>NW_026652293.1:34033181-34094046 GCF_009828535.3 Hylobates moloch | reverse complement strand
ATCATGTCATCTGCAAACAGGGACAATTTGACTTCCTCTTTTCCTAATTGAATACCCTTTATTTCCTTCTCCTGCCTGATTGCCCTGGCCAGAACTTCCAGCACTATGTTGAATAGGAGCGGTGAGAGAGGGCATCCCTCTCTTGTGCCAGTTTTCAAAGAGAATGCTTCCAGGTTTTGCCCATTCAGTATGATATTGGCTGTGGGCTTGTCATAGATAGCTCTTATTGTTTTGAGATATGTCCCATCAATACCTAATTTATTGAGAGTTTTTAGCATGAAGAGTTGTTGAATTTTGTCAAAGGCCTTTTCTGCATCTATTGAGATAATCATGTGGTTTTTGTCTTTGGTTCTGTTTATATGCTGGATTACATTTTTTGATTTGTGTATGTTGAACCAGCTTTGCATCCCAGGGATGAAGCCCACTTGATCATGGTGTATAAGCTTTTTGATGTGCTGCTGGATTCAGTTTGCCAGTATTTTATTGAGGATTTTTGCAAAACAGCATGGTACTGGTACCAAAACAGAGACATAGATCAATGGAACAGAACAGAGCCTTCAGAAATAACGCCACATATCTACAACTATCTGATCTTTGACAAACCTGACAAAAACAAGAAATGGGGAAAGGATTCCCTATTTAATAAATGGTGCTGGGAAAACTGGGAAAGCTGAAACTGGATCCCTTCCTTACACCTTATACAAAAATTAATTCAAGGTGGATTAAAGACTGAAATGTTAGACCTAAAACCATAAAAACCCTAGAAGAAAACCTAGGCAATACCATTCAGGACGTAGGCATGGGCAAGGACTTCATGTATAAAACACCAAAAGCAATGGCAACAAAAGCCAAAATTGACAAATGGGATCTAATTAAACTAAAGAACTTCTGCACAGCAAAAGAAACTACCATCAGAGTGAACAGGCAACCTACAGAATGGGAGAAAATTTTTGCAACCTACTCATCTGACAAAGGGCTAATATCCAGAATCTACAATGAACTCAAACAAATTTACAAGAAAAAAACAACCCCATCAAAAAGTGGGTGAAGGACATGAACAGACACTTCTCAAAAGAAGCCATTTATGCAGCCAGAAAACATATGAAAAAATGCTCATCAACACTGGCCATCAGAGAAATGCAACAATCAAAACCACAATGAGATACCATCTCACACCAGTTAGAATGGTCATCATTAAAAATTCAGGAAACAGGTGCTGGAGGGGATGTGGAGAAATAGGAACACTTTTACACTGTTGGTGGGACTGTAAACTAGTTCAACCATTGTTGAAGTCAGTGTGGTGATTCCTCAGGGATCTAGAACTAGAAATACCATTTGACCCAGCCATCCCTTTACTGGGTATATACCCAAAGGACTATAAATCATGCTGCTATAAAGACACATGCACACGTATGTTTATTGTGGCACTATTCACAATAGCAAGGACTTGGAACCAACCCAAATGTCCAACAACGATAGACTGGATTAAGAAAATGTGGCACATATACACCATGGAATACTATGCAGCCATAAAAAAGGATGAGTTCATGTCCTTTGTAGGGACATGGATGAAACTGGAAAACATCATTCTCAGTAAACTATCGCAAGGACAAAAAACCAAACACTGCATGTTCTCATTCATAGGTGGGAATTGAACAATGAGAACACATGGACACAGGAAGGGGAACATCACACTCCGGGGACTGTTGTGGGGTGTGGGGAGGGGGTGAGGGACAGCATTAGGAGATATACCTAATGCTAAATGACGAGTTAATGGGTGCAGCAAACCAACATGGCACATGGATACATATGTAACAAACCTGCACATTGTGCACATGTACCCTAAAACCTAAAGTAGAATAATAATAAAAAAGAATAAATAGTTACAACAAATTAAGCAGAAATTCTGGAGCTGAAAAATGCAATTGGCATGCTGAAGAACGCATTAGAGCCATTTAATACTGGAATGGATCAAGCAGAAGAAATAGTGAGCTTGAAGACAGGTTATTTGAAAATACACAGTCAGAAGAGACAAAAGAAAAAGAATAAAAACAAATCATGCCTACAGGATCTAGAAAAATAGCCTCAGAAAGACAGATCTAAGAGTTATTGGTTTTAAAGAAGATGCACAGAAAGAGGCAGGGGTAGAAAAATTTATTCAAAAGGATAATAACAGAAAACTTTCCAAACCTAGAGAAAGATATCCATATCCAACTACAAAAATGTTATAGGACATTAAGCAGATTTAACCCAAAAAAAACTACTTGAAAGCATTCAATAGATCTTCCAAAAGTCAAAGATAAAGAAAAGTTCTAAAGGAAGAAAGAGAAAAGAAACAAATAACATACCGGAGAGCTCCAACACCTCTGGCAGCAGACTTTACAGTGGAAACCCTACCGGCCAGGAGAGAGAAGCAATAAATATTTAAAGTACTAAAGGAAAAAAAAAACTTTTGCCTTTGAATAGCATACACAGTGAAAATGTTCTTCAAATAAAAAGAAGAAATCCTGACTTTTCCAGACAAGAAAAAGCTGAAGTATTTTATGAATACCATGGCTGTCCTAAAGGAATGCTAGAGAGTACTTCAATCAGGAAGAAAAGGACATTAACGAGCAATAAATGATCACCTGAAGGTAAAAAAAATCCTCACTGCTAATAGGATACAAAACAAAACAATATTATAACACTATAGCTGTGTGGTGTGCAAACTACTCTTATTCAAAGTAGGAATACTAAATAATATCCAATCAAACGTAATAACTACAACAACATTTCAAGACATAGCACAATAAAATATAAATAGAAACAACAAAAAGTTAAAAAGTGAAGGGATGAGCACGACCCGTCCTGAGCCGGCCGATGTGGTGAAAGCTCGGAGCTCGGGAGCCTGGGAAGGCCAGAAGCGTGGGCGGAAGGCAGGCCGCCCCGAGAGCCCGAAGCCTGGGCAGGGGATTGAGGCTTCCAGCGCCCCCCAGCAACAGCGGGGCGGCGCCACATTGGTCCTGCGCGAGGCCTGGCCACCGGCGACGGCCGGACGCTCTGGGAGGCTTGCGGTGGTGCTCGGGCGTGGAGGGAGACAGCTGCCCGGGGGCACGGAGGAGCGGCTCTGGGGGTCCAGAATCCGAACCCCGCTGCCCCGGGGTGGCGGTGACGCCTGGAGTCGGGCAGGCGTGGCTGCGCCGAGCTCTTGGGGCAGCCAGGCAGAGGTGCGGGCGTCTAGGCCACACTACCCTGAACGCGCCCCATCTCCTCTGATCTCCTGAAGCTAAGCAAGGTCGGGCCTGGTTAGTACTTGGATGGATTCCGCCTGGGAACAGCGAGTACCGTAGGCTTTTGTCTTCCCGCTCCCTCCCGCTTTCCCCCTTTTGTCTCCGTGCTTCCCAACCGGCCCCTCTCCCTCCACCTTGTCCGCCCCGGCGCCAGCCGAAGCCCAGGACCTCCCGCTGAAGATCCGCCAGGGCAGCACCGCCAGGCAGCAGCATCCCACCTCTTCCGACTCGCTGCAGCCCCACCAGGAGCCCAGCTCCAACCCAGGAGGACGGGACCGACCCCGAGGGCGCAGGCGAGGGTTCCCTGAGGTCCCGGGTGTCTTTCACGCTCCCCGGACGCCGAGGCAATTCAATTTATTCATCCAGCGCCGCCGCAACCTTCCAAGCCAGGGGAAGGGGCAGGCAGGGGCAGCGGGTCCCACAGACGCCAGCCAAGACTTCCGCTCCGGAACCCGTGGGCTGCTTTCCCGGGGGGAAGGACATTGCCTTCGCCAGCCACGAGGAAATCCGTCCCTGTGCACTTTGCCACCGACTTCCTGTAAACTCCAGTCCTGAGGACACGAGAGAGACCCAGGCCTGGCCACAGGGACAGGCTCAGAGCCACGCCTCTCGCCAGACGGATGGGCGCACTCTACAAATCTGGGGGCCCACCGCACCAAGAAGACAGAAAGAAGCAAATAAAGGAAGGGCCCTATGAAACGCACCCCCAAAGCAACCAACCAATCCAAGAAAATAAAACACATCTCAGGGCTCTGACTCCCTGTTCTAGACCGTCCCAAGCACCCTCCACCCCACTCCGGCCTGCTCAAAGGGGCCCTGTCTACCTGAGCAGAGCCTCCCTCTCCAAGACTCTGTCTCTCTCGCTCTACAACTCCCTCACCCTCTCCCTTTCTCTACTTCCTCCTCCACCTCGCGCTCTTCTGTTGCGCTCTCTCTTTCCCTCTTTCCCTCTCTCTCTCTCTCTCTCCTCCCCCACTTTCTGTCTCTCTCTCTCCGTCTGCTTCTATCTCTCAATCCCTCCCTCCCGTGCTCTCTTTCTGTAGCAGGAGGAGCTGCAGACGAAATCCCTCAGACACTGAGTTGTAGAAGGAAGGGCTTTATTCAGCTGGGATCATGGGTAGACTCACGTCTCCAAAAACCGAGCTCCCCGACTGAGTAATTCCTGTCCCTCTTAAGGGCTTACAACTCTAAGGGGGTCTGTGTGAGAGGGTCGTGATCCATTGAGGAAGCAGAGGGTACTGTCTGGGGGCTGCATGCAGTGGTAATTAGATCAGAACAAAACAGGACAGGGATTTTCACAGTGCTTTTCTATACAATGTCTGTAATCTATACATAACATAACCGATTAGGTCGGGGTAGATCTTTAACTACCAGGCCCAGGGTGTGGCACCGGGCTGTCTGCCTGTGGTTTTCATTTCTGCCTTTTAGTTTTTACTAAAAGGGGAGCGCCCATGTGTGTCTGTCTGGGAATGGATTTGCTTGATTGTGGTGGGGTATGTCTGGATGTCCATCAGTACCTTTGTCCCGGGATCAAGCTGCCGACTCTGTTGCCAGCGCATGGGTGTCACAGTTGCTGTGATAATCTCAGTATGCAGAAATTGGTCATAAGACAATATGAGGGGTGGTCTCCTCCCTTACTTCAAGCTATCTTTGTCTGTGTCTGTGTCTTTGTGTGTCCGTGTGTGTGTGCCCGTGTGTGTCTCCGTGTGTGTCCGTGTGTGTGTGTGCCCGCGCGCGTGCTCCCGTGTGTATCTGTGTGTGTGTCGGGGTGGGTTTGCTCGTGGTGGTGGTGGGGTGTGTCTGGGTGTCCCATCATCAGCACCTCTCTCCCGGGATCAGGCTGCCGGGGCTCTAGTGCCAGCGCGGGGCAAAGCAGGGCCTTGGCCACTGGCCGGATCTTCCTCGGGACAAGTGACAATGATGTGGGCGTTGTGAGAAAAAGGGCCCGCGGGGCTGGGCCGGCTGTTCGCCCCTGGGCAGCCCTGGCTTCTCTGGGTGTGTGGGGCAAGAGGGGGCCTTTCAGGAGGGGCGGCGAGAGATCCAAAACAATTTTTCCGCGGCAAGGCGGAAGACAGGAGGGGATCCCAGGACCGTTGGCCCTGGGCCCTGACGCCTCAGAGCACACCCGGTCCTTAGTGGGCCCGATGTGTTGGAAGCTTGGGAGCTCCCGAGCCGGGGAAGGCCTGGAGCGTCTGCGAAAAGGGAGGCCACCTGGTGTGCCTGGAGCCTGGGCAGGGGACTGAGGCCTGAGGCTCTCCCGCGCTGCAGCAGGGCGGCGCCATGGCGGTCCGGTGCGTGGTCTGGCCGCAGGCGAGGGGGGTGGCTCTGGGAGGCTGGCGGAAGGCGCAGCGCGGCGGCCGGCGGTGCTGGGGCCTTGATCTGGAGAGCAGCCCGGCCGCGGGGGAGCGGCTCTGGGGCCCTGGATGTGAGTCCCGCGGCCCCGGGGTGGCGGTGACGCCTGGAGTCCAGCAGGCGTGACTGGGACGGGCTCTTGTGGCAGCCAGGCGCCACTGCCGGCCTTTATGGCCACACCACCCTGAACGCACGGGATCTCGACTGATCTTGGAAGCTAAGCAGAGTCGGGCCTGGCTAGTACTTGGGATGCGAGACCCCCTGGGAATACTGGGTGCTGAAGGCTTTTGGCTCCCCGCTCCCTCCCTCTTTCCCCCTTTTGTCGCCGTGCTTCCCAACCGCCCCCTGACTCTACTCCCACTTTTCCACGGGCTGCTTTCCACAGGAAGGACATTGCCTTCGTCAGCCACCAGGAAAACCGTCCCTGTGCACTTGGATTTTCATTGCCACCGACTTCGTGTAAAATCCAGTCTCGGGGACACGAGAGAGACCCAAGTCTTGTGCCCTGTGAGCACGCTGGCGTTATGGCTCCCGCCAGATGGACAGGCGCACTCTTCAAATCTTGGAGCCTACTGCATCAAGAAGACAGAAAGGAGCAAACAAAGGAAGGACCCTACGAAACGCACCCCTAAAGTAACCAACCAATCCAAGAGTAAAGAGTACTCAGGGCTCAGTACTCTAGCTTGGACGGCCCTGCCCCCCTGTTCTGGCCCTGCCCAAGCACCCTCCACCCCACCCCGGCTCTATCGCACTCGCTCTCCAGCTCCCTCACTCTCTCTTTCTCTTCTTCCCCCTCCACCTCTTGCTCTTCTGTCACCTTCTCTCCGTCTCTCCCCACCCTCTCTGTCTCTATCTCTGTCTTTTTCTCACCCTTTGTTTCTATCTCTCCATCCCTCTCTCCCTTGCTGTCCTTCAAGCTGTGTCTTTGCGTGTGTGTCCGTGTCCGTGTGCGTGTGTGCTGGCGCGCGTGCACGCGCCCATGTGTATCTGTGTGTGTGTGTGGGGGGGGTTTGCTCGTGGTCGTGGTGGGGTGTGTCTGGGTGTCCGTCAGCCCCTCTTCCCCGGGATCAGCCTGCCGGGGCTGTAGTGCCAGCGCGGGACAAAGCAGGGCCTTCCTGCTCCGTTGGCCACGGGCCGGGTCTTCCTCGGGACAAGCGACAATGGTGTAGGCGTTGTGAGAAAAAGGGCCCGCGGGGCTGGGCCGGCTGTTCGCCCCTGGGCAGCCCTGGCTTCTCTGGGTGTGTGGGGCAAGAGGGGGCCTTTCAGGAGGGGCGGTGAGGAATCCAAAATAATTTTTCCGCGGCAAGACGGAGGACCAGAGGGGATCCCAGGACCGTGGGCCCTGGGCCCTGACGCCTGGGAGCACACCCCGTCCTGAGCAGGCCCCCAGTGTTGGAAGCTCGGGAGCTCGAGAGCCAGGGGAAGGCCTGGAGCGTCAGCTAAAGGGAGGCCGCCTGGAGAGTCCAGAGCCCTGGCAGAGAATGGAGGCCTCTGGCGCCTAGGCGGTCCCGCGCGTGGTCTGGCCCCCGGCGACAGCGGGATGCTCTGGGAGGCCGGCGGAAAGCGCAGCGCAGCGACTGATGGTGCTTGGGCGTATAGAGGGGGACGGCAGCCCGGCCGTGGGTGTCACAGTTGCCGTGATAGTCTCACACACGCAGGTGTGTGGATCTCGTTCATTTTCACGAAGCGGCTCTGGGGTGCTGATCCCAGCCTCGCGGCCCCGGGTTGGTGGTGACGCCGGGAATTAGGCGGGCGTAGCTGGACCGGGCTCTTGGACCAGCCAGGCGCCACTGCCGTTGTCTACGGCCATACCACCCTGAACACGAGAAACCCAAGCCGCGGCCCATGGGCACGCTCGGCGCCACTGCTCCTGCCACAGGGACGGGCGCACTCGACAACTTTCAGGGCCCACAGCACCAAGAGGACAGGGAGGAGCCAGCAAAGGAATGACGCTACGAAATGCACCTCCAAAGCAACCAACCAATCCAAGTAAAAACACGTCTCAGGGCTCCCTTGGTTTCCCGCGTGGGCGGCCCTACCCCCCTGTTCTAGCCCGGCCCAGGCACCCTCCACCCTACTCTGGCCAAAGGGGCCCTTGTCTCACAGAGCAGAGCCTCCCTCTCCAAGGCTCTGTTGCTCTCCCTCCCTAGCTCCCTCACCCTCTCCCTTTCTCTACTTCCCTCTCCACCTTGCGCTCTCTCTCTCTCTCTCTCTCTCTCTAGAGCGCGCGCAATTTCCCCGGTCCCTCTCTGTCTCTCTCTATCGCTGTTTCTCTCTCTCCTTCCGTTTCTATCTTTCCATCCCTCTGTCCCTTGCTCTTCTTCAAGCTGTCTGTTTCTTTGTGTGTCTGTGTGTGTGCTTGTGTTCTCGCGCGTGCGCCCGTGTGTGTCTGTGTGTTTGGGAGTGAGTTTGCTAGTGATTGTGGTAGGGTGTGTCTGGCTGTCCCTCAGTGCCTTTGTCCCGGGATCAGGCTGCCAACTCTATTGTCAGCGCGTGGGTGTCACAGTTGCCGTGATAGTCTCACACACGCAGGTGTGTGGATCTCGTTCATTTTCACGTAGACAACGAGAGCGAAACCACGGAGAAAAGAAACGTCCCGTGCATCACGGCCTGACGATGGATTCCTGTTTCCTGCAAAATGGGGAGTCTCCAATATAGCCTGTTTGAAACTGGAAAGGAGAGCACCGACACGATGCTGGTCTTCCACGCATCCCTGGAAGTTTCTGGGTCCCCACAGAGCTCGGTAAACAAACAGTCAACATGGTCACGCTTGGGGGGGGGCAGATACTTGAGCAACAGGCACCTCTGCAGAGGGCAAAGAAACGTGGAATCCAGAATCACGCTTTAGTTGGCCTGAGTGTGACTCTGTGTGGATGTGACTATCCGCCTCGCGCTCTTTCAGGGCTCAACGTGAGGATATGTCATCTGTGAACCTTGTGGATGAAAAACGGAAAACCACCCGAGTCTTGGCTCATTGCTCTCTGGGGAATTCTCTCATTCCTTCGGAAATGGAATTCGTCCCTCTCCCTCCGGGATGAAGTAACCCAGGCTGGCGATCCGGAGGGCCGCTGAGCGCCCCGCCGGCCAACGGGGCTGTGGGCCCAGCACTTAGCCCTCACTGGGCATCCAGCATTTTCCCGGAGTGCTGGGTCCTGTTGCTTCTGGAGGCAGAAGATCGTTTTTCTCTCTACCTTCCTTTATCTCTTTCTTGCCCCTTCTGTCCCTCCATCCATCCTTCCCTCTGTTCTTCCCTCCCTCCCCCGGTTTTTTCCTCCCTTTCTCCCTCCCTCCCTCTCTCTCTCCCTTCCAGGGTCCCTCAGTCCATCCATCCTTTCCTAGCTCCATCCTTCAGTCCCACTCTCTCCTTTCCTGTCCTCACCTCTGCCTGCCTTCCCTCTTTCCTGGAAAGGGCAGCACCCCGGTTTGCGCGAGGTCTCGGGTCTACATTTAGTTGCAAGGCGCTCCATGGTGCTGGCGAGGAGGCTGGCGGGATACGGGTTGGCAAGTGATGGTGAGCAAAGAGGCAGAGGAGTGGAGCCGCGGAAAGGAGAACTGGCCTGGCTTCTGCCCGGGCCCAGTGTTTCGCGGACTGTGGTCTCCGCCAACCCAACTGAAGAACGCGGGGAAAAGGGATGAGAGCTCCGCCTGGGCTGGTTAGAAAACCTAGGCTGCTGCCTGCAAACCCGCGCGTGAGCAGTAGACAGTCCACCTCCCGGTACCTGGGCAGGCCCTGGGATCCCCGGGATGCGTAGGAAAGAATGATAGCCCTCCTCTGTGTAGAGTCTGTCGTCGGACCTGGAACTCAGGGATCCTAGACAGGTAAGCTGGAAGGGAAGACACGTCTCTCCATACCGAGTCAGAGGTTCACCGCGAAAGAGAGGCCGCCCCCCTGCCCCCCCCCCCCACCCCGCTCCAACCTGCTCCTCCAGCAGAGCCCGGTATTCTTCCTGTCTGAGGAGTGGTTCCAGCGGAGCGGGCTCTTCCACGTCCTTCAGCTCCCCTAGTGGCGCCGGATCTAGGAAAGGTTGTGACTTTTGCTGAAACTCTGGGGTCGACAGGAACTCATCTAACAGCCTGGAGGGGAGTGTAGACAAGCGCCCCGGTTCCTGGAGCGCTTGGGAGGGCGCCTGGATGGCTTGCATCTGTGCTTGACGCGGAGGCTTCCCGGGTCGTGAGCTTCGGAGGTGGAGGTGCCCCGTCTTCGGGTTCCCACGCCGCCCGGGCGACCTGGGGCTCCAACCCCACCACGGACTCCGCGGGAACGTGGGTGGCACAAGCACACCTTGGCCCTGTGGCCCAGCTTGAGCGGGCCCTGGCTGTCCCACCGCGCAAGGGCCCGGCAGGCCGTCGCGCTGCGGGTCCTGGTCCTCCCGGTATTTGCTCGGGTGCGGAGGCCACCGAGGAGTCTGAGGGTGGGAGAGCGCCCCCTCCGGAGGAGCCAGGGCGGCGCGGGCAAAATCCCCGCCTGCCAGGGCAGGTTGGGAGATCCCTTCTGCCGGCGCGGCCTGGCTGGGCTGGAGCAGGGGCACGGCCCTTGCTCCCTGGCTCATGAAAGCCCCCTGTGGGAGAGTCCCGGGCGCGCAGGGCATGTGGGGTGCGGGGAGCCCCGTTCCCCACGCCCCAGTGTGGGCGAAGGCGACCGACCAGGGAGCAGGGTGACACCCGCCGGGGGCCGCGTTGAACAGGCCGCCTGTGTGCGCGGGCGCCCTGCCACCCTGTCCCGTGTGCCTGGCCCTTCGATTCTGAAATCCGATGTGAATCCTGGACTCCGGGTGGCCCGTCTCTCTGGCCAGTTTTTCCCTGGTGGCGATGCCTGGAAAGCGATCCTTCTCAAAGGCTCGGACGAGCAGGGAGGTCTGGGATCGGGTGACGGCGGTCCGCTGTCGCCTGTCTTCTTGCGGGCAGCGTCTCCCCGGCCAGGGCCGAGATTCCCACCGGTGCTGCCTCAGCTGGCGTGACCTCTCATTCTGAAACCAAATCTGGACCCTGGGCTCCAGAACGCCGATGGCCTGGGCCAGCCGTTCTCTGATGGCGGTGCCCGGGTACGGGTTCCGCTCAAAGCAGGCTCGCAGGGCCTCGCTTTGGCTCGTTGTCCAAACGAGTCTCCTCCGCCGTCCTCGTCCTCCGGCTTCCGCGGGGAGTTGCTGTCCGAAGGTGTCGGGAGAGCCATCGCGGGGAGCCCCGGCCGGAATTGCACGGACGGATACGGGCAGAGAGAGGTCGGCGGGCTCCCGTGCACCTCAGCCGGCCTGTGCACTGCGCGCAGGTCCAGCCAGGAGGCCCTTAGAGAGACCTACCACCTCCACCCCTTTATGAACATCCATGAGCTCAGGGCCCGTGGTCCCGGGGTAGCCCGCCCTCTGAAGCCGAAAACCACAGGGACCAGGGCCTTGTGGGGTGGGTGGGTGTAGGGCCAGATTGGAGGAAAAAGAGGGGCTTCGGGGGCTGGCTCTCTGACATTCTCCAGTAAGTCTATGGAAACTGGAAGCAGCTGTCTTGGCTCGCACAGTTTTCAGACAGAAACCACCCTGAAGTGTGGAGTGCAGAACGGAACCTCCATGACAGTCTTGAGTTTTCCAGGCCCTGTCCGGGAAGGCGGCAATGCCTGTGGGTGTCGCCGTTGCCGTGATAGTCTCACACACGCAGGGGTGTGTATCTCGCTCATTTTCATGTAGAAAACGAGATCGAAACTACAGAGAAAAGAAACGTCCGGTGCATCACGGCCTGACGACAGATTCCTGTTTCCTGCAACAAGGGTAGTCTCCACTGTGGCCTGTTTGGAAACTGGAAAGGAGAGCGAAGTCACGATGCTGCTTTTCCACGCTTCGCTGGAGGTTTCTGTGTCGCCACAGAGCTCGGGAAACAGTCCACATGGTCACGCTTTCGGGGGCCAGAGACACGTGAGCAACAGGCCTCGTTGCAGAGGGCAAAGGAACGTGGAACCAGGAATCATGGTTCACTCGGCCTGAGTGTGACTCCTGTGTGGATGGGAGTATCTGCCTCACTCTCTGTTGCTGGCTCAGCCTAGGGCTATGTCATCTGTGAACCATGTGGGTGAAAAACGGACAATCACCCGAGGCTGAGCTCATTGCTCTCTGGGCAATTCAATCATTCCTTGGGAGGCGGAATTCGTCTGAATCGCTCCGGGATGAAGTGACCCAGGCTGGCGATCCGGAGGGCTGGTGAGCGCCCCGCAGGCCGATGCGGCTGTGGGCTGAGCACTCAGCCTGCACTGGGCACCCAACATTTTCCCGGAGTGCGAGGTCCTGATGGTCCTAGAGGCAGAAGACCGCTTTTCTCTCTGCCTTCCTCTGTCTCTTGCTCCTTTTCTCCCTCTGTCCTTCCCTTCCTCCCTCCTCCCTCCCTACCTCCCTTCCTCCCCCTCTTCTCACTTTCTCCTTTCCAATGTCCCTCTGTCCCTCTGTCCTTTTCTCGCTCCATTCCTCCCTTTCTCCCTGTCTCTGTTCCTCTCCCCATCTCTATTTTTCAACATTGTATGACCCCATTGTGTGTATCTATGTGTTAATATTTTTATAGCAATAAAATTCATTTTCATTAAGACATGTCCATTGTTATTTAGACACGTTATTTGTGTATGTGCATTTGTTTAATAGACATAATTTATTTCAGTTATTCTACAGTATAGTGTAAGCATAACTCATAAGCAGTGTCAACCCAAAAATTGTGTGACTCACATTACTCTGATGCTTTTCTATTGCAGTGGTCAAGAATAAAATCTCTATATCTCCAATTTATATCTGTGTATTACCATTGAATTGGCTACATTTCCTGTGGTGATAGAACACTATTCCTGTACTATGACAAGAGCTGTGGGCTGTGGGGAGGTCAGGGATAGGATGACACAGAAGTGAAGATAAGACATTCTCTTTTTCACATCTTTATTAAATACAAATTCCATATGAAAGAAATTTAAAATTCCAAACAACATTAATGTTTATTTCATTACATAAAATGAAAATTATAAAGCAACCAAACAAGTAATTAATACACTTAGATAATGAAAGATTGTATGATCTCAGTACAAAATACAAGTAGAATATACCTCAAATATAACAAAATACACTGTATTGTAGTATGTGATGAAATCTCCATATCCTGTAATATAGTACAATCAATTGAAATGTATAAAATACAATAAAATATAAATTTAGGATTTTAAAATGAAATAAAACATGAGGCAGTTCAATAAATAAGTACAATCATTTACCATTTAATATATCTTGACTTAAATTTTATGTAGAAATATTAAAAGTAAACAGCTTGCATAGTAATTTTACTATAATTATATCAAACTGTAAAAATGTATAGACATTTTTTCACAGGGAGTGCTATTAATGGTTTGTGGATATTAGTACTCCATGGGTTCCGGCTGGAAGAGTGACAACCTACAACATTTTCTGGATTCAAAGAGAAGCAATTTCTTGGTAAGGGGGCTCATGCCTGTAATCCCAACACGTTGGGAGGCGGAGGCTGGCAGATCACCTGAGTTCGAGGCCAACCTGGCCAAAGTGACAAAACTCTGTCTCTACTAACAATACAAGAAAAAAAAAAAAAAATAGCCAGGCATGGCAGTACATTCCTGTAGTCCCAGCTACTTGGGAGGCTGAGGTATGAGAATTGTTTGAATCCAGGAAGCAGAGGCTGCAGTGAGCTAAGATTTTGCCACTGCACTCCAGCCTGGGTAACATAGCAAGACTGTCTCAAAAAAAAAAAAAAAAAAAAGCATATAATTTTAAATTTACTTTTCTACAATCTAAAATATGCAAATTCACGATTACATTATAATATTGTTCTGATTATATAGAAATGCACGACTGTCATCAGACATCCAAAGGGCATCAAATGTCTAACATGAAATATAAAATTTGTCTATAGCCTTAGTGGTCTGCAAAATGCAGGGCTCACCATTCTGAGTATACCGCTCAAGTTTCTTTCCTATGACTTCTTCAGGTTCTGTCATTTATTAACACAGTGTGTCTAAAATTGTCACTGCTGGTCATCTGGAAGAATCTAAGAAGCAGTTCCTTGTTCTCATTCCCAGAGCTGTATCTCTGCTGAATAGGGTAAGGGTGCTCCCAGCTTAGCCTCATCTGATCCACTGACAGGCTCAGTTATCTCCTGCCCAGGGAAGGGCTGGGCTTCTCTCTCCAGGGCTGAATCCCCAGGACCAGGCAGTGTGGCTGGGACAAGCCAGCCCTCTGCAGGGAAGACATAAGCTGCCTGGGTGGCCATGGAATACAAGGTCTGCACCTGGGCACACAGAGGCCCCCGGAGCTGAGTGAGCAGTGTCAGCTGCTCACAGGTCAGTGGAGAATGGATCTGCTGTGCCCACACCTGGGCTAGGTCTTGATAAACAGCCTCTGACATAGCTCGCACCGAGGTCACCAAGCTTTTTCGAAGTGACGGTGTTTGGACTCCTAGGGCCCAAGACCTGTGCCGTTTGCTGTGCCCAGTGCGAACCCTGGAACGTCCCCTATGGTGGGCATCACAGGTCTCCTGGATTTCACTGTTGTGCACAGCAGTGGAGGATCTTGATTTTTTTTTCAACATCAAGCTGCACTCCTCTTCTGGACGGTTCCCTGTAAAGAAAGCATGTGAGAGACTCACCAGAGCAGTCCCCACAGACCCTCATTTCCAGAACCCCCTGTGCACCCAGGTGAACCCCACTTGTCTCTCCCATTCCTTCCTGACCATCTCAGCACTGGAATGAAGTGAGGCTGAACCTCTTGTGAGTCCCCAGATATTCTCAGAGTGCTAAGATCTCAAAAACTTACTCATGAATAAGTAACTCCCTTTCCGCTCAAGCCTCATATAAAAGTTTCCTGATTATTTGCCTTTTGGGCCAAACCAAAAACAAAAAACCACCACCACCAACAACAACAAAAAACACCAAGATTCTACCTGCTCTGTGTTGGCAGCTGTTCTTGGAACTGATTTTTCTTTTCCTGCAGTTTTCCCGATATGAGCTGGACTCTGGTTCTGTGAACACAATGAGGGTTTGAGAAAGTGCCTCCAGCTGAACACCCTGAAATTCCTAGTCCATCCTGGACACACAGGAGCTGAGGTTGCCACCAAACCACAGCTCTCATCTGTTCTCTAGTGTCCAGGATCTGTATGGCCCTGGCTGTCTAGAAGCTCCCAGTTTCCTTGCCAGCGGAGCCTGTGTTGCTGCCCTGTCCCTTCTCACCTTGAAAGAGTCAAATCTTACCTGATCCAGCAGTGCTGTTCCCGGCCTTGAGCTTGGTTTCCTCAGAATTCTCCTCCTTGTTTGGATTGGGCTCCGATCCTGCCGCAAAAGAAAGTTTAGATGACTCACCTCTCCCTAGGAAGAGTCCCATATTCTATCTCTGATACATTTTTGCGGATCATTCTTTCATGGAAGCTCTTCTCCCAGTGTCACGAGTGAACATATTCCTCAAAGTCCCCTGAGGGCACTAGGCCATTTCCCATCCCCAATCTCAAAATAAAACCCTACCAAAGACACATAGCTCAGTATCCCTGATTCCAACCCTCCTTCCAGCCTCCATAGGAGCAGCCCAAGACCTTACCTTGCCTTTGTATGTGCTTCTCACTGGAATGGGAGAAGGCGGTCTTGCCTTTTCCTTTGAATGGTTTCTTCTCATCTGAGCCCTTTTCTGTAAAGGAGATCTGTTGGAAAGGGGGCTGGTCAGTGGAGCATCGGATGGAGGAGCAGAGATCGGGGTCTTCATTTCCCTTTCCCATGTTGAAGCTCAAGTGAAAGGTGTGCTCTCTCACACGCCCAAAGGCAGAGTGTGGGTTATTCTGATAGACCTGCCTTTTATACTTCCCTTGGCTGGGCGTGGCTTACTCTGATTGGCTGAACAGTTTTCTCATTCCTGCCGCATCTTAGAGCCTCAATCAGAAGTTTCTTGCTGTAGTTCTCCTGGAGACGTAGACACAGTTAAGGGAGACATTTTCAGGATCCTGTCATAGTGTCAAGAAAACAAAGAACCGAGAGCACAGGGATCCGAAGATCAGGGAATCATTTCTTCCGATTTCTGTCCCATTTCCTACCTGGAAGTATTTATGATCCTGTTCACCTTTCAAGATGCACAATTAAACATGCCTATATTGACATACATTATATATTTTGCACATAAAGAGAATTTATTATACATGGTGTTAACATTGTATGCATAGATATTATAATTTCTTAAGTGCTTGGAAACAACAAATGTTAAATTTTGGTTGATTGTAGTAGATCCACACGTATATGATGAAATAAAAATGCAGAGAAAAAATAAATACCAAATGAAATGACCCTTCCTACCTTAAAAATGGGGAAGATAATTAGATCAAATGCAATAAAATTGAATTGATTAGGTTGAGCCAGTGCTAACCTAATCAGCCCCCGATTCCTGAGGTAGCAAAAAGTCTAGGTGGAAAAAGTTTCCCCCTTTCTCACCCTTCCTCAGTCATCCTGGGAGCGCCATTGTGTTCTGTGGAATTTATTCAGCCTCCCTAGTTAAAATGGAC
This sequence comes from Hylobates moloch, assembly GCF_009828535.3. Classification (NCBI taxonomy): domain Eukaryota; kingdom Metazoa; phylum Chordata; class Mammalia; order Primates; family Hylobatidae; genus Hylobates; species Hylobates moloch. The sequence continues at coordinate 34,077,907 of NW_026652293.1, read as the reverse complement.
TTGGTCTCAAACAGGTAACCCAACTGATCACAAGAAAAACAGCCTAGATTCTGAACATTCAGATCCTGTCTTCACACCGCAGACACCACCTGAATCCTGGCAAAGCCCATATTGTTTCTCATCATCCACCTTATTCCAGGGCAGCCTCTCAAAATTGCCTCGGTGAGACGGGACAAGGTGTGGTGGAGCTCCAGGCTCAGAACAGCTGCCTCATCCCTTCCTACTGCTGCGGAGTCTGTCTCTGCTGGTCAGAGCCCTCCAACTAGCCTCGTCTATGTCCAAGCAAGTGTCCCCTAAAAGGACCTTCTTGTCTCCCCCTCTGCTGAGGAAAGCATGCAGGAATGAGACCTTCTATGTTAGGGAGTACTCAGCCTCCAGTCCCACATGACTTGATTGACTGATGAACTGATTCCTTGAGGAGGAGAAAGACGGGGAAGAGACTGTGTTGGGTGAGTCGGTGTTTTCCCAGCTGTGCTGCCTGTGCAAATAGTGGAACCAAAAAAAAATTAGTGGTAGACAGACACTGCCTAGTGAAATTGTCTGAATGTAAATGGAACTTATAATATATTGTTATATATTATAATATTATGATATCAAAATTTATTTGACATCTAAATAAATTTTGATATATTATCATATAATATATAAAATTTGATCAGGTAATTTTATAAGAAAATTGAGTTAAATTTTGTAACAACATTAACATATAAACTCAATAGAAAGCTAGGAAAATTGTCTGCTCTTGTGTAAATGACTGCTTTTTGTATAACTCTGTGAAAGGTGTGAAGAGGGGTCTGCTACTTACTTGATAAGTAGGTACTTGATAAGACATCAACTTCCACATCTTTGTTGTTTTTAACCAGTGCCCTCTAAAGATATGAGAATATTTTACTCTAAGAAAGTATTTTCATAGATATCATAATAGGAATTTTGTTCATTTTAGTTAATAAATTATTATAACATTTAGTGATTATTAATAATTTATGTTATTGTTAAAATATGCTCCTACAGATAACATATTACACATATGTTTTGATTTGCCCTTTAATCTCAGGTAAATTTTTTAAATTTTTATTTATTAAATTCTATTTATTTTAGGTAAAAGAGACCTCGTAACTGTCATATGATGTACTTTCTTAGAAAGAGAAATTCTCAGTCAAAACTCAGGTATGGCCAGGCACGGTGGCTCATGCCTGTAATCCCAGCACTTTGGGAGGCCAAGGCGGGTGGATAACCTTAGGTCAGGAGTTCAAGCCTAGCCTAGCCAACATAAGGAAACCCCATTTGTACTAAAAATACAAAAAAAAAAAATAATTAACTGAATGTGGTGGCTCACACCTGTAATCCCAGCTACTTGGGAGGCAGGAGGATTGCTTGAACCTGGGAGGCAGAGGTTTTGGTGAGCCGAGATCATGCCACTGCACTCCAGCTGGGCGACAGAGCAAAACTCCGTCTCAAAAAAAGACAAAACTCAGGCTTATTTTTATCAAAATCTAGATTTTAAATAACATTTTTAGGTGTCCCCTTTCAGTAAAAATCCAAACCAAAACAAACAAAAAATTTCTAGGTAATTCCCATGAATATTAATAACTTAAATTGGGTACTTTTTAAGAGAGGGATTGTTTATATGGATGTGTTGATGTGTCATACATGTACAGTTAAAATTGCACCTTTTTTTGACAGACCCTCACTCTGTCCCTCTGGATGGAGTGCAGTGGTGCAATCACAGCTCACTGCAGCCTTGACCTCCCAGAATCCAGTGATCCTCCCAAGTCAGCCTCCCAAATAGCTGTGACTACAAGTGTGAACCACTATGCCCAACTAACTTTTAAAAAATTGTTGTAGAGATGAGGTCTCACTATCTTTCCCCAGTGAGGTCTTGTTATGCTGCCTAGGCTGGTCTCAAACTCCTAAGCTCTGACTTCCAAAGTGATGAGGTTACGAATGTGAGCCACCGTGCCCAGCCAAGATTAGACCTTTCAATCAGTGCACAACTTACCTCAAAAAACAAAAAAGAAAGAAACTTATTAAAAGATAAAGTCTGAGTTAAAAATGGGTTCACATTAATGATTTTTAATTTGGTACTTCTATTGTTAAAAGAGGGATTGTTTATATGGGTGTGTTTATGTGTAAAAAGCTAGTTAAGGTTGAACCTTTATTTTTTTTTTTTGAGGCAGAGTTTCACTCTGTCACCCAGGCTGATGTGCAGTGGCACAATCACAACTCACTGTAGCCTCAAACTCGTAGAATCGAGGGATCCTTCTATGTCAACATCCCAAGTAGCTGGAACTACAGGCAGGCACCACCGTGACTGATTAATTTTTTTAAAAAGAATTTAATAAAGATGTGGTCTCACTATTCTGCCCAGGCTGCTCTCAAACTCCTGTCCTCAAATGATCCTCCTGCCTTGTCATTCCAAAGTGATGGGATTACAGAGGCTTAAGCCACTGTGCTCAGCCAAGATTTTACCTTCAATGAGCACACATTTTGTATCAGAAAAAAATAATAATAAAGTCTACGTGAGAAATGAGTTGATGTATAGATAATACAAAATTGGCATGTTAATAGCTGTCATTGAGCCTGGGTAACAGGCCTATTGTACTGTTTCTTTTATTTTGTGTGTTTTAAATTTTCTGTAATAAAACATGTATAATAATACAAAGTTGATCTACAATGTTAGCTCTTAAGATCTTAGTGACTTTGGGGGAGCAAAAAGAGAGAAAGTGGTTGCCAGGGCATCAGTGAAGCTGGTTTTATTTCTAGGTTACACATGTGTGTTCACTTTGTAATAATTCATTGAACTTTACATGATTTCTTTGTATATGTCTTTCTGCATGAATGTTATACATATATAAAAATTTAAATATTACATATTTGCACAAAATTTTAACTTCATCTCTCAGAATAATAGCACTGTCTCGTATTGTTTTAAAGTGGGACATGTTTGCTCAGGGCATTATCAGATAGATATTAATATTCCAAGGTATTTACTTATGTCCTAACACTTTGGTGACCTTCTAGGTCTTCCCATGTTTACATCAATTTAGTAAGTAAGATAGTGTTAATTTTCTAGCGTATAGGCCAAGCACGGTGGCTCATGCCTACAGTCTCAGCTCTTTGGGAGGCCAAGGCAGGAGGATCATTCGTGTCCAGTATTTTGAGTTTTTTTAGGATGCAATTATTATTCAGCAAAGTCCTCTCCCCACAGTGAGGTTCAGCAATGCAAGGGCACCTAGTGCATAGTATTCATTTGGTATGAGTAGAACTGGATTGAATCAGGAATAAAATGTGTAGCAGAGGTCAGTTCGGCAAAGAAAAATACGTAATGCAGGTAAGACCAGAAGACCACAACCCAGCAGCAAATCTTTCCATTTATTTCAGGAACCCATTTGCCACTAGTTCACTGGAAGAGGCTGATTTAAAGCAGCAGTTTGGGGGCTTAGTTGTACCCCATAGTCACCCAGAGAGCTTTAAACAGCACTGTGGCTCAGGTCCCACTGCAGGGATTCCGAATTCATTTATCTATTGCCTTTTGAGTTTAGGTAATTTTAAAAGCCTCCCTGGTGATTCCCGTGTGCACCCAGGGGGAACAACCCCTGCTTTGGGGTGAGAAATGTATTTACTGCACATGCATTCTATGTGTGCAGCAGTGATTTGCCCCGTGGCCACTCCTCAGTTTGGGGTCTTAGAAAATAGACTTGTCCTGTTAAAAATCAAAAAACAACTTCAAGACACACTCAGCTGTTTGGCTAAAATGCAACAGGAGAAAATATCTTCTCAAAAGATGTATCTGGATGGCACTTGCTTTCAGAGTAAAAGGTGGTTTCAAGCACAATATAGCACTTTTTTCCCAAAGGCTTTTAAGGCCTTTTACTATCATATGCTTATGAATCACAGGAATAAAAAAATCACAGTTGCATAACTGTCAAATATATTGTATTAGGAAAAAAATTAAGGGCATGTCTTCCATGCTCAGGTACCCTGATTAAAATCAGTTAAGACCCATCTGCCCTGTGTGGTGGCTCACACCTATAATTCCAGCACTTTGAAAGGCAGAGGCTGGAGGAAAACTTGATCTCAAGAGTCTAAGACCAGCGTGCTCAACATAGAAAAATCTCATCTCTGCCAAAATTACAAATATTATCTGGTTGTGGTAGTGTGCACGTGTGGTCCCAGCTACTTGGGAGGCTGACGTGGGAGAATCGCTGGAGCACAGAATGTCAAAGCTGCAGTGAGCCACTGCACCCCAGCCAGAATGACAGGGAAAGAGACCCTGTCTCAGAAATAAAAATAAATAAAGAGACCCATTCTTTCAGACACCCTTATTCTTCTACATAAAACACGAGGCTTTTGACTGAAATGTTTTAAGATGAACTGAAAATTCTCCCATGATCAGGAGCAGTAGATGGGGGTTGCTCCCTTCCTGTTCTTTGAGTTGAAGCAAGGCAGATGTCTGGAGACTCAAACTGGTAAATACTCAAACTGGTAAATGTATCAATTGCTTTCTTTTCATATGATGTATTAAGCTATTCTTGCATTGCTATTTAAAAATCCTGAGACAGAGTAATTTATAAGAAAAGAGTTTGATTGGCTCATGGTTCTGCAGGCTGTACAGGAAGCACAGCACCAGCATCTGTTTCTGGGAAGGCCTGGGGAAGCTTACAATCATGGTGAAAGAGAAGAAGGCATCTCACATGGTAGAAGCAGAAATAAGAAAGATGGGGGAGGGTGGGCCACACTTCTAAACAACCAGATCTCGCGAGTACTCACTATCACAAGGATGGCACAGAGTCATGAGGGACTCACCCGGTGATTCAACCACCTCCTCCCCAGGCCCCACCTGCCACATTGGGGATTAAAATTCAATATGAGATTTGGAGGGGACATCTAAACTACATCACATGACCATCAGAAAAACAGATGAAGAATTCATGGTTTCTACTGTCCAGAAACTTTTCATCTAGAGCAAACGGATTAATGGCTGAATCCAGCATCCTGTTGTCGGAAGGGAGAAGGGAGCTGCACAGGGGGCCTTGGCTGCATTTGCTCCACTTCCCATATGCTGTTCCTTGAGTTCCGATGTCACCACCTGAAGGGCTATTCATGGACAGAAGAATTATTGTTATTGTTGTGATTATTTCTATTTCTTTTATCTTGGGAAAAATAAGTTTTTAGCTTCTCATATAATTGTCCTAAAAAACCCTAAGAGTTTTGTTTAAGTTTCTTGTTATCATGTGTTATAAAAATTGACAGGGAAGTGGCTAAAACAGATTAAAATTACGCAAGCTCTAAGAGTCAAGTATCTGTTGGGCAGGCTTAGGAAAGACAGAACTGGAAATACTCCACCAGCATGAACATCAGAAACATGGGGTCCACTTTCTGTTCCAGCCCTGCCCAGATCCACCCTCTTCTAAGGCCTCATCCAGGTCTGGCCTCACCCTGGAATCTTCTCTCACAGAACTGATTAAAGGAGACCAGAGATTCCGGTGGGGGCTCCTGTTGCCTCTCCTGAGATGGTGCCTACAATTTCCTATAATGGAAAAGCAGATAAATGGAAAAAAAAATTCTATATTTGGGGGCTATAATTTCTTTTTCATTGAAGCCAGTGCTTCTAGAGGCACCCCACCTAGCAACTTGTTTTCCATTCCTGCAAATTCAGTAGCTGCTCCACAAGGCACAAAAAGGTAAATATAAATATAAAACATCTCTCTGAACAGTTCACCCTTTTTTCTCTATCCCTCTCATCTGTCTATATAGCTTTTATTCTGCACATTTTATTTTCCAGGTAAATAATTTTTAAAATGGAAGAAAAAATAGAAACGCTAGGTCCTTCATTTAAATCCTGAAAATTACAGAAAACTTAGCACCCAACTCCTGGGATGCTATGAGGATTAACTCATGTCATGTAATGTTTCCTGAACATTGCTCTGTAACAGACTTCTGAACACATAGTATGTGCTCAGTAAACATTGTATTAACTCATGTGTACATGTTTTCCAAATGCAGACTTACTCAAACATTGATGCCTTCTCCAGGCTTTCTAAACTGTAAAGAGCCAGCACAAAATGACATGTTTGAAAATGGTGATTGGTGGCTTCCACTTTGGGCCAAATGTATTTGTGTTGTGGTAAGAGTGTTGGGTATCAAGAGCTCTGTGCTGTGCCTACTTTCTCTAGCTGAGTGCTACTATATTGGATGTAGTGGAAGAAACATCAGCATTAAGAGGAGACTTTTTAAAGAAGCCAATTCATGGACCCCTTCCAAATCTGCAGAATCACATTAGTAAGAGAGAGCCTGGAATCAGAAATAGTTCATATGCACATTGAAACTTGAGAGGCAGCCAGGCGCAGTGACTCACGTCTGTAATCCCAACACTTTGGGAGGCTGAAGTGGGCAGATCACCTGAGGTCAGGAGTTCAAGACCAGCCCTGGGTAACATGGCCAAACCATGTCTCTACTAAAACATACAAAAGTTAGCCAGGTGTGGTGGCTGGTGCCTGTAATCCTAGCTACTCAGGTGGCTGAGACTGCAGAATCACTCGAACCTGGGAGGTGGAAGTTGCAGTGGGCCAAGATGGCGCCACTGCACTCCTGCCTGGACAATGAGTGAAAACTCTGTCGAAAGAAAAGGAAGAAAGAAAGAAAGAAAAGAAAGAAGGAAAGAAAGAAAGAAAAAGAAAGAAAGAAAGAAAGACAGAAAGACTTGAGGGGCAATACTTAGCTAAGTGGCTCTCTGTCCATGGTTCCAGCCATAATCACATGGCCAGCTTAAAGAAATACCATCACCTGTGCCCCCCCCCCCAGAGACTCTGTCTATTGGTCTTGGTGGGAGCATCTATGTGGTTGCAATTAGAAAGTCAAATTATCCCTCTTTGATGATTATATAATATCATATATACAAAAATTCTAAAGACCACCAAAAAAACTCTTAGATTTGATAAATAAATTTAATAATGTTTCAGGATGCAAAAATCAATGTACAAAAATTGGTAACATTTTTATATACTAATGATGATCAAGCTGAGAACTGAATTAAAAAGTCACTTCCTTTTACAATAGCTACAAAATAGGTAAAATGCTTAGAAATACAATTTTCAAAGAGATGAAAGATCCCTACAAGGAAAACTACAAAACACTGATGAAAGAAATTGTACATGACACAAATGAGAAAAACATCCCATGCTCATGGATTGGAAGAATTATGATCATTAAAATGACTCTACTGCCCAAAGCAATCTACATATTAAATGCAATTCCTACCAAAATGCCAATGTTATTTTTTATACAATTAGAAAAAAAAAAACACTAAAATTCACATGGAACCACAAAAAGAGCCTGAATAACCAAAGCAAATCTAAACAAAGAGAATAAAGCTGGAGATATTATATTATCTGACTTAAAATTATGCTAGAAGGCTGTAGTAACCAAAACAGCATGGTACTGATATAAACTGACACATAGATCAATGGTACAGAATAGAGAACCTAGAAATAAAGCCACATACCTACAAACAACTGATCTTTTACAAAGTCAACAAAAATATACACTGGAGAAATGACATCCTATTCAACGAATTGTGCTGGAAAAATTATATTGCCGTATGCAGAAGTATCAAATGGGACCCGTATGTCCCACTATATACAAAAATCAACTCAATATGGATTAAAAAACTAAAATGTAAGACCTGAAACTATAAAAATGCTAGAAGAAACTCTAGGATAAACTCTTCTAGAGATTGACTTGGACAATGAATTTATGACTAAGATCTCAAAAGCACATGTAACAATAACAAAAATAGACAAAAGGAACTCAATTAAACTAAAAAGCTCCTGAAAATGAGCTTTTTAATTAACACAGTGAACAGAAAACCTATGGAATGAGATAAATGTTTACAAGTTTTGAATGTGACAAAGATCTAATGTCCAGAATATACAAGGAACTCAAACAGCTCAACAAAAATAAAACACGTAACCTCATTAAAAAGCAAGCAAAGAACATGAACATTTAAAAAAAAAAGACAATGATGGTCAAAGGTCAACAAGTATGTAAAAAATGCTCAACGTTGTCAATGGTCAGAGAAATGCCAATTAAAAACCACAATGAGATACCAACTTACACCATGCAGAATGGCTATTAGTAAAAAGCAGAAAAATGAGCTATCGGCAAGGACACAGAGAAAAGAGAACACTTATACATTGTTTGTGGGAAAGTAACTTTCTACAACCTCTATGGAAAACAGTATGGAGATTTCAAAATAGACTAAAAATAGAACTTCCACTTGATTCAGCACTCCCACTACTTGGTATCTACCCAAAGGAAAATAATTTGTTACATAAAGAAAATACCCATGCTCACATGTTTATCACAGCACTATTCACAATAGCCAATATATGAAATCAATTTAAATTTATCAATCAATAATCGAATAAAGAAAATGTGCTATACAAGTATACCATGGAATGCTACTCAGCCATGAAGAAGAATAAAATCATGTCTTTGGCAACAACATGAATAAAACCAGAGGCCATTATTGTAAGTCAAAAAACTCAGAAACAGAAAATCAAACTCTGTATTTTCTCACTTGTAAGTGGGAACTCAATTATGCATACACTTGGATATAGAGACTGGAAAAATAGACACTGGAGACTCAGAAAGATGGGAGGTTAGAGAGGGTTTAGGAATGAGAAAATAGCTAATTGGGACAATAAACATTCAGATGATTGTCACACCAAAAGCCCATACTTCATCACTATGCCACGTGCTTCTGTAAGGGAGCTGCATTTGTATTCTCTAACGTATTAATAAAGAGATAAAAAAAAAAAGCCCTGGCATGGTGGCTCAAGCCTATAATCCCAGCACTTTGGGAGGCTGAGGCGGGTGGATCACCTGGTCAGGAGTTCAAGACCAGCCTGGCCAATATAGTGAAACCCCGTCTCTACTAAAAATACAAAAATTAGCCGGGCATGGTAGAGCACTCCTGTAGTCCCAGCTACTTGGGAGGCTGAGGCAAGAGAATCACTTGAACTCGGGAAGTGGAGGTTGTGGTGAGCTGAGATTGTGTCACTGCACTCCAGCCTGGGGAACAGAGGGAGACTCTGTCTCAAAAAAAAAAAAAGAAGACAAAATGAATAGACCTCATAATTTTCATAAATAATTAGATTAGGCAAAAAATTTTAATAAAAATAAATAAAAAATAATATTGTATTTTAAGAATGGTATAGAAAGATAATTTGATGAATTAGAGTAATTAGTACTTAGCACATACAATATGTTACGCAAGATTCTAAGCCACTTAGACCTTTATGGACATAATATGTAACAGAGTAAAATAAATAACACAAAGATTCATTGGCAATGACAAATTGACATATTTTCAATCATATTAGATGATATTAAAACCATTAACAAATTTACTGTTTTGTTTCATAATCAAAAAGAATGTTAAATAACTTCATTATAAAGTTTGACTAATTAGGCATATAGATAAATGGGCAGCATTTTGACCAGTACACAGAGGATACACATTTTCAAAGACCAGACAAAATTTTTTATTTATTTTTTGGGGGGAGAGAATAGTTTTATTATCTGGGGATAGAGTGGGGTCCTCTCCCTGGGAGGTGGGTCTTCCACTGGTTACCCCCCGCCAGGGCTCCAGGGGGCGCCATGCGATTCAGTGCTGGGCTCCGCTGGGGGCCGGGCCTTGGAGAAGGCGAACTGTGCAGGGAAGTAGCAGCTGTGGAGTCCTCACCGCCCGCTCCGCCCGGCTGCAGCGGGTCTCCTGGTGCTCCTCAGGCTCCCGCCGAGTCTGTGTCTCTGGAGGGCAGCGAACCGTCCTGCCCAGAACCTTATCCTCATAGCCCAGTTTGACGCAGGTCAGCCATTTCTGCTTCCTCCTCTCAGGCTGCACTTTGCACTTGGGTTTCTTCCAGTCCTTCCTCCGGCCGCTTCTCTGTCTGCCGGAGCTTAAATTCCAGACTCACAAATGTTCCAGCTGGGAAGGGCGTGTCCAGGGCGCTGTCCACACTGGTCTCCCGGAAGGCCCGCTGAACGGGCGGGTGCTTGCAGATTCCTCCAGGGCCACCTGCAGGCCCCGGCGCTGGCCCCGTGAGCTCCGCCCCGCCCGCGCCCCCCACGCCCACCCACGGGGCCAGCGAGATCCGCAGCAGGCTTCCCCTATCATCCCGGCCCTGCGAAGCGGGTGTGCACCCCTTAGTTCTCCGAGCCCGCCGGGAGCGACCTCCTTCCCTGCCCTGCCCCTGGGGGGGCCATGCCCGCAGAACGCTGGGCAGAGGCGAAGGAACCGGGAAATGTCCCTTTCTCCACACTGACCTTGGGGTCTGCTGGGTCCTCTCCACTCCCTCCCACCCTGCCCGCGCTGTTCCCTGGGGCCCGCAGTTTCAGCAAAGTTCCCTGCCGCGCCGGGAAGCCGTCCTGTTGCTCACTCTCACCCTTCCTCCTTTTCTGGCCCATTCTCTCTCCCCACTGAGTCTCCGACACTACCCTCTCTCCTCCCGGCTGTCCCCGGAGCCCCTATCTGCTTCCCCAGCTCAGCCCCCTCTCTGACGGCTTCTCCCTCCCACCCTCAAGCGAATCTCCGGGCTTCCACGGGGTACCCCCGACCCCCGGGGCCCAGGTCAACCAGACAAAATTATTTTAAATGGGAATATTTGAATTCCATTGAATTCATGAAAGCAGGAATCCATCAGGCCATATTTTAAATAATTTTGAAATGATAATAGCAACTATCAATTTAAAGTTTAACCAGAATTCAAAATATCCACCATTTTACCAGAAAAAAAAACCTGTTATAACTAACCAACTAAGTCAGTAAATTTTCAGGATACAATATTAACGTATGAACATCAGTTACATTTTTTTACAGTAACAACAAAATATCTGAAACAGGAATAAAGATAGTTCCATTTACAATATTATCAAATAGAATGAAATACTTAGGAATGAGTTAACAAAGAATATGAAAGATCTGCATACTGAAAACTATAAAATGTTGAGGAAAGAAAATGAAGAATACAAAATGGAAAATATGTGTTCATGGATTCTAAAAATTAATATTGTTAAAATATCCATACTACACAAAGTGATCTACGGAGTTAAATTTCTATTAAAATTTTAATGCCATTTTATTAAAAATGTAGAACAACAATTTTAAAATTAGTGTGGAACCACGAAAGACCTCAAATAGCCAAATACTGAGAAGAACAAAAAGGCTGAAAGCCTCACACTTCCTGATTTCAAACTATATTACAAAGCTGTAGTCATCAATATAGTATAGTACCTACGTAAAAACCAATAGAACAGAATAGAGGACCCAGAAATAAACTCACAAATGTACAGTCAACCGATCCTACAGAATGGAGAAAGGATAAGCACATCAAGGAGTGGTGTAGGAAAAACTATGCACAGAAAAAAGTGAACCTTTCTCTCATATCATCACAAAATGAATTTGAAATGAAATAAAGACTTAAACATAAGAACTGAAATCATGAATCCTCTAAAAAAAAAAATGGGGAAAAACCTCCTTGACACTGGTCATGGCAATGATGTTTTAGATATGACACCAAGAACACAGTCAACAAAAGCAAAAATAAACAAGTGGAACTATGTCAAAGTAAAAATTTTCTGCACAATAAAGGAAACAATCAACAAAATATAAAGGCATTATAGGAAATGGTAGAAAATATTTGTAAACCGTATGTAGGATAATATGTTACTATTCAAAATATATGTCATACTAATCAATACAAAAAAAGAACCCACAGCAGAATTAAAAGCAATTTCTTGATTAATAATTGGGCAAAATATATAAATAGCAATTTTTCCAAAGATATACAAATGGCCAGCAGGTATATTAAAAATGCTCAACATCACTAATTATCAGAGTAATTAAAATCAAAATCACAATGAGGTATCACCTTATCGTGGTGTCTGGATGCCTATTATCAAAAAGTCAAAAGATAAAAAGTGTTAGGGTGTAGAAAAAGGGAACACTTGTACACTGTTGCTGAGGATGTCAACTGGTGCAGCTATTCTGAAAAACAGTATGGAGGTTCCTTAAAATTTTTAAACTAGAACTACCACTAATCCCAATTGGGAGTATATAGCCAAAGGACATAAAATCAGGATCATCAAGGGCATCTGCACTCCTCTGATACAGATAAATAAACTGAGAGCTACATAGTTTCAGCTTTAATAAAAATGAAACTCATCTACAGCAATATTGATAAATCTTGAAGACATTATGCTAAGTGAAATAAGCCGAATACAGAAGGACAACTACTGCATGATCTCGTTTGTACGTAAAATCTAAAAAAGTAAATAAAAATAAAAAATAAAAAGCCATGGAAACAGTAGAATGGTGGTTCCCATGGGCTAGGAAGTGGGGAAAGTGGGGAGATACCCATGGAAGGGGCGCACCTTCAGTTATAAGGTGAGTAACTGCTGGGGACCTAATGCACAGAATAGTGACTACAGTTAACAACACTGTGTACTTGAAGCTTGCTACAAGAGTAGATCTCAGGTGCTCTCACCACACACACAGAAACGTATTAACTATGTGAGGGGATAGATATGCTAACTAGCTTAACTGAAATAATTTAAAGACTACTGACATCTCAAAACACTATTGTACACCCTAAAAATATACACTTTTCAATTTGTCAATCATAGTTCAACGAATGGAGAAAAAAAATAAGAGTAACCAGCAGGTCCTGTCTAGCCACAGGGAAACTCGATTTAAAACACGCCTGGCCACTGTTTCCAGTTCAACTTGGGGACGGCCGAGCGTTTCTGGCCCCTGGACTTCGACGCTCCTCCTGCGGCCCCCGTGGCTGGAGAAGGTACAATCGTTCCCAGGATTCCAGGCCGCGCAGATCCGGCGGGGCCATCGCCGTCCCCTTGCTCCTGCCGCAGCCCAGTTAGGCTCCGCGTTTCGGGGCCTCCTGGCTGGGGAGGCTGCCTGTGGCTGCCCGCGCGCCCCCAGTGGCTGTGGCTCCGCCGGCCCCCGCTTCGGCCCCGCGCAGCCCCTCCGAGGCCGCAGCCGTCTGGCGCCCGAACTCACGGTCTCGGGCCCGTACCCCTCGCCAGCGCCTTTGCTGTGGCCGCTCCTCCCCCTCCCCGAGCCCGAGCTGGCCCAGCGGAGAAGGAGGGCGGAGACGCTGGAACGCGAACGCTGAGCTGCAGGTGGCAGGTGCGGGAACGGGAGAAGCTATGGCCTCGCACAGGACGGCTGCTCAGAGCGACAAGAGCAACCGCCAGGAGCTCCGCACGCAGCTGGAAGAACTCAGTAACGTACTCCGCTGTGGGAGAAATGGAGATATTAAAAGTCTGATGTAGAAGTACTCACACAGAACCATGCTTCTTGGTCAATCTAAGATTATTATCAGACCTACTCTAATGATGTCAGTCTTCCAAATAAAGTGAGTGACTGAACTGTCATATCAGCAAGATCAGGATGTTGAAACTCCTGCTTTGAATTCTAACGATCAGTTGTAAATAGAAAATGATGCTCACCCTGGTACTGATAGGACAGCAAATGTTAAATGTAGACAAGAGGGTCATTTGCCTCAAATTCACAGGAACCAGCATCTGCATTAGCAGCACAAGATACGTCCTTAGAAGGTTCGTCATTAGCTGGAAGTTTGAGAGCTGCAGCAGAAGCGGCTTTATCACAGACTGGATTTAGTTATGATGAAAATACTGGACTGTATTTTGACCACAGCACTGGTTTCTATTAAGATTCTGAGAATCAAATATATTATGATTTAATTTATTACTACTGTGATGTGGAAAGTGGTCGCTATCGGTTTCATTGTCGAGTAGATTTGCAACCTTATCAGACTTATAGCACAAAACGAAAATAAAAAATTGAGAAAAGAAAGGATCCAGATTCTTCTACAAAAAAAAAAAAAAATGAGGAAAAGGATTTGAATTCAGAGGATCAAGAAGCCTTCAGTGTTGAACATACAAGCTGCAATGGGAAAGACAATTTCACAAATGTGAAAAAAAAGCCAAAATAGGCATTCATCACAAAAATAATCCCCCAAAATTCACTGTTCCAGTTAGTGGAAATACTGTGGATCTCCTCTTAATGAAAACATCTCAATTCAACTTTAAGGATGAGAAAATCACAGAGACTGATAGTGAACTAGAAGAAGGTGAAATTACAGACTCTCAGACCGAGGGTAGTTATGGTGAAGGCATTACCAGTAAAGGCAATGCAACTGCAAAAGATACTGAGGAGGAAGATGAGGAAAAAATGTGGTCCCCCAAGTATGAGAGTAACTGTCATTAGATCACCTGTGTTACAGACAGGCTCACTCTTCATCATTACTATGAGAGTAACTGTCATTAGATCACCTGTGTTACAGACAGGCTCACTCTTCATCATTACTATGAGAGTAACTTGTTACAGACAGGCTCACTCTTCATCATTACTATGAGAGTAACTGTCTGTGTTACAGACAGGATCACTCTTCGTCATTACTATGAGAGTAATTGTCATTAGATCACCTGTGTTACAGACAGGATCATTCTTCATCATTACTGCTGTAAAACCTCCTACAATTGGAAGGGAAAATGATATGGAGCACACTCTTCGAATCCCTGAAGTTGGTGTAAATTTCATGCAGAAATTTATTTTGACCATGACTTACAAAGTTCTGTCCTTTTGGATCAGGCCGTCAAAATGGAACAATTGTTAATGGAAAATGGATTGTTCAGCTGAAAACTAAATGTGACCCTTATGAACCTGAGCATGGAGAAAAAGTGAAAATTGGAGACACTGTGTTATTACATTCACCCTGGCAGTAATAGCTGTGTTGGATGTGAACCAGGGCAGGTTAGAGCTCACATTTTCCTTGATAAGAAAGATGAATCATTTGTTGATCCATCATTAACTAAGAAGGAAACGAGTTGGAAAGAAGAAAAGGATTTTAAAAATATATGAGTAAAATATGGTTTACAGAATGCAGACTACAAAGATGATAAGATCCTGGAGAATCAAAAATATAAAGATAGAGCTAGAAAACATAGGGAGCAGATTGGAAGTGAAGGAAATTTCCAAAGAGATGATGCTCCTGCATCTGTTCATTCTGAAATTACTGATAGCGACAAAGGTCAGAAGATGTTGAAAAAGATGTGTTGAAAACAGGAGAAGGCCTGGGGAAGGATGGTGGGAGAATAAAAACTCCAATACAGCTTCAGCTTTGGCAAACACATGCAGAATTGGAGACAGACAAACCATCCTCTATTAAAGAGACTCACCTCCAAACAAGAACAACAACAACAACAACAACAACTGGGACAAAGCACAGGAGAGGTTTGCTGAAAACTTTCCAGAAACTAGACTTCAAAAAGATGACCTGGGACCAATTTCTTGGGTAAAAGGGACTGAGGAGTGAAGGTTAATCACAGAAGAAACCTCAAGCTTTTTTATAAATAGAGTTTGGAAACTCTTGTTGCAGAACGTTTCTCCCCAAAAAAGTCAGTGGCACAAGAAAGCTGTGTCACAGTTTACCCCTTCCTGATTTAGAAATGTGTAATAAAGTGTGGTTTGCAGCTTTTAAAAAACACTTTTTGAACTAATTATTAGTGACTGAATTAAGTTATACAGTAAGTGAACTAAAGTTCACAGGGCACAGATAAGTTTATCAAACTTTACTATTTTATCTTGTCATTTACAACATCCATATAAGCAATTAGACACATAAGCAAAATTCATATAACCACTTAAATGTTCATTTGTCCTTGTCTTCATATATTCATACTAGTATGCACAGAAAATACAGCAAAAAAAAATCTAAAGTCTATAAAAATAAATCTGACAATATACATTCTTGTTTATGCCCTTCAGGACCTAGATAAAAAATGTAGAGACAACGTGAATAATGATGCATACATTTTCTTATATTTGGAATAGCCTAAATCATATTAAAGAACTAATGAACAGGTGACATGTCACAGAAAATTCATCTTTTATTGTTTTCTTCGGTGAAGAATCTGAATTTATTGATATATACTATACATTCAGCATTTGTATTTGGTTTGTTTCATAGCTAATGAAATGTTTATACATGAACAAATGAGTACAGTATTGAAATAGTCCATGTGCTGGCATTCATACTTTTTATAAATACCATTGCAGGCAATAAAGTTGTGCCAGAAAAATCTGATTTCGAGTACAAAAGGAATACTTAGCCAGGACCTCAAGCTCAATATATTTATTGAAAATGTCCTAAATTGCCATAAAACATTATAACGTTAAATTACTCATTTCAATAAATTATGAATTAAACAAAAAATACAGACGATGTCTTTTATGGATCAGGGAAGTGCTAATAAGACAGAATGGCCATTGAAGCCAAAAGGTCTGAATTCAGGTGAATAATTTTACTCATATTAGTTTTATGTTAGAGAAAACAATACTTCTGACCATATACTATTTATTGCAGTGGAGTATTTCAAAAATATGTAGATAATATATAATTAATTTTCTAATGGTATAAAAGTAATCACATTCTACAAATTACTACAATATGGTCTATTCATGGGAAGGGTGTTTCAAATGAAAAAACTTGGAATTTCTCATGGTGATAGATGCCATAGAAAATCTGAGTAAAATATTTCATTCATATATGCAATTATTGATATTTCTGCTTTTCAGAAAAATAATATACTTTAAATACTTAATGCAGACCATTAAAATCACCAAGAAGTTACAAGAATTCACAGAATGCCTAATACAGTTGAAAGGAAATTAAGAGCTTCCTTCCTTCCTTCCTTCCTACCTCCCTCCCTCCCTCCCTCTCTCTTTCTTTCTTTTCTTTTCTTCCCTCTGTGGCCCAGGCTGGAGTACACTCGGCTCGCTGCAGACTCCCTGCGTCCGGCTCCCGTCATTCTCCTGCCCTGGCCTGCAGGCTGCCTGGGATTGCCGGCGCGCACCACCACCCCTCCCTCGTTTTTCTCCTTTGGCTGGAGGCGCGGTTTCGCCATGTCGGCCAGGCTGGTCTCCAGCTCCTAGCCTCCAGTGGTCGGCCCGCCTCGGCCTCCCGAGGTGCTGGGACTGTAGACGCAGTCTCACTCACTCGGTGCTCGGTGTTGCCCGGGCTGGAGTGCGGTGGTGTGGTCTTGGCTCACTGCAACCTCCGCCTCCCAGCCACCTGCCTTGGCCTCCCAGGGTGCTGGGCCGCTGCCCCGTCTGGGAGGTGGGGAGCGTCTCTGCCCGGCCGCCCATCATCTGGGTTGTGAGGAGCTCCTCTGCCCGGCCGCCCCGCCTGGGATGTGAGGAGCGCCTCTGCCCGGCAACCCATCCTCTGGGAAGTGAGGAGCGCCTCTGCCCGGCCGCCCATCCTCTGGGAAGTGAGGAGCACCTCTGCCCGCAGCCCACCATCTGGGATGTGAGGAGCGCCTCTGCCCGGCCGCCCCATCTGGGAAGTGAGGAGCGCCTCTGCCCGGCCGCCCTGTCTGAGAAGAAGCGAGGAGCGTCTCTGCCCGGCCGCGCCTTCTGGGATGTGAGGTGCGCCTCTGCCCGGCCGCCCCTTCTGGGACGTGAGGAGCGCCTCTGCCCGGCCGCCCCTTCTGGGACGTGAGGAGCGCATCTGCCCGGCGGCCCCTTCTGGGACGTGAGGTGCGCCTCTGCCCAGCTGCGCCTTCTGGGATGTGAGGTGCGCCTCTGCCCGGCCACCCATCGTCTGGGATGTGAGGAGCGCCTCTGCCCGGCCACCACCCCATCTAGGAAGTGAGGAGCGTCTATGCCCGGCCGCCCCGTCTGGGAAGTGAAGAGCACCTCTGCCTGGCCTCCCCATCTGGGATGTGGGGAGCGCCTCTGCCCGGCCGCCCCGTCTGGGAGGTCTACCACAGAGGCCAGAAGCAATGTGGGGGCTGGACGTGGTGGCTTACACCTGTAGTCCCAGTACTCTGGGAGGCCAAGGCGGGTTGATCACTTGAGGCTAGGAGTTCGAGACCAGCCTGGCCAACATGGTGAAACATATGAAAAATACAACAGACAAACCAACCAACCAACCAAGAGACAACAAAACAGGTCTAACCTGGAGTCATACTCTAATTTTTTCTGTTTTCCTCCCTTTCTGATCCTTTATCCCACTTTCTTTTTCTTCCTCTTCCTTCTCCTTCTTCTTTGTCAAATAGAGGATTGAGTTATTATTATTGATCCATACAAAGTCCCTCTCTCATTTATTTTCTTTAATTCCCACCCCCTATTTCTATTCCCCGTCTTCCCATGTGCAATCTTCCTAATGTTTGATATACATCTTTTTGTTTGTACTTTAAAAAAAAAATAAAAAATAAAAAAACAACAACAACAACAACAAAAAAAAAACAAAAAAAAAAGAAGGGAAATTAAGAAAACTTCCCAGGACGAGAAGTAAATAAAGGTAATGATCCAGAGAAGTAATCAACCTAAGAGGCCAGGGCTCCACTGAGATGCGTCTGATTACAAGAATGTCAGGTCCATGTGGGTTGTTCCCTTCTGACAAGGCAAATGGAAAAAACAAGGAGAAACTGCCTGCAGGTATTGGAATGTGGTGTCTCCCATATGTGAGGATTAAATTATAAACTCTGTTGCACACAAGGAGATGAGCTACTGGGGTGAAGCATCAGAAGAAATTATATGGCACATAAATCTCAGATATTGAATTTATATTTAAATGTTTAAGTCAATGTAATGGAAAAACAAGAAAGCAAAATAATGTGGAAAGAAACTACGAACTTGTCAAGCTATCTTTGGAAAAGAGGCAAATGAAAAGTAAAGAATTGAAAGTGTTGTAAAACAATTTAATGTACAACATACAAATTACATATTAAAATATGCTGAGCCAAAAAGAGGACTAGTAAAGTGAAATGCTGATCACAATTAATGTAGTCATATATATTATAGAAGACAAATTAATAGAAAATATAAATATATTTATATACGAAGATTAGATTGAGAAGAAATAAAAAGCATTTAATTGTTTTACCAGACTCTCTAAATAGGAAGGCAACAGTCAAAGAATCAGTGACTCGTAAGTTTCAGAAATTGGAAACCAGACATGAATCCTTTAAAAGTTTAGGGTGTAATATATGAAAAAAAGGTAAATTAAGAAATACTTAGAAGAAATAGTGGTTTGGGTTATCGTGAATACTGCTTAATAAACATGAGAGTGCAGTTATCTTTTTTGACATGCTTATTTTTTTCCTCTTGATATAAACCCAGCAATGAGATTGCTGGATCATATGGTAGTTCTATTTATAATTTATTGAAAAACCTCCATACCGTTCTCCTTATAGAAATGGGAAATGATTGTATTAATTTACATTCCTACCAACAGTGTATAAGTGCCTATCTGCAGAATGAATAAAGAAAATGTTATACACACACACGCACACACACACAGTAGTAATGTTCAGTCATAAAACAGAATGAAGTTCCATCATTCGTGTCAACATGGATGAGCCTAGAGGACATTATGTTAAGTGGAATAAGCCAGGCACAGAAAGAAAAAGACCACGTGCTCTCACTCATGTGAAATCTGAAGAAGTCCATTTCATAGAAGTAGATGGTAGGATGGTGGTTACCAGAGGTTAGTGATGGCAGAAGGATGAGGGAGTGGGGAGAGCTTTGTCACTGGGTACAAAGTTACAGTTAGGAAGAATAAATCCTGGTGTTCTATTATGCAGCACGATGACTATAGCTAATAATGATGTACCGTTTATTCTATAATAGCTTGAAGCGAGGATTTTGAACTTTATTAGCACAAGGAAATAAATGTTTAAAGTGTTAAATATGCTAATTACTCTGGTTGGATCACTGTACAGTGCATATGGTACAATGTGATGCAGTGAAACCTCATATAATTAACATAATTATACATGTTTGCGGAGTACAGTGTGATGTTTCCCTGTATCACACTGTACCATGTAGTATGATGCAGTGAAACATCATGTAATTAACGCATGATAGTTATATATGTTTACGGAGTACAATGTTATGTTTCACTGCATCTCACTCTACCATGTAGTATGATGCAGTGGAACATCATATAATTAACATACGATAATTATACATCTTTACAGAGTACAGTGTGATGTTTCACTGCATCACACTGTACCATTTAGTATGATGCAGTGAAACATCACACCGTACCTCGTAAATATTACTGGTTCAGCAGGGAACTGTAGGACACAGGGCAGCTCCGGGTTAGCCATGACCATCATCTTCACCTGTGTGGGGTAGCAAGAGGGGAAGGGCCCTGTGCTCGGCTGAGAGTTGACCCCTGACCCCATCCACTTTGACTACTAGGTGCCAGCAGAGGTCAGGGACCCCTAACTTCAGGCAGAGGCAGGAAGCAAGGTCGTTGCCTCTTTTTTTTTTTTTTGAGAGAGAGTCTTACTCTATCACCCAGGCTGGAGTGGAGTGGTGCGATCTCGGCTCACTGCAACGTACATAGAGGTGTACATCAGAATCACACCTGCAGGAAGGTCCCTGGCTGAGATTAACAATCCCACATAGAGGTGTACATCAGAATCACACCTGCAGGAAGGTCCCTGGCTGAGATTAACAATCCCACATAGAGGTGTACGTCAGAATCACACCTTCAGGAAGGTCCCTGGGTGAGATTAACAATCGCACATAGAGGTGTACGCCAGAATCATACCTGTAGGAAGGTCCCTGGGTGAGATTAACAGTCCCACATAGAGGTATACGTCAGAATCACACCTGCAGGAAGGTCCCTGGGTGAGATTAACAATCCCACATAGAGGTGTACGTCAGAATCACACACCTTCAGGAAGGTCCCTGGGTGAGATTAACAATCCTACGTAAGTGCCAGTTCTGGGCATGACAGTCAACGCCTCCTGTATGTTGTGTCTATGTACATAAGTCACAATCTCAATGGTGGAATGGATTTTTCCATGACAGCCTTAATGCCTTTTGAAAATTGAGTTATCTTAGTGGAGTCACAGCCTCAAAAGTGTTTTGGATCTTGATTAGGGAGTCACAAACCCACTTGTGGACAACATCCACTTATGAGAGCCAACTTTCCAATTTTTGACTGCCTCTGGGTGTGAGATTCAGAACCTCAATTATGGGCTGTGTTCCTGTGGGAGAAAGACAATTTTGACTGATGGCTGGGCTCAGGCAGGAGCCTTTCATCCTGCAGGTGTTGAGATAAATGATATGTCACAATACCCAAAATACGCTGGGTGCAGGCAAAAGAGGAGAGTCATATTAGCTGGTTGCTAGGTCCAGTTATATGTCACTACCTCCGTTTTATGCAGGGCTAAGGCAGAAGAGGAGAGTCAGAGCTAAAGAAATGTCACAATGTCCCTGTGGGTAGGGACTATGCATAAGAATTGCATCACTTAGTCATTGAACCCAGCCATATATTACAATACACAATGTGTACAGGGCCCAGGCAAGAAAGGAGAGTATATCACATAGGTACTGGGTCCAGCAATGTGTCACAATAAACCTGAGGGGAGGCTCCAGGCAACAGAGTAACATTACCTAAGTGAAGTGCCCAGAGGGATGTTTCAATGACCCTGGTGAGTAGGACTTTGAAAAAGGAGAAGTTACATAACCTAGGGGCCAGACCTAGCTGTGTGTCACATTCATCTCCAAGACGGAGCCCAGACATGAGAGAAAAGTCACATCATGTAGGTATTGGGCAAAGTAATATGTCACAATCCTTACTGTGAGCAGGTCCTAGGAAGAAGTAAAGAGTCACATAGTCTAGATGATGGGACCAGAGGTATTTGACAATGACTCCTGTAGGTCGGGACCAGGCAGAAGAATCACTTCACCCCTGTGCTGTGCCCAGTTATAAGTCACACTTCCCTCTGTGGGCATGACCAAGGCAGGGAGAGGAGTCACATCATCCCGGTGCTTGGCCCAAAGATATGTCACAATCTCTCTTATGGGCAATGCTCAGGTAAGAGAGGAGAGTCACATCAAATAGGTAATGGACCCAGAGGTATGTCACAAGGCCTTCTGTGAACTTGATCCAGGCAGAAGAGTCACATCAACTTGGTGCTAAGCCCAGTAACATGTCACAATCCCTTCTGTGTAAAGGGACCAGAGAGGAAAACAGAATCACATTACCTGGCCAATGAGCACAGAGATCTATCACAATGCCCCTTGTAGGCAGGGCCCAGGAAGAGGAGTTACATCGCCTGGGTAGTGGACCCAGCAATATACCACAGTGTGCCATATGGGCACAAGCCAGAGAGTCACATAACCTGGGTGCCAGACCAAGTATATAGAACAATGCTTCCTGTGGGCAGCACCAAGGCAGAAGAGGAGACTCACATCACCTGGATGCAAGGTCTAGCGATAGGTCAAAATGCTCACTGTGGGCAGTGCCAACGAAGGAGAATGGAATTACACCCTCAAGGTGCTGGATCCAGCAATATGTTGATATCCCATCTGTGGGCTGGGTCCATGCAAGAGTGTCAAGTCACTCAGGTGCTAGGCACTGGGAGATTTCACCATGAAACCTGCAGAATGGTCCTGGAATGAGATTAACAATCCCACAACTGTCGCAGTTGTAGGCATGACATTCAACACCTCTTGTATGTTGGGTCTAAGCCCGTGAGTAACCATCTCAACACCAGACTGGATTTGTGCATGAGAGCCTCAATTCCTCTGCAGACTGTATCACCTTAGTAGAGTCACAGCCTCACAGTTGTGCTGAATCTTGGTCTGAGAGTCACCAACCCATGAGTATCCATATATGTCAATTTTTCCCACCTTTGACTGAGTACAGGTGTGAGATTCAGAACCTCAACAGTGACCTGTGTTCATGTGAGAGGATGACAATATTTACTGCTGGCTGGGTGTGCATATGAGTGCCACAATCTCACCTGTGTGCTCGGCCCAGTTAGCATGCTCTATGTACTACCCAATGGCGCTATACAGTATGAATGAGAGTTGCAATCAACTTTGAGACCTTCCTGCTGGTAGGGACCCATGATCGTGCCTGTGGCATTAAGCCCGGGTATGAGAGTCAACGTCATTATAATTAACTAGGTCGGGATAGGAGAGTCCTCCATTGCCTTTAAGCTGGGTTTAGAAGTGAGCAACCATTTCAACTCTGGTTGAATGTTTATGTATGAACACGGGCCTAGCACCAAGGTGATGTGAGTCTTTGGCCTAGACGCTTCAAGCAGGAGGCAATGTGACATATCTCTGGGCCTATCAACTATTTGATGTGATCTGCTTTTTCACCTGAGCTTTTCCCATAAAAGAGATGTGACATATGTCTAGACCCAACACCTAGGTGATGTGGCTCTCCTTTTTTGACGAAGCCCTGTGTATTTTGGGTATTCTGACATATCCCTGGACCTAACATCTGGAAGATAAGAAGATCCAGCATGGGCCCTGCCTAAAAAGTTTTTGTGACATATTTCTACTTTAATACCTTGGAGATGTGACTCTCCTCTCTTACCTGGGCTTTGCCCATAAGAGAGATTTTTACGTACTTCTGCAGCAAGCACCTAAATGCCATGACTCTTCTTTCTTGCCTGGGTCATGCTTGCAGATGAAAGCGTGGCTTAGCTCTGTGTCTAGCACATCAGTTATGTGATTATTCTGCCTGATCTCTGCTCACAGGAGCCGTTGTGACATATCCCTGGGCCCAGAAACTATTTAATATGACTCTCCTCTATTACCTTAACTTTGTGCATAGGATAAATTGTGACATATCTCTGGGTCCAGCACTTAGGTGATGTGACTCCTTTTGTGCATGGACTACGCCCACAGGAAGGACGCTGATTTATTGCTGTGTTGAGAGCTGATGTGATACCTCGGTCATCGTCTTCTTAGTTTATAATAATTTAAACAAGAGACACACAGAAAAGAAGTACAGCATAATTTATTGGAAAAGAAAAAAAGTTGAAAGTTAAGTGCAGGATACCGTACATGGTGAGAGAGATATTCCAGGGCGGGCTGCTCATAAGAGTGAGACAGCGTGGATTGTCGCTGGAGAAACCTCCTTATGGGAGATTTACATTATTATTAATAAGGAGGGGGAAGAGGAGCTGCTAGTAAGCCTGTTCTGAGTGGTCTTCTGGGTGCACATGCACAGTAGCTGTACATGCTTATGCATATTTCTCATGTCTCATTAGCATCTTAGACCTCTAGCCAGGAGTGTATTTTTGTTTGCTTGAGAAGGAGTCTCCCTCTGTTGCCCAGGCTGGAGTGCAGTGGTGCAATCTCTGCTCACTGCAACCTCTGCCTCCCGAGTTCAAGCCATTCTCGTGCCTCAGCCTCCTGAGTAGCTGGGATTACAGGCATGCACCACCATACCTGGCTAATTTTTGTATTTTTAGTCGAGACGGGGTTTCACTATGTTGGCCTGTCTAGTCTTGAGCTTCTGGCTTCAAGTGATCCATTCTTCTCAGTCCCCAAAGTGCTGGGAGTACAGGTGTAAGCCACCGTGCCCAGCTGGGGGATGTATTTTTTCTATTAAAATAAGCAAAAGTTAAGTTTGAGGACAGGGAAAATCAAAATGCACATGCTCTCTAGAACAGAAAGTCCTTAATGAAGATAGCTTTGCTTGACTGAGCCCAATTACAATGTGAATGCTAAGGCTTATTGTGTTGGCTGTACAGTCACCACAGTTTCAACGAAGAGGTAGCCTGCCCCTCCACACCTGTGGGTGTTTCTCGTCAAGTGCAACAAGAGACTGAGAAAAGAAAGAGACACAGAGACAAAGTATAGACAAAGAAAAGTGGGCCCAAGGGACTGGCGCTCAGCATATGGAGGACCCAGGCCGGCACTGGTCTCTGAGTTCCCTCAGTATTTATTGATCATTATCTCTACCATCTTGGAGACGGGGATGTGGCAGGACAATAGGGTAATAGTGGGGAGATGGACAGCAGGAAAGCATGTGAATAAATGTCTCTGTGTCATAAACAAGGTTAGAAAATGCGCTGTGCCTTGATGTGCACTTAGGAACATCTCGGTGCATTAAAAAACAGTATTGCCACCAGCATGTCTTAACTCCAGCCCTAAGGAGGTTTTCTCCTATCTCAGTAAATAGAACATACAATGGGGTTTTACACCGAGCATTCCATTGCCCAGGGACGAGCAGGAGACAGATGCCTTCCTCTTATCTCAACTGCAAAGAGGTCTTTCTCTTTTGCTTATCCTCCTCAGCACAGACCCATTATGGGTGTCGGGCTGGGGGATGGTCAGGTCTTTTCCTTCCCAGGAGGCCATATCTCAGACTATCACATGGGGAGAAATCTTGGACAATACCTGGTTTTCCTAGGCAGAGGTCCCTGTGGCCTTCTGCAGTGTTTTGTGCCCCTGGGTACTTGAGATTAGGGAGTGGTGATGAATTTTAACAAGCATACTGCCTTCAAGCACTTTTTTAACAAAGCACATTCTGCATAGCCCTAAATCCATTAAACCTTGAGTCAACACAGCAGAAGCCTGTGTGAGCACAGGGTTGGGGCTAGGGTTACAGATTAACAGCATCTCTAGGCAGGAGAGTTTTTCTTAGTACAGAGCAAAATGGAGTCTCTTATGTCTACTTCTTTCTACACAGACACAGTAAGAGTCTGATCTCTCTTTCTTTTCCCCACATTTCTGTATCCCGAGATCATGGTCATTTTCTTGACTATCTATTCTGCCTCAATTTCCCCCTAAGAGATCTGAGGGTCATAATCATATGGAGGTTGAGGGGCTAGGTCATTTTTTCTGGAGCTGTTTCCTGCTGAGTGGGTGTTATTTCTGCCTAGCCTGGGCCCTAAAGTTTCTTCCTGTGTGATCTAACCAGGTGTAAACCATGTCATTCGTGGAACCAGTGGGCAAGATGTTGGCAGCCAAAGGTTGAAAGCCTTGCAAAACCATCATGCAAACATGGAGTTGCCGTCAGCAAGAGAGCAAATCAGTTAACATTTTAAACAAAATTGGAAAAAAAGTAAAAGCTGAAAGTATAGTATTGGCTGTTACTATTAAAGAGAGTAAGGCAGGTAATAGACATTGCTTTCATGTTTCCATGGAAGTTCCTAGAGATTCAATTTTGTCTGCCTGGGTGATGATATTAATATTTTCTTGGACTAAACCGGGCTGATTGATCTCAAAAACCGCATTCTTCTTTTAGATATAAACATGCTCCTCTTTGCCCAGCTGGGAGAAGATCCCAGGCTCTTTGGTTTTGTTGGACTACAGAGGCCATGGCGCCCAGATGTTGTTGAAGTCTATTGAGGCCCTCTGCTGCTTGTTGCAGACCCATTGAGGTTTTCTGAGATAGTTTCTACTGGATTCCCAAGGCTCCACCCTATGGTGACATTTATGCTGCAAAAGTATTTTGCATTAAAATGGTGAAAGCAACAAACGTTTTAAGTACTTTCTATTTTTTGCTAAAAGCAAAATTTTGTGCAGCTAAGTTGGCAGCAGTCATTCTGTTCATTTATGGATGGTACAGTTGAATGGTGGTCAAAGTTAGAGCCTGGAAGCCTTCAGTAAATGCGCTGAAGTTGTCTGAGGGCCATCAGAGTTGTTGCTTATATTGGATTAGATCATTTATTGAGAGTAGAACAAGCACTCTGATGGTCTTCTCTCCATTTGGGACTTTCTGTAAGGGGAGCAATTTCTCTGGCCTTGGATGGTGTGAAGTCCCACTGTGAGTAACGGCAGCTGGGCTGGTCTCTATTGTACCTGGCAAAGGCCGATGGAGAGGAGCATAAGGAGGAGGTAAAACAAGCTTAGATTCTACAGAAGACTATGATAGTGTGGGGATGCTGGGGATTCTAAAGGAGGTGTGGGCACCTGTCTAGAGCTGGTGTTGGGCTGTGGGGTCTGGGGTCCCTTCCCCTTAATAAGAGATGATCTTCTAATGCTTCTGAGGGGCTTTCTGGCTTACTAGGCTTTAGCCCACAGGTACTGCATGGAGCTGGGTTTTGTTATCAGGCCAGAAAGGCTTCCACATAGGACACTTCAGACAATTTTCCCTGATTTCCAAGAAAAGATCTAGCTGTAGGGTGGAGTTAAAATTCACAGTCTCATTCTCCAGCCACGTTTTGTCAGCTAATCTGTAGGCAGGCTAAATAGTGTTACAAAAGAAGATAAGATTTTCTTTTTTCTAAGTTCATTTAGCCAAAAGCTGTTCTAATTTTTAGATATACATCCCAGGGGTGTTTCAGTTACAGTAGAGGACGCGGCTCCCACGGTGCCAGAATCCTGCAACGACAGAACATTTACTGAAGTCCAGGAGGCTGTGGGCATCCTCATGAGCCAAGTGGAACCACCAAGGTGTCCAGCGCATCCCCTCGAAACTCCATCAACTGAAGCTCTAGGAGGTCATAGGCATTTGCCATACACCGCCTAGCTCCCCCCAGCGGTGGACATCTCCAGCCCTACCGAGATGACCCCCACTACTGGCTGGGGGACAGATGTCTGGCTGACAAGCCTTGCACTAATTCACTGGTTTGCCATTTGTGATGCCCAATTATAACACCTGGAATGCTCAGATGCAATCCCTACGACCGGGCATCTACATGACTGTGCATCTTTTGTTCAGCAAAGAAAGCCTGTTGAAGAACAATTTCAAGGAGCTGGGAAGTGCATAAAGCCTGAAGGGACAGGGTTCTCTTAATGTGCTGCTCAAAACAAAACAAAAATTTTGTAAACAGAAAACCTGACCAGAAAATAAATTACAATAGCCACTAGGTGGCGATCGAGTATTGCTGAAGAGGCAGCAAACGATTAAACTGAGTCTTAAGTGTGGCCAGAAAGATGTGAAACTAAACGGCAAAGTAGCCCAAATATGAAATATTGAGGGCAACCCATATGGTTAGCGTATTTATCGATACTACAGAAGCAGCAGCCAAAAGGACAGTGGACATATATTCTCTCTCTAAAGAATACAGGTGACTTAAAAAGTTTCCCCCAGAACTTTACTGAAACAGCGCTGGAACAAGCAGCGCTAGTTAACCAGGTAGTCTGGAGCTGCCATAGTATTCACTGCAAGTAAAGGGAAACTGAAATTAATGAAGCAGACAAACCTCTCCCCAGGTCATGGCACCAGAATTGGTGATAGCTGATGTAATAACTTGTTTCTGATCTTCTTAGTTTAAAAGAATTTAAACAAGAGACACACAGCAAAAGTACAGCAAAATTTATTGCAAAAAAAGAGAATATTTTGAAAATTAAGTGCAGAATAGATGGTACAGTCTGAAAAAGAGATTCCAGGGCAGCCTGCTCCTAAGAGTGAGACGGCATTAATTATTGCTGGAGAAACCCTCTTTATGGGAGTTTTGCATGATTATTCATAAGAAGGCGGAAAGAAGTGTTACAGTAAGCATGTTCTGACTGCTCTTCTGGGTGCACACGTACAGTAGCTGTACATATTTGTGAATACATTGCATGTCGCATTAGCATCTTAAATCTCCACCCAGGAATGTGTTTTTTATCATTAAAATGAACAAAGGGTCAGCTTGAGGACAGATAAAATAAAAATGCACATGCTCTCTAGAAGTAAAAGTCCCTACTGAGGATAGCGGGTTCCAAATGACCCCAAGAGCTCCACATCTTAAAAGTTGCTCCTATAAAGCTGGAACACTATTTCTTCCTGAGATATCAGGTCCCATTTGTGTCTCTGAGCCACTGGCAAGCCAGGCCTGACTTGAGATGAGACCAATGATTTCAAGTGTAAAATGCCTAAATAGTAGCTTCAGGTTGCATTTTGGAGCTTGGCCACTAAAATGGGTTGATGAAAATGGCTCACAAGACTCAAGCCTCGGAAATGGGATTTTTCCTTTGCTCTTAGCAGATTTTGTGCAACCCAATAATTAACCTTGCTGATGCCTAGACTTTCACATTCATGAAAAAGGCGCCTTTGAGAGTGACATTTCCAGGAAGCCACAGCCCTTGTCACCCCCTGCAGAGCTCTGAAGCTGCTCACAAGCAGGCCAGGTGGAAGATTGCTCTAAAAAACGGTTGAGTGCGTGCTCTGGTTAGAGAAAAAAGAGGGCTGCGGCACAATGGACAGTGTCTCGGATATCAGGAAAGTTTCCACAGCAGTTTAGGAAAGAAGGCAGCGCCCTGGGCTGCAGAAGACGTAATGCTCTGGAAAGAACCCTGGGTGCAACTGAAAGAGGAACCTGAGAAGGATAGGGCCAATCGGGTGAGGACAACCCGCCCGATTTGGGAAAAGGTAAGGTATCTTCGTAGGGTAATACCCTCCTCAGTGCTCAGCCCAGACCTGCCCTCCAGGTGCACCCCTGTACTGACTCTCCTTGCAAAGAGTCGGCATAGTATCAGAACTCAGCAGTGCTTTGGACACCGGGAAGTCCACACCGCTCTGCCCCTCCCTCCAGGGCTATGCACCCCGGATCCCGGTACAGGCTCGGATTACAGTTCTGAAGCCTACCGACAAACAGGCTGGGAGTAGTTAGCGGACTACAGCTCCCAGCATATTAGGTGGGGCGCGTACCACTCTGCCCCTTCTTCGAGGGCTGCGCCTCGCCCTGGAGCCTTGTGCATGCTGGGATTGTAGTCCTGTAGCCCTTTGACCAAAGGGTTGGGAG
Organism: Hylobates moloch; assembly: GCF_009828535.3. NCBI lineage: Eukaryota > Metazoa > Chordata > Mammalia > Primates > Hylobatidae > Hylobates > Hylobates moloch. The sequence continues at coordinate 34,048,354 of NW_026652293.1, read as the reverse complement.
TGTTTATGAGAATACATCTTCTAGCAATCCTAGGGAGGTGCGCACAGCCCTGCCTCTTCCTCCAGTGACGCGCACTTTCCCGGAGCCCGGTGCATGCTAGGATTTTAGTGCTGCAGCCCTGTCACCAAAGGGCTGGGAGTGTATATGAGACTGCATCTCCCAGCAAGACCAGCGAGACGCACGGAGCCTCGTCTCTTCCTCCAGTGATTAGCGCACTCTCCCTGAGCCTGGTGCATGCTGCGATTGCAATGCTGCAGCCCTGTGACCAAAGAGCTTTGTTATAGTTATCTGTGAAGTATTCAACAAACTACTTTACTTCATATTACTGGAAGCCAGAACCTCAGGTGTGTTCACTTTTTGGATTTTATATAAGTGAAATTGTGTAATATGTATACTTTTACATCTACTTTCTTCTATGCAACATTATATTTATGATATTAATTCATGATATTGCAGATAGCTATAGTTTATTTAAAAATTATTTTTTACATTGTGGTAAAGTATACATAAAATTAACCATTTTAGCTTGAGTGTGCATCTCATAAAAATTAACTACATTCACATTGTTTTGCAACTGTCATTCCCATTCATAGGGACCTTCTTTCAACTTGCAGAAACAAAACTCTATACCCATTAAATAAGCTCCTTGTTACTCTCCCTCTAGCTCCTAGGAACCACTCTTCTATGTGGGTTTCTAGAATTTACCTACTCTAAGTGTCTCATAAGTGGAATGATTCAGTATTTGTCCTTTTATGACTGGCTCATGTCACTTTGCACAATGTCCTTGAGGTTCATGCATGACGTACCATGTGTCAGAATTTCCTTATTTTACATAGCTGAATGACATTCCACTGTAGGTATAAATCACATTTTATCTATTTATTCATTGATGGTAATTCAAACAACCCTTGAGTAATTCAAACACCTTTTTGGTGATGTGAGTAATGCTGCTATGAACCTAGGTGTATGTGTATTATTTTGTGTCTTTGCTTTCATATCTTTTGCTGCATACCCAGATGTGAAATTGCTGGATCGTATGGTGATTTTATGTGTAAATTTTTTGTTACTATGTTGTTATTTTATAGCAGCTGCAGCATTTTACATTTCCACCAACAGTGTACAAGGGTTCTAATTGCTCCACGTCCTCACCAACACTTGTGATTTTCTGTTTTGTTTTTTTTCTTTTGGTAGTAGCTATGCTGATGGGTATTAAGTGATATGTCATTTGGGGTTAGATTTGCATTTCACTAATGATGAGTTTTGTTGAGTATCTTTTCATGTGCTTATTAGCCACTTTACATAATTTTTAGAGAAATGTCTGCTTAAGTTTTTGCCAATATTTTAAGCAAGCAGTTTGTTTTATTGTTGCTGAATTGTTCTTTGCATATTCTGGATAGAGTCCTATTCGTCTATTTTTCTTCTGTTTCTTGTGTTTTGGGTGTCCTGTTTAAAAAAAAAAAAACTGTCAAATCTAGTGTTATGACGTTTCCCCTATATTTTATTCTAAGAATTTTGCAGTTTTAGCTCTTACATTTAGGTATTTGATCCAGTTAGTAAATTTTTTCTTACAGTATAAGTGAAGGGCCCAAGTTCATCCTTTTACATGTAGGTACCCAATTTCCCCAGCACCAATTGTTGTGAAGACAGTTCTTGGCTGGGCGCGGTGGCTCACGCCTGTAATCCCAGCACTTTGGGAGGCCGAGGCAGGCAGATCACGAGGTCAGGAGATCAAGACCATCCTGGCTAGCAAGGTGTCCGCTGTGCTCCTGATCCAGCGAGGCACCCATTGCCACTCCCAATAGGGCCAAAGGTTTGCCATTTTTCCTGCACAGCTAAGTGCCTGGGTTCATCCTAATTAAGCTGAACACTAGTCACTGGGTTCCACGGTTCTCTTCCATGACCCACAGCTTCTAATAGAGCTATAACACTCACTGCATAGCTCAAGATTCCATTCCTTGGAATCCGTGAGGCCAAGAGCCCCAGGTCAGAGAACAGAGGCTTGCCACCATCTTGGAAGTGGCCTGCCAAAATTTTAGAAGTGGCCCGCCACCATCTTGGGAGCTCTGAGAGCAAGGACTGCCCCATGGTAACAGCACCTTAACTATGCGTCCTCAAGGACCTACAGATCACAGGGCAACAGGGGCTGTGAGGGAGTTGTCCGGATTTCCCAAGGTGGGGAAGGCAAAAGAGGAGATGGATCTCAAGCTCCCGCACCAGCACCAGGGAGAGACAAAGGCCCCTCCAAACGCCGGAAGCCATGCCCTCCTCTCCTCTCAAACTGTGTGCCTGATTGGGCGGTTCCCACACCAGCACCACTGACTGAATGAAACACCAGGACCCACTCATTCCCACCCCACCCCGTCCCCTACCCCCACTCACCCTGAGCGTTAGTGCATTTTTGTTTGTTTCTTTGTTTTACTTTAAGTTTTGGGATACATGTGCAGAACGTACAGGTTTGTTACATAGGTTTACGTGTGCCATGGTGGTTTTCTGCAACTATCAACCTGCCATCTAGGTTTTAAGCCCCACATGCATTAGGTATTTGTCTTAATGCTCTCCCACCCCTTGACCCCAACCCCCTAACAGGCCCCAGTGTGTGATATTTCCTTCCTGGTGTCCATGTGTTCTCATTGTTCAACTCCCACATATGAATGAGAACATATGGTGTTTGGTTTCCTGTTCCTGTGTTAGTTTGCTGAGGATAATCGTTTCCAGCTTCACTCACGTCCCTGCAAAGGACATGAACTCATTCTTTTTTATGACTGTGTAGTATTCCATGGTGTATATGTGCTACATTTTCTTTGTCCAGTCTATCATTGATGGGCATTTGGTTGGTTCCAAGTCTTTGTTATTGTAAACAGTGCTGCAATAAACATAAATGTGCATGTGTCTTTATAGTAAAATGATTTATATTCCTTTGGGTATATACCCAGTAATGGGATTGCTGGGTCAAATGGTATTTCTGGTTGTAGATCCTTGAGGAACCACCACACTGTCTTCCACAATGGTTGAACTAATTTACACTCCCTCCAGCAGTGTAAAAGCTTTTCTATTTCTCCACAGCCTCACCAGCATCTGTTGTTTCCTGACTTTTTAATAATTGCCTTTCCAACTGGCATGAGATGGTATCTCACTGTGGTTTTGATTTGCCTTTCTCTAATAACCAGTGATGAGATTTTTTTAAAGAAGTATTTTTTGGCCACATAAATGTCTTCTTCTTCTCCTTCTTCTCCTTCTTCTTCTTCTTCTTCAAGACAAAGTCTTGCTCTGTCACCCAGGCTGGAATGCAGTGGAAGGATCTTGGCTCACTGCAACATCTGTTTCCCGGGTTCAAGTGATTGTCCTCCTTCAGCCTCCCGAGAAGCTGGGATTACAGGCACCTGCCAATATGCCTGGCTAATTTTTTGTGTTTTCAGTAGAGACGGGATTTCATCATGTTGTCCAGGCTGGTCTCAAACTCCTGAACTCATGATCCACCTGCTTCCACGTTCCAAAGTGCTGGGATTACAGGTGTGAGCCACTACACTCAGTCAAATATCTTCTTTTGAGAAGAGTCTGTTCATATCCTTTGCTCACTTTTTGATAGTTTTTTTTTTTCTTGTGTGTTTGTTCAAGTTCCTTGTAGATTCCGGATGTTAGACCTTTGCCAGATGGATAGATTGCAAAAATTTTCTCATTCTGTAGGTTGCCTTTCACTCTGACGATAGCTTCTTTTGCTGTGCAGAAGGTCTTTAATTAGATCTCATTTGTCAATTTTGGCTTTTGTTGCAATTGCTTTTGGTATTTTCGTCATGAAGTCTTTGCTCATGCCTATGTCCTGAATGGTATTGCCTAGGTTTTCTTCTAGGGTTTTGTGGTTTGGGATTTTACACTTAAGACTTTAATCCATCTTGAGATAATGTTTGTATAAGGTGCAAGGAAGGGGTCCAGTTTCTGTTTTCTGCATATGGCTAGCCAGTTTTTTCAGCACCATTTGTTAAATAGGAAATCTTTCCCCATTGCTTGTTTTTGTCAGGTTTGTCGAAGATCAGATGGTTGTAGATGTGTGGTGTTATTTCTGAGGTCTTTGTTCTGTTCCATTGGTCTATATATCTGTTTTGGTACCAGTACCGTGGTGTTTTGGTTACTGTAGCCTTGAAGTATAGTTTGAAGTCTGGTACCATGATGCTTCCAGCTTTGTGGTTTTTGCTTAGGATTGTCTTGGGTGGACAGGCAGATAGGCTCGAATAGTTGGGGTCACATGCCCAGAGTATCACAGCTAATTAAGAAGTGAGCTGAGACTTGAATGCGCATGCTCTTTCCCTTACCAGGGTCTGTTGTGTCATGCATCTTAGCAGCTATTTAAGGTTAGGAAGTAGAACATTTGGACATCTTTTTAACAACTTATTAGGCATTTTCATAATGCAGGAAAGACCCTCATCCCATCCCTGAGCCCCTCTCTCACCAGCTGCACCTCACTGATGACCACATCGTGTGGTGGCCATTAGGAATCAGGCGGGCAGCGGGGGCTGGGAATACATAAGCAAGAATGATGTTGCCTAAATTTGCTCATCTTAGAAATGCTCCACAACCATTCTGTGTGAAGTCCTGATTTGGTTTCCTAGTTTAGACCCTGGAGGTAGCAGTGAGAAAATGTTTGGGCCACATCAGAATACTTGTTCTCAGCTGGAGGAGAGATAGAAATTTCTTGATAATATCTAACCGTTTATATGTAACAGTGACAGCTGGAGCGCAGGGAGGGATACAGCTGACACAATCTTAGAAGTTTAATTTGACTATAAGGTTTTTTTGTTCTTGTATTGTTTTGCTTTGTTTTTGGATACAAGGTCTTGCTCTGGTGCCCAGGCTGGAGGGCAGTGGCACAATGATAACTCATAATTTGGTTGTAACAGTTCTTTAAAAAATATTTTTGGCTGAATTTGGTAGCTCACACCTGTAATGTAAACAATTTGGGAGGCCAAGGTGGGATGATTGCTGGATCCTATGAGTTCAAAACCAGTTTGGGCGACATAAGTAGGCTCAGCCCCTACAAAAAAAATTTAAAATTGGCCGGGTGTAGCATTGCATGTCTGTAGTCCTAGCTGTTTGAGAGGCTGATGTGAAAGGATCACTCGAGCCTAAGAGTTTGAGGGTGCACTGACCCATGATTCAGCCACTGCACTGACAGACGGAGATGCGTGTATGTGTGTGTGTATGTGTGCGTGTGTGTATAAACAATATGGATGTGAAAAAAATTCAAGCACGGGAGAAAAGTGAAAGCCCATGGTGGGGGATGTGGAGAAAGGTGAGTGCGGCTCCAGCAACTCAGTGAAACTTGGTTTTCCATCTTGGAGAATTGCCCATCCACACTGCAACCATAGCCTAGCACATGCCAGTTATCACATTACACCTGCTGGGATACCACTATGTACCCTTTTTTTAAAAATAAAATCTTTCACCTAAGAGAAGCAGAAGAGAAAAGGAGGGATTCACATCTAAAGCCTTCATTTTCTTTATGAAACAACAGCCACTTGTCATCTGAGTTGTCCAAAGGTGACTGACAGCACTAATACACTTAATACATCAACCAGGAAAAATGGGCCTCTCGGGTGAGGAGGAGGCACAATAGTAACTAAACCCAATCCATTCTCAGCTTTACGTGGTGCCCGCATCTCAAGAAGTGGTGTTAGCCATGTGAACCCCTTTCACTGGACGAGGCCAGAGGAAAGAATATTTAGTACAGCACAACCATGAGGCTGCAAATCAAACTGCTAATGGGAGCGTGCACGAGGCTTCAGTGGCCGAGACACTGGTGGCTACCCTTGGGTGTCACTTAAATCTTGGAGATGAAGGACATTTTTTTTCCAGTTGGCTCAGGGAAACTAATAAACATTAGAATTGAAATTTGTTTTTCTTTTCAAAATTTCTAGGACATAGAGGACTCTCTCAACACTCCAAAAGACATTCAGATACACATGCAGCTGAGGACCTGCCTGCTCTGCAGAGGGATGGCTGAGCAGCAGCCACCAGCTGTAATAGCTTTAAACTTCTCCTTTCACAGGGACAGGCCACTCCCACACACACCGGTTACTTCATAGGCTCTAGCCCTCAGGTGAACCTGGGGGACTGCCTTCCTCCCATCTCAGTAGCTCACCTCACTCTAAAACCTACCCTAGGATGGTGAGTTGTAGACTCTCCTCCATTCTCCCAGTGCAGTGTGACTTCCAGAGGGTGCTCCCCCATCCTCTTACCTCAACTGATGTGAAAAGGGCCGGTGCCTGAGAAGTTAGATGTTCAGTGACCTCACAGGTCCAACATGCCCAGGGCCTGGCCCCACAGCCTGGCACCTCTCCCCAACCTGGCCTTCATGCCGGCCTTTTCTCTTCTGTCACCAATATCAGGTGATGTTCACCTCTGTCACACTCTCATGAGCCTTGTAAGTGATGGGTGGGTAAACCCCAGCTGAGTGCCTGTGACTCTACCTCTTACCTTTCACTCAAGTGACATTATAAGCACAATTTTACATTTGATTTAATTTATGCATAATCTTTTCTTATAACATTTCTGACAACAGCCCTCTCAACAGTCCTTACAAAGGAGACTGGGTTACAGAACACACGGGCGAGGCTGGGGTAGCAGATTTCACTTACTTTATTCCAATGTGAAATGAAGATGTGATGGTTTAAAACCAAGACAAAGTTGTTTATCAGCTGTGGGGTTGCTACGCTTGCTAGCTCATGCTCACTTCCTTTGAAACAAGGTATCTGGAGAGACTATATTCATAAGTAGCTCTTTGCAAAACCCCAGGCAGAAACCCAAGTCAGACACAGCTCCCTCAGGCTTACAGGGCGGCAACCTCCTCCTCCATGTTAGGCTCTGCCAGCAGGTAAGGGAAGGAGCACAGTCAAGGGGGACAGGAAGCCACCTGGGCCATAGGGATCCCCAAATGCCCCAGAGCTATTCTCTGTAGAAAGGGCTGTGTGGCAAGGACCAGGTATGGAGCTGGGTTCCACAGAGAGGTGACAACAAGTTCTGTATCTCTAAATTTCCCCCCAGGATCCATAATCCAGCCCTGCTTTCCCCCAGGCCCTTCACTCACCCCACCCCCACTGTGTGTTAGGCAGCTCGGGTTAAAATGGGAGAAAAATACATTCAGATTGTAGCCTCCAAGTATTCCCGTCTGGGCTGCAGAGAGTAGGGAAGGAAGTCGGGGCCTGTGGCGGTGCCTTTTGCTGTGCCTGAGGGCAGGAAGGCCAGGGCTGGGCATATGGATGTCTCCGGGACCACCACTGCTGACTCCCTCCCCCTCACCCGGAGGTACAACCAGGCCAGGCTATCACGATTAATAAAACCACTGCAGCTCTCATCCTGTCACAAAACTAATGTGCACCCAACCCCAGCCCTACACAGATCCCTGGCTTCCTATCCCAGAACACAGAAAAGCCTCTTATCTTTTTTATTTAAAACCTGAACTTTAAGCCAGATTGGGCCTGGGGATAGTGGCTGCAAAAACAACAGCCAGATGTATACACTCCAGATGTATACGCTCAAGGGCATGGGCACGTTCCACACTTGCTGGAGAATGAAAGGCCTGAGAGGCACCTGTTTCCCAGCTGCTAACTGATGTCCACACACCCCATTCATGTGTCTTCATGTAGGCCTCTGCATCTTGTATTTGTTCAGCCAGTGCAAACACATCTTCTGGGGGGCATCATTAATTGCAGCACCAGCCCCACTTGTTCTGGGAGGGAGTCAGGAGGAATCTGGTCAGTTCCTAATCCCCCAGGACAAAGGTGCTGCCCCCTTTTCAGCACTCACATCCAGCAGCGCCATCTCAGGATGGTTTTTCAAACACAAGCAGCATGAGGTAGCAAGCATGGTGTGACAGGCTCAGGGTCATAGGCAGCCGGCTGCTGGAGAAGCAGCACAGGGTAGGCACATCTGTGGGTGGTGCCATGACAAGCCAAGGCAACCACAGCCCCTACCCCCAACAGCCCCAGCCCAGATGGCATTCAAATCTTCCTGGATAGTATTGGGGTTCCCAATGCCCATCACTCCCCTGCTCATTAGCACTGCGTCGTGTTGGTTACTCAGGGACTAAGGAGAGGGGGTGGGGGTGTAGATCCAGGGTGGGCACCACCTCGCAACAAGAGTCCACCTGACTGCAGGCCAGCAAGCAAGCCCAAGCAGCTCAGCTCTAGACACTTAGCCTCACCACCTCTGGCTGCACTTTCTATGTATACTTTATACAAAGGTAGAAAAAGAGGTCAGTATTAGCTGTTGTGACATAAAAGTCTGTGCCCCATTAAGACCTTCTTAAAATGCTGTTGTCATAAGCCCTCTTTCTTCTAATAAAATTTATACAAATACACACATACAAGCTGAAGCTACTATAAATGAAATATTAGGATTTTTTAAACCCATAAACAAACACTAAAACAGTCACTGTTTGAATGCAGAGAAAGTGGGAGTCTAAAGCAGCTGACCCCAAAACAGCCTCACCAAGCCCGAGGCCAGGCCAGGCAGTGTGAACACTACAAGGTCACGTGATGGTCACAGAGGATGACAGCTCCCATGAGTATTCTCAGGCACTGTTAGCTTCTCACTCACAGAGTCTCAGATACCTCCTCGCCAATACCCTGTGAGGGGAAGCCCTGCCTCACTAGAGCACAGGAGGTTCCTGAGCTCTTCCCAGAAAATCGTTATCAAAGGGTGGAGCTGGGGGAACCCAGACAGAACAAATGAGTCCCCAGGGTCTCCTTAACCTCCCTCAGCTCCTCCACATGGGGCCCTGAGGGAAAATGAGCAGCCTCCTAACTCCTTTGATAGGGTTCCAGTCCTGCAGGTCTGGACTCCCTCATTTTCTGGAACCATAGGAGGTGACAATGCAACCCCAGGCCCCTTATTTGCCATCCCTCAATGCCAGGCCAGGCCCAGAGCCCTGTGCTGACACAACCCAGGGGATGCTGGAGGCCCACCTCAGCACAGTCACCAATAGGGTAGTGAGATGAGCAAGGAGGTGCAAATAGGCACAAATCCCCATGGGCATGGCCTCAGGCATGTTCCACAGGCCCAAGGTCTCCCTGATGAGCTCACAGCCCTCCTTCAGGGAGCCTGCAGAGCACACCCCCAGGGAGCAGTGCTCAGATGAGCAGGCAGGCCCCAGATCCCCCACCCCAGGACGCTCTGTTCCACTTTATAGGGCTTCTGCCTTGGCCAGTCCCCACTGCTTTCTGGTGAAATGTCTGAGTTGAAGTGAACGTTGAAGGGCATACAGCTGATGGAGATGACTGCCTTGCAGATGTTGTAAATCACCTCCTGGCTCCACGGGTCAGCTGTGGAGACACAGCTTGATGGGAGGTAGCCCCACTCCACCATCAGTGGTGCTGGGCTGCCCTGATCTGCGCCTTCCAGCTCCTTGCTGAGATGTCTGCATGCTTCTCGAAGGGACTGGGTCACGAGACAACCCTGGCAAGGCCTAGCTGGCAGAACAGGCTGGACACTCTCCCTCAGCCTCCCCAGCAGCCCTGGCTGTGCTGTCACCTGTGCTGATGATCTCACTTCTCTATCTTAATAACAGCACTGATAACTTTTAAGCCCTAGCAAGCGGAAACTGCAAGACAAATGATCTTCTGCCTTAGAAGGGCCATGGTTGGGCAGTGTGTGCCCAGGTGAGAGCCCTATGGTTGTTAGTGGAAGTAGGGACCTGGATGGGCCTGGCCTCATAGCCTAGTGAAAAGTAGGGCCCACTCCTTCCAGAGCATCAAAGTCTTAGAGGCTGGAAAAAGGTGCTTGGGTGGGCTGCCAAGAAGCAGAAGGCTAGAAGGCTTTGCAAGGAACCCCAACAGCCTTCAAGGTGCCTGAGAGGGCTGGGCTTATTCCAGCTTTCTTTGCTTTCATCCTGTTAGCAAGAAAACCTGCTCACAGGTGGCAGGTGGGCCTGAGGCTGCCAGTCACTCACCAGGGGCTATAGGCGCCTTGATTGTGGCTGTTTCTTGAAGCAGCTGCTCAAGCCAGTTATTGCAGAGCAGTTCCCTCATTATCCACAGGTCCTTGTTCCAGCCCCGCCTCTGCAAAGGGACTAGGGAGGGACTAGGCAAGGGCTCAGCCTGTGCCCCACAACCTGCTCTGAGATATCTCTTTTGTTACTTCCTCATGGACAGCCTCAAACTTCCAAATGAACAGACCAGCATGGAGCCTCCAGGAAAGTGCATAGAATTCTGTCTGGTGCCCAGAGGGAAGGGGGTTCCCAGTGAGGGCAGGGCCAGGCTGCATGCACCTCTTCAGGAATGTTCTCCTCATAGTCCAGCCTCAAGGTGTGCATCCTGTGTGCATGGAGTCCATGGCAGGCTCTGCCTGGGGAGCCGTCCAGCTGCACACCGGCAATGTGGTGGTGACCCTCTTGAATGGGTGGTTCTGGGCCCCATGGCTGGCAGCAGAGAGGGAGATGCTCAGCCACCAAGCCCAGAGCCCTGCCACAGGCTTCTGTGAGGCCTCCATCTGCTCTGGGTTCTTGCCCTGTGAGGCTGCCCTGAAGTCAAATAGAAGCAGGTGGGCCTCTCTTCCAGGGCTGCTCTCTCCGCGACTGACAGCTCCCTAGAGGGGGACTCGGACAGCGGGGACAGATTCTTCAGGCAGAAGCACTGGAGTTTAGGCTGGCCAGTTCATCCCATATCCCCACATGACATGACACAAGGCAGAGGCTGTGGGACAAAGGCATTGCCTTTTCTTCTGGCATGAGGAACGGCTCAGGAAGCAGGGGATGGTGGGGCTGGGGTTGAGTGATAGGCTGTGGGCCACAAGGAGTGGGTGGGCACTGGGCAAATGTCCTGGTTGTCTGTCCACGGACCCAGAACAAGTGGCATCCCACGAGCCTGTGAGGGGCTGGCGGAGACTTACTGGTTCCAGTAAAAGCCCCATGTGGATGCAGTAATGCTGCCTGCTGGTCCTTGGCTGTAATTACAAACAGGTACGTGAGGTACCCATGCATCTTGAAGCTCTCAGGGAGTGGGTTCCAGCTGCTCATGGTAGGCACTTTTAGTCACTGAAAGTGCTTCAGGTATGGCCAAGCTTGATTAAGCCAGGCGTCTTGCTGTGAGACCCTCCACTTCACTGAGGACACTCTTCCTTGCTCCCCCTGGAAGTTTGACCTTCCAGTTCTGTTTCTGGAGACATGATGACCCCTCCTGGACCCCTGGGAGAATGTGCTCAGGTGACACACCGTCGATGGGGCCCATTTCCAAGCCATTCTTCTGTTTCCCACCGTTTGAGGGACCCGAGGCCGGTGACAAGCAGAGAGCCACCCCGGCCCAGCTGTCTGCACCTAAATGTAATGCTTGTCTGGATGTCTCAGGGCCAGAACCCTCCAGGTGAGGTGGCCTGGTCCTCACCACCTGGCCTCCATGCTCCCTTTTCCTCTGTTCAATCCTAGACCCAATGCCTCCTGCAACTCTCAGGTCACCATTGGAGAAGATGCTCAGGAAGAACAAGCAGCTGCAATCAACCCTGCTGAAGGTGGCAGATGGGTCCAGGCTCTTGAGCTCGTCTTGGACATGGCACATGTGGATGCAGGCTTTGAGCAGTGTGTGTAGCTCTTCCAGGAAGGAAGGAAAAAGGGTGTTACCAGGGTCTTACACCCTGGAACGACCCATCTAGGACAGTAAATAATTTGCAGGGTGCAGTCATGTGTGATTTTAGTTTTCAACTTTAGGCTTTCGTTTCAAATTCCACAATAAACACATGAGATGGGGTTCTGGTTTCAACACACACACACACACACACACACACACACACACACACACACACACATTCTCTCTCTCTCTGTCTCTTTCTGTCTCTCTCTCTCTCTCCTTCCTGCTAGTGGGCAAGGATCCTTGTTAACAAGAAACCTGCCAAATGCCTCTGAAGCACATGCAGGTCTTGGGGAGCCACAAGGCCACCTCCCCTTTGTGCACTAGTGTCTTGGGTAGACATAGCCTTCAGAGCTTTGGGGCCTCCACAACCTTGCCCTGCTGTCCAGGGGCAGCCCTCATGCAGGGGTGTCCTAAGAACTTTTCAGGACCCCCACGTTCAGCACTGTCTTCCAACGTGTGTTTCACGATATTTTAACGGTGGTTCTTTTGGGAAAAAGGAAAGGTTCTGTGATCAATTATGGGACACATTGAGCTACAGATCTTTTTTACAATGGCTCTTAACAAGCAGGTAGGCCCTGAGAACATGAGTAGCTTCCCCGCAGGTAACTTGAGTGCATGAGAAGTTTTGCTTTACAACCATGCCAATCTCACCTCAGCAGTTGGCAGTGCTGCACTGGGCAGACTTCCCTACTCAAAGGCTGTGGAGCTTTTCTTTCTTTTTTTAATACATTATTTTTCTTTATAGAATTTGATTGGGCTGATATCAAGCCTGGCTTGGTACTGCCTGACTTTTTTTTAGAATCAGAACCCTGTTCTTTAACTCATGGTTTGTGAAGTTAGAAGGTGCTGGTGTGACAGCCTGAGAAGCAGAGGTGCGCTCCAGTCCCACCTTCACGTGCTCATCTGTGACGCAGAGCCCTCGGAGGAGTGGAGAAGTGCTTCCTGGCCCTGCTTCTGGGGGCCGTCCCCAAGGCAGTCCACCCAACTTCCAAACCAGCCTTCCCTCACGTACAGCCCTGAGCCCACCTGCAGCTCCTCAATGTTGCACATCTCTGAGAAGTGGTCCAACATGTTGCTGTCCAGGGGCAGTGAGAAGCAGGTGCAGTGACACATGTCTTCACGGACCATGAGCACCTGGTAAATCTCCTGCACCATCTCCTTGGGGGACACCTTCAGGGAGAAAGCCCCAAAAACTGATGGCACGCCACATGGCAGAAAGCAAAGACTTACACTTTCCCCAGCCCAAAGTCCTGAGAATCATGCCAAAAATTCTTGGTTTCCCACTTTTTGAAAATTTAAAAATTAAAATCCCAGGTTCCATGTATACATGCTATGCCCACCTGCACCTGTGAGTGTGTGTGTGTGTGTGTGTGTGTGCGCGCACGACAGAGCCTGGCCCATTGACTATTCCTGTAGACCAAGAAAAATCCCCATGCAGAGTAAGGGGAGATGGAAGAAACGAGGGAGAGAAAATGGCAGCCTTGCCTCCTCCCTTGCCCAGCGTTAAGGTCCCCAGGGCAAATGGCTTTTGCCTTCAACTTCACCTTAACAACATACAAAATATATTCATTTTTACTTCCCTCACTTTCTTAACATTACAAATTGTATCTTTATATATGATGTGTATTTTCACAGAGATTTAAGAATTTAATGCACCATTATAGTAGAAAATTGTATATCTGTGTATATATTTACATTTAACAGAGAGCTTTATATTTTCATATGGTTTTATGATGCTGTCCAGCATCATTTAATGTTTCAACATAATTAACTCTCTTTAGCATTTTTTTTCCTAGGGTTATTCTGGTAGTTAACAATCTTAGCTTTTTTTATTTTAATCTTTGAAAGTCTTTATATTTTTCTAATTTTTGAAATACAATATTTCCCAGATCAATTATTCTTGGTTGCTAGTATTTTTTGTTTCATCTCTTTGAAATGTGGAAAGTTCTTAGCATCCCCACTTTCTCTCTGAAATAATGTTTATGCCATTTTCTCCCTCTGTTCTTTTTAAAAGACTCTATCTCTGAATGTATTGGTCTACTTGATGGTGTCCAGTAAGTCTTATATTTCACCTGTATTTTTCCCATTCTTTAAAATATTAGTTTCCAGGACTCAATATTTGTGAATAATGTATGTTCAATTTTCTTTTTTCTTCTCCATTGTTTGCTGTTGTGTCTCTGTAGTGAATCTAGAAAACTCAGTTATATTCTGCTGGGCGCGGTGGCTCACGCTTGTAATCCCAGCACTTTGGGAGGCCGAGGCAGGCGGATCACGAGGTCAGGAGATCGAGTCCACGGTGAAACCCCGTCTCTACTAAAAATACAACAAAATTAGCCAGGCGTGGTGGCGGGCGCCTGTAGTCCCAGCTACTCAGAGAGGCTGAGGCAGGAGAATGGCGTGAACCCGGGAGGCGGAGCTTGCAGTGAGCCGAGATTGCACCACTGCACTCCAGCCTGGGCGACAGAGCGAGACTCCATCTCAAAAAAAAAAAAAAAAGGAAACTCAGTTATATTCTTCAACTCTATGATTTCTGTTGGGTTTTAAAAATAGTTTTTATCTCTTTGTGATATCTTATTTTGCTCATTCATTATTTTTAAATTTCACTGAGTTGTCTCTTTTTGTTGTATTTTTGTTCATTGACAATGCTTAAGATGATTATTTTAAGTTCTCTATCAGATATGCAAAAAATCTTTATTTGTTAAGATTCAATTTCTGGATATTTATATTTTCCTTCCAATGGGGAATATTTCCTGCCTTCTCTGTGTGCCTTGTGATTTTATAGATCTATACAGCAGCCATCAAATCTAGCATTTAGAGACTGGCTCAGTAAAGAGGGATACTGACAGCAATAGTCCAGGCTATAGATTCTAGGTGCTTCACAAACACATTCCCAAATACATTTTCTCTGGACTTGGGTGTGTTTCCAAGTTAAAGAGAATTTTTTCTCAATGTTTTTTAGATTCTATTGTCTATTTTCTTCCCCAGTTGACTGTCTGTGGTATTGCAGTTTCTCTAGTGCTGTAACAAGCACTCATCTTTCTTCTCAGCGACACAAACTGTCATCCATATGACTCCGTCATGTTCTTGAACACTCCACGTCAGGAGAGACAGAATCGAGTCATCAGACAATCTCTCAAAAAGCCAAATATTTCAACACATATTCTACGTTTTAATTCTCTCCTGAGGGAGATACTGGGAGTTGGGCATTTTCTGATTCGCCCAATTACTGTTCTGGGTAAAAAAAGAAACTGTAGTGGACAGTCTGTAAGCCAGACTTGATCACCTTCCTGCAGCAATGAAAAAGAAATTTACAAGAGAAAAACAAAAAACCCTATTAAAGGTCACGGACAAGGCCAGAGTTTGAATATGGTTGGTCATCTCTGCTCCAATGGAAATTGTTTCGGAATAGCCTACTTTTATTTTTCTTGCTGTTACAGAGGAATATTTCCTGTCTTATGCTTATTTTGCTCTGCAATCCTCTAAGGCTTTTTCTCTCCCTCCCAGAATCTTCCAGTGCATTCGCACTGACAGCCAAAGTCCTCCCAGAATCTTGTGAGAACC
>NW_026652293.1:34028606-34033013 GCF_009828535.3 Hylobates moloch | reverse complement strand
TGCAGACAAATGCAGGGAACAATGTAACTCCTTTTTCATGTAACCTCTTCCCTATTTTTGTAGAGTAGTAGTGATAGTGGTGGCTTTTAAGTCTTGGAGAAGGTCTGGCAGTACAGTGAGGCTGTCTGCTACAGATGGTACCAGGGGTGAATAATTAAAACAATACAAACTGTAGCAGCATGAATAAATACAGCCTAGTGTAGAGTAAAAACAACAGAAAAGCCCTCTCTGATATTTCTACAAGTATGTAAAAAGGGACTTCACATCTAACCAAGTTGCCATTGGGACTAATGAAGGCCAGATTTTTGAGGGGGCAGAACTTTGAGTCACTCATGGAAAAGCCTTAAGAGAGAGCCCAGAGAAATTCCACATTTGGGCCTGGGTCCTGGGCCCATCCTGGTTTTGTCAGGCCCCTGTCTGTAGAGACTCCCATATGCCTGTTCTCACCATAGCTCACTGTATGCCATGCTTGGGGGTGTGGTGAACCAGCCCCTTGTCCAAGGAGATGGGGGAGTTGAACCCATCAAACAGCTGCTCACTTATTTTAATGCAGCTCTATAAAGAGAGTTCCCGACCGGGCGCAGTGTCTCATGCCTGTAATCCCAGCACTTTGGGAGGCTGAGGTGGGCGGATCACGAGGTCAGGAGATCGAGACCATCCTGGCTAACAAGGTGAAACCCTGTCTCTACTAAAAGTACAAAAAATTAGCTGGGCATGGTGGGGGCACCTGTAGTCCCAGCTACTCGGGAGGGTGAAGCAAGAGAATGGCGTGAACCCACGAGGCAGAGCTTGCAGTGAGCCAAGATCACGCCACTGTACTTCAGCCTGGGCTGCAGAGTGAGACTCCGTCCAAAAAAAAAAAGATCAACTTAATGGTCTGCTTTGTTTTTACCACCAGGTGACATCCCCATTAGAAACTCTGCTTCCTAGATCAGGAACACAGGAGCATCATTATAGACCCAGCCAATGAGGAAACCAGAGGACAGCTTAAGGCCTTGGGATTCACATCTGAGTAGACGCACTTGGTCCCCAACGCTCAACTTTTTATTCCACCAGCCATGACCTGGGTATGAACATGACAGACACACCAGGGTTCCAACATCTGACAACTTCCCCCTGTCAAGAAGAGCTTCCTCCTTTCCTACTCCCCCTGCAATACATGGTAATGGTGGGCAGCGTGGGGTTGCCCAGATGAGATGACAAGGGAGGCCTGGCATGGACGGACCTGCCCTGGGCTACACTGTGTTACGTGTGGGTGCCTCTTGCCAAATGGTCAGAGGTATCAAGGTTGCAGGCTGAGCCAATGTGCATATTACCGGAAAAGGCTTTTACTTTGAGACTTTCTCAGGCAACAGCTTAGGAATGTAGCACACAATGAAAACACAGTGCTCTCTGAAGCATCTCCCATGAAATATATATATATATAGGCTGGGCATGGTGGCTCACGCCTGTAATCCCAGCACTTTGGGAGGCCAAGGTGGGTGAATCACGAAGTCAGGAGATGGAGACAATCCTGGCTAACATGGTGAAACCCTGTCCCTACTAAAAATACAAAAAAATTAGCCAGGTGTGGTGGCGGGCGCCTGTAGTCCCAGCTAGTCCAGAGGCTGAGGCAGGAGAATGGCAAGAACCCAGCAGGTGGAGCTTACAGTGAGCCAAGATCACGCCACTGTACTCCAGCCTGGGTGACAGAGCGAGATTCAGTTTCAAAAATAAATAAATATATATATATATACACACACACACGTATATAGACACATATATATGTATATACAGACACAAATATACATATATGTCTATATAGACACATATATACATATATGTGTATATATGTATATATGTCTATATATACACATATATCTATATATGTCTATATATACACATATATCTATATATGTGTATATATTTTAAATAATAAAATAATGCATAAACTGAGAGATAGAAGCTTTACAGGGAGGGGTGGGAGGAAGCATGGCCTGCAACTCAAACAGGCCTGGGGTCCAGTAGTGTGATCTTGGGAAAGGCACCTCCCCACTGGCCTTACATTTCCATTCTACACCAGAAAGAGGTTGAAATTAAAAGAAAATTAGATACTGTCCTCTGGCATTAAGTATTCCAGTGCCTGTTCATTATTTTTAGGATCATATCTATATGCCTCATCTCAGCCTATGTAGTGGGCACCCCACAAAGCCTCACAACAACACTAAGTTGTGAGTGACTCAGTTTGTTATTTTAAAAAGTGGCTCACAGCTCAGTGCCTCAGAAGCCAGTACTATAACTCTGGGTTTTTGAGAAAAAAAAAAATATATATATATATATGCAGGTTTGTTACATATGTACACATGTCCCATGTTGGTGTGCTGTACCCATTAACTCATCATTTAGCATTAGGTATATCTCCTAGTGCTGTCCGTCCCCCCTCCCCCCACCCAACTGTCCCCGGAGTGTGATGTTCCCCTTCCTGTGTCCATGTGTTCTCATTGTTCAACTCCCACCTATGACTGAGAACATGCAGTGTTTGGTTTTTTGTCCTTGTGATAGTTTACTGAGAATGATGGTTTCCAGTTTCATCCAAGTCCCTACAAAAAACATGAACTCATCATTTTTTATGGCTGCATAGTATTCCATGGTGTATATGTGCCACATTTTCTTAATCCAGTCTATTGTTGTTGGACATTTGGGTTGGATCCAAGTCTTTGCTATTGTGAATAGTGCCGCAATAAACATACGTGTGCATGTCTCTTTATAGCAGCATGATTTATAGTCCTTTGGGTATATTCCCAGTAATGGGATGGCTGGGTCAAATGGTATTTCTAGTTCTACATTCCTGAGGAATCACCACACTGACTTCCACAATAGTTGAGCTAGTTTACTGTCCCACCAACAGTGTAAAAGTGTTCCTACTTCTCCACATCCTCTCCAGCACCTGTTGTTTCCTGACTTTTAATGATCGCCATTCTAACTGGTGTGAGATGCAATCTCATTGCGGTTTTGACTTGCATTTCTCTGATGGCCAATGATGATGAGCATTTTTTCATGTGTTTTTTGGTTGCATAAATGTCTTCTTTTGAGAAGTGTCTGTTCATGTCCTTCACCCACTTTGTGAAGGGGTTGTTTGTTTTTTTTCTTGTAAATTTGTTTGAGTTCATTGTAGATTCTGGATATTAGCCCTTTGTCAGAAGAGTAGGCTGCGAAAATTTTCTCCCATTTCGTAGGTTGCCTGTTCACTCTGATGGTAGTTTCTTTTGCTGTGCAGAAGCTCTTTAGTTTAATTAGATACCATTTGTCAATTTTGGCTTTTGTTGCCACAGCTTTTGGTGTTTCAGATATGAAGTGCTTGCCATGCCGATGTCCTGAATGGTATTGCCTAGGTTTTCTTCTAGGGGTTTTATGGTCTTAAGTCTAACATGTAAGTCTTTAATGAATCTTGAATTAATTTTTGTATAAGGCATAAGGAAGGGATTCACTTTCAGTTTTCTACATATGGCTAGCCAGTTTTCCCAGCACCATTTATTAAATAGGGAATCGTTTTCTCATTGCTTGTTTCTGTCAGGTTTGTCAAAGATCAGATAGTTGTAGATATGCGGCATTATTTCTGAGGGCTCTGTCCTGTTCCATAGATCTATGTCTCTGTTTTGGTACCAGTACCGTGCTGTTTTGATTACTATAGCCTTGTAGTATAGTTTGAAGTCAGGAAGCGTGATGCCTCCAGCTTTGTTCTTTTGGCTAAGATTGACTTGGCAATGCAGTCTCCTTTTTGGTTCCAAATGAACTTTAAAGTAGTTCTTTCCAATTCTGTGAAGAAAGTCATTGGTAGCTTGATGGGGATGGCACTGAATCTATAAATTACCTAGAGCAGTATGGCCATTTTCACGATATTGATTCTTCCAACCCATGAGCATGGAAAATTCGCCCATTTCTTTGTAGCCTCTTTTATTTCATTGAGCAGCGGTTTGTAGTCTTACTTGAAGAGGTCCTTCACGTCCCTTGTAAGTTGTATTCCTAGGTATTTTAATCTCTTTGTAGCAACTGTGAATGAGAATTCATTCATGATTTGGCTCTCTGCTTGTCTGTTATTGGTGTATAGAAATGTTGTGATTTTTGCACATTGATTTTGTATACTGAGAATTTGCTAAAATTACTTATCAGCTTAAGGAGGTCTTGGGCTTAGACGATGAGGATTTCTAAATATACGATTATGTCATTTGAAAACAGAGACAAATTGAATTTTTCTTTTCGTAATTGAATATTTTCTTTCTTTCTATTCCCTCATTGCCTGGGACAGAACTTCCAACAACATGTTGAATAGGAGAGGTGACAGAAGTCATTCTTGTCTGGTGTCAGTTTCCAAAGGGAATGCTTCCAGTTCAAACCTAGACAGTATGATATAGACTGTGGGTAAATCAT
>NW_026652293.1:33989182-34003323 GCF_009828535.3 Hylobates moloch | reverse complement strand
GCCCCGTCTAGGAAGTGAGGAGCGCCGCTGCCCAGCCGCCCCATCTGGGAAGTGAGGAGCGCCTCTGCCCAGCCGCCCCGTCTGGGAAGTGAGGAGCACCTCTGCCCGGCCGCCTCATCTGGGAAGAGAGGAGTGCCTCTGCTCGGCCGCCCCGTCCGGGAAGCAGTGAGGAGCGCCTCTGCCCGGCCACCTGATCTGGGATGTGAGGAGCGCCTCTGCCCGGCCGCCCCGTCTGGGAAGTGAGGAGCGCCTCTGCCCGGCCACTCACTGTCTGGGAAGTGAGGAGCGCCTCTTCCCGGCCACCCATCGTCTGGGAAGTGAGGAGTGCCTCTGCCCGGCCGCCCCGTCTGGGATGTGGGGAGCGCCTCTGCCTGACCACCCCGTCTGGGAGGTCTACCACGGAGGCCAGAAGCAATGTGGGGCCTGGACGTGGTGGCTCACGCCTGTTGTCCCGTCACTCTGGGGGGCCGTGGCGGGTTGATCACTTCAGGCTGTGAGTTCGAGACCAGCCTGGCCAACATGTGGAACATATGAAAAATAGAACAGAGAAACCAACCAACCAACTCAGTGACAACAAAACAGGTCTACCCCGGAGTCATACTCTAATTTTTTTCTATTTTCCTTCCTTTCTGATCCTTTATCCCACTTTCTTTTTCTTCCTCTTCCTTCTCCTTCTTCTTTGTCAAATAGAGGATTGAGTTATTATCACTGATCCATATAAAGTCCCTCTCTCATTTATTTTAATTCCCACCCCCCATTTCTATTCCCTGACTTCCCATGTGCAACCTTCTTAATATGTTTGATACGCATCTTTTTGTGTGTATGTATTTTTAGAAAATGTTTCTTGTTTTTGTGTGCAAAAAAAAATTAATTAAAAAAAAAATGGTCTGCTTTGTTTTTACCACCGGGTGACATCACCATTAGAAATTCCGCTTCCTAGATCAGGAACATAGGAGCATCCTCATTGACCCCCAGCCAGTGAGCAAACCAGAAGACAGTTTAAGGCCTTGGGATTCACATCTGAGTAGATGCCCTTGGTCCCCAACCTTCAACTTTTTATTCCACCAGCCATGACCTGGGTATGAACGTGACAGACCCACCAGGATTCCAACGCCTGACAACTTCCCCCTGTCAAGAAGAGCTTCCTCCTTTCCTGCTCCCCCTGCAATACATGGTAATGGTGGGCAGCATGGGGTTGCCCAGATGAGATGACAAGGGAGGCCTGGCATGGACGGACCTGCCCTGGGCTACACTGTGTTACGTGTGGGTGCCTCTTGCCAAATGGTCAGAGGTATCAAGGTTGCAGGCTGAGCCAATGTGCATATTACCGGAAAAGGCTTTCACTTTGAGCCTTTCTCAGGCAACAGCTTAGGAATGTAGCACACAATGAAAACACAGTGCTCTCTGAAGCATCTCCCATGAAATGAGCTAGATACAGGGCTGTCTCTAGCATGTGGGTGTCTGGTTCCCAAAGTTCTAAATTCTGTCAGGTTCTGTCACAAGGGAAGCCTGTTAACTTCTTCCAGGTTCCATCCCTTGAGCCCTTTTCTTCCACAAATCTATGCAAAGGCCCTGTAGGGCTGCTGATTGCTCACCCTCCTCTCCCATGTCCACTCTTTACCTGTACACAGTTATGCAAACACAATTATGCTCCTTACTCCTCAAAAAGATCTAAATGCAGCCAGGGCCCCAGGTTTGAGGAAACAGATTTGGGTTAAAACCTTCTTTTTCTTTTCATTTCTGTGACCATATAAAAGTCATTGTGCTTCAGGTCTCCCCAGACCTGAAGTATGCATAATGGGATTATGCCAGCATCAACTTCCAAAACCATTCATTGGGGATGTATGAGATAGAATGAATAAAAATCGGTTGGGTGCAGTGGCTCATGCCTGTAATCTTAGCGCACTGGGAGGCCAAGGCAGGCCGGTCACTTAAGGCCAGGAGTTTGAAACCAGCCATGGCTGACATGGCAAAAACGCTTCTCTACTAAAAATGCAAAAATTAGCCAGATATGGTAATGCATCCCTGTAATCCCAGCCACTCAGGAGGCTGAGGTGTAAGAATCACTTGAACCCAGGAGGCAGAGATTGCATTGAGCCATGATTGTGCCACTGCACTCCAGCCTGGATGACAGAGCGAGATTCTGTCTTGAAAATATATATACATAGGCTGGGCACGGTGGCTCAAGCCTGTAATCCCAGCATTTTGGGAGGCCAAGGTGAGTGGATCATGAAGTCAGGAGATCGAGACCATCCTGGCTAACATGGTGAAATCCTGTCTCTACTAAAAATACAAAAAAATTAGCCGGGTGTGGTGGCGGGCACCTGTAGTCCCAGCTACTCCGGAGGCTGAGACAGGAGAATGGCGCGAACCCGGGAGGTGGAGCTTACAGTGAGCTGAGATCGCGCCACTGTACTCCAGCCTGGGCGACAGAGCGAGACTCTGTCTCCAAAATAAATAAATAAATAAATAAATATATATATATACACACACACACACACATAGACACATATATATATGTATATATAGACACATATACACGTATATGTATATATGTATGTATATATACGTATATATATGTGTATATATGTATATATGGACACATATGTATATATATACACATATATATCTATATATGTGTGTATATATTTTAAATAATAAAATAATGCATAAACTGAGAGAAGCTTTACAGGGACGGGTGGGAGGAAGCATGGCCTGCAACTCAAACAGGCCTGGGGTCCAGCAGTGTGATCTTGGGAAAGGCACCTCCCCACTGGCCTTACATTTCCATTCTACACCAGAAAGAGGTTGAAATTAAAAGAAAATTAGATACTGTCCTCTGGCATTAAGTATTCCAGTGCCTGTTCATTATTTTTAGAATCATATCTATATGCCTCATCTCAGCCTATGTGGTGGGCACCCCCACAAAGTCTCACAACAACACTAAGTTGTGAGTGACTCAGTTTGTTATTTTAAAAAGTGGCTCACAGCTCAGTGCCTCAGAAGCCAGTACTGTAACACTAGGTTTTTGAGCAAATATATGTATATATGCAGGTTTGTTACATATGTATACATGTGCCATGTTGGTTTGCTGCACCCATTAACTCATCATTTAGCATTAGGTATATCTCCTAATGCTGTCCCTCCCCACTCCCCCCACCTCACAACTGTCCCCAGAGTGTGATGTTCTCCTTCCTGTGTCCATGTGTTCTCATTGTTCAATTCCCATCTGTGAGTGAGAACATGCAGTGTTTGGTTTTTCGTCCTTGTGATAGTTTACTAAGAATGATGGTTTACAGTTTCATCCATGTCCCTACAAAAAAACATGAACTCATCATTTTTTATGGCTGCATAGTATTCCATGGTGTATATGTGCCACATTTTCTTAATCCAGTCTATTGTTGTTGGACATTTTGGTTGGATCCAAGTCTTTGCTATTGTGAATAGCACCGCAATAAACATACGTGTGCATGTGTCTTTATAGCAGCATGATTTATAGTCCTTTGGGTATATTCCCAATAATGGGATGGCTGGGTCAAATGGTATTTCCAGTTCTAGATCCCTGAGGAATCACCACACTGACTTCCACTATGGTTGAACTAGCTTATAGTCCCACCAACGTGTAAAAGTGTTCCTATTTCTCCACATCCTCTCCAGCACCTGTTGTTTCCTGACTTTTTAATGGTGGCCATTCTAACTGGTGTGAGATGGTATCTCATTGTGGTTTTGATTTGCATTTCTCTGATGGCCAGTGATGATGAGCATTTTTTCATGTGTTTTTTGGCTACCTAAATGTCTTCTTTTGAGAATTGTCTGTTCATGTCCTTCACCTACTTTTTGATGGGGTTGTTTTTTTCTTGTAAATTTGTTTGAGTTCACTGTAGATTCTGGATATTAGCCCTTTGTCAGATGAGTAGGTTGTGAAAATTTTCTCCCATTTTGTAGGTTGCCTGCTCACTCTGATGGTAGTTTCTTTTGCTGTGCAGAAGCTCTTTAGTTTAATTAGATGCCATTCGTCAATTTTGGCTTTTGTTGCCACTGCTTTTGGTGTTTTAGATATGAAGTCCTTGCCCATGCCTATGTCCTGAATGGTATTGCCTAGGTTTTCTTCTATGGTTTTTATGGTTTTAGGTCTAACATTTAAGTCTTTAATCCATCTTGAATTAATTTTTGTATAAGGTGTAAGGAAGGGATCCAGTTTCAGCTTTCTACATATGGCTAGCCAGTTTTCCCAGCACCATTTATTAAATAGGGAATCCTTTTCCCATTTCTTGTTTTTGTCAGGTTTGTCAAAGATCAGATAGTTGTAGATATGTGACATTATTTCTGAGGGCTCTGTTCTATGCCATTGATCTATGTCTCTGTTTTGGTAGCAGTACCATGCTGTTTTGGTTACTGTAGCCTTGTAGTATAGTTTGAAGTTGGGTAGCGTGATGCCTCCAGCTTTGTTCTTTGGGTTAGGATTGACTTGGCGATGCGGGCTCTTTTTTGGTTCCATATGAACTTTAAAGTAGTTCTTTCCAATTCTGTGAAGAAAGTCATTGGTAGCTTGATGGGGATGGCATTGAATCTATAAATTACCTTGGGCAGTATGGCAATTTTCACGATATTGATTCTTCCAACCCATGAGCATGGAATGTTCTTCCATTTGTTTGTATCCTCTTTTATTTCATTGAGCAGTGGTTTGTAGTTTTACTTGAAGAGGTCCTTCACATCCCTTGTAAGTTGTATTCCTAGATATTTTACTCTCTTTGTAGCAATTGTGAATGAGAATTCACTCATGATTTGGGTCTCTGCTTGTCTGTTATTGGTGTATAGAAATGTTGTGATTTTTGCACATTGATTTTGTATACGGAGAATTTGCTAAAGTTGCTTATCAGCTTAAGGAGGTTTTGGGCTTAGATGATGAGGTTTTCTAAATATACGATCATGTCATTTGAAAACAGAGACAATTTGACTTCGTCTTTTCCTAATTGAATACCCTTTCTTTCTTTCTATTCCCCCATTGCCTAGGACAGAATTTCCAACAACATGTTGAATAGGAGAGGTAAGAGAAGGCATTCTTGTGCCAGTTTTCAAAGGGAATGCTTCCGGTTTTTACCTAGTCAGTATGATATAGACTGTGGGTATATCATAAATACCTCTCATTATTTTGAGATACGTTTCATCAATATCTAGTTTACTGAGACTTTTTACCATGAAACATAGTTGAATTTTATCAAAGGCCTTTTCTGCATCTACTGAGATAGTCATGTGGTTTTTCTCCTTGGATCTAATTATGAGATGGATTATGTTTATTGATTTGTGTACGTTGAACCAGACTTGCATCCAAGGGATGAAGCCTACTTTATCATCGTGCAAAGCTCTTTGACTATCCTTGCCAGTTTCCAAACTGGCCAGACTGAAGACTCCTCACGTTGCGGGACACAGGAATCCACCATCAGGCCATCACGCCAGGGATGTATCTTTTCTCTGGGGTTTCGCTCTGGTCTTCGACGTGGAAATGAACCGGAGCCACACACCTGCGTGTATGAGACTGTCACGGCAACAGCGACACTCACAGGCATTTTGTGTCTTCACGGAGAGGGGGCCTGGAAAGCTGAAGACTCTCTAGGAGGTTCAGTTCCACACTCCATCCACCCTTCCAGGCTGGTTTCTCCCTGCCGAAGACGCGTGGGAGCCCAGAGAATGGCTTCCAGTTCCCGCGGGATTCCTGGAGAGGCCTGGAGAGCCAGCCCTCGCCCGAAACCCACCCCCTTCACCCCTTGCCCCTCTCCCCCTTCGGCTTCCTCTCTGGCCTCTGGCCCCACCAGCACCACCACCACCACCACCACCACCTCCCTCCCCGACCCCCACCCCCACCCCCGCCCCAGGCTTCAGTGCCCTGGGGCCCTTCGGAGGGCGGGCTGTCCCAGGGCTCAGCGGCAGGCATGAAGGGGTGGAGCCTGCCTGCCTGTGGGCCTTTATAAGAGCCCCTGGCTGTCTGCGCTGGCCTCCTGGCTGGACCTGCGCGCAGTGCACAGGCCGGCTGAGGTGCACGGGAGCCCGCCGGCCTCTCTCTGCCCGTGTCCGTCCGTGAAATTCCGGCCGGGGCTCCCGCGATGGCTCTCCTGACACCTTCGGACAGCACACTCCCCGCGGAAGCCCGAGGACGAGGACGGCGGAGGAGACTCGTTTGGACAACGAGCCAAAGCGAGGCCCTGCGAGCCTGCTTTGAGCGGAACCCGTACCCGGGCATCGCCATCAGAGAACGGCTGGCCCAGTCCATCGCCGTTCCGGAGCCCAGGGTCCAGATTTGGTTTCAGAATGAGAGGTCACGCCAGCTGAGGCAGCACCGGCGGGAATCTCGGCCCTGGTCTGGGAGACACGGACCGCAAGAAGACAGGCGACAGCGGACCGCCGTCACCCGATCCCAGACCGCCCTGCTCGTCCGAGCCTTTGAGAAGGATCGCTTTCCAGGCATCGCCACCAGGGAAGAACTGGCCAGAGAGACGGGCCTCCCGGAGTCCAGGATTCACATCTGGTTTCAGAATCGAAGGGCCAGGCACCCGGGACAGGGTGGCAGGGCGCCCGCGCACACAGGCGGCCTGTGCAACGCGGCCCCCGGCGGGCGTCACCCTGCTCCCTGGTCGGTCGCCTTCGCCCACACCGGGGCGTGAGGAACGGGGCTCCCCGCACCCCACATGCCCTGCATGCCCGGGGCTCTCCCACAGGGGGCTTTCGTGAGCCAGGGAGCAAGGGCCGTGCCCCTGCTCCAGCCCAGCCAGGCCGCGCCGGCAGGAGGGATCTGCCAACCTGCCCTGGCAGGTGGGGATTTTGCCTACGCCGCCCTGGCTCCTCCGGAAGGGGCGCTCTCCCACCCTCAGACTCCTCGGTGGCCTCCGCACCCAAGCAAATGCCGGGAGGACCAGGACCCGCAGCGCGACGGCCTGCGGGACCCTTGGGCGGTGGGACAGCCAGGGCCCGCTCAAGCTGGGCCACAGGGCCAAGGTGTGCTTGCGCCAGCCACGTCCAGGGCAGTCCATGGTGGGGCTGGGGCCAGGGTCCCCAGGTCGCCGGGGCGGGGTGGGAACGGCAAGTCGGGGCAGCTCCACCTCCCCAGCCCGCGCCCCCGGAGGGCTCCGGGAGGCAGGAGCAGATGCAAGCCATCCGGGCGCCCTCCCCACCGCCCCAGGAGCCGGGGCGCTTGTCTGCACTCCCCTCCGGCCTGCTGGATGAGCTCCTGGCATGCGCAGAGTTTCTGCAGCAGGCGTAACCTTTCCTAGAAACCGAGGCCCCGGGGGAGCTGAAGGACTTGGAAGAGCCCGCTTGGCTGGAATGACCCCTCAGCGAGGAAGAATACCGGGCTCTGCTGGAGGAGCTTTAGGACACGGGGTTGGGACGGGGTCGGGGCAGGGCGGTGGCCTCTCTTTCGCGGGGAACCCCTGGCTCGGCATGGAGGGGAGTGTCTTCCCTCCGGGCTGACCCGCCTGGGATTTCTGCCTTCTAGGTCTGGGCCCGGTGAGAGACTCCACACAGCGGAGAACTGCCATTCTTTCCTGGGCATCCCGGGGATCCCGGAGCCGGCCCAGGTACCAGCAGGTGGGCGGTCTACCGCGCACGCGCGGGTTTGCGGGCAACCACCTGGCCTCCTCTGGGAGCAGCCCGGGCAGAGCTCTCTTGGGTTTCCACCACCCCATCCCCCACCGGGCGCATGCCTGGACACCTTTGTTGGCTTCGCCATCGCCCCATATGCCTCAGGTGACACACATTCACACCATCTGCTCTGGGATACGTCAGTGCCTCGCCTGATCGCATTGTCTCCACCTCGGATTCGCCGGGGGTCCCTGTCTGCACGTGTCCTGGGAAGCGGTGTCGGCTTGCAGGAGCCCCAGGGCTTTTAAAAGCGGGGCAGGCCACTGCTCTTTCAAAGGAGGAGGGAGGCAGAGGGCTCAGGGATCAGTGCATTTTCAGCTGACACCACGCCTCGAGGGCCATGGGATCATTCTGTGCTGCAGCGAGGCCCTGCCTGCCTCACCAGATATGAGCCCATCCTTTCTCACCCGAAGGGGTCCAAAATCGCATCTGAAGAGGAGTCCTGAGAACCCAGCAGGCGCCCTGAAGCTCCCGCTCCATCGGTGGAAGTCCGCTCAAGGAGGTCCTGAAGATCGGACTCCTGGGGTCTTGGCCCTGGGACACCGACGGCCCCCTCTCCCACGCGGCCCCAAACTGGACCCCGGATCCAGCCGCAGCCGCGGCTGCAGCAGGAGCCCCTTGTGCCGTCGCGTAGCCGTCATTATTTAAAGGGGACGCAGCCTGACTGCCAAAAGCGGAGCGCGAGTTGGCCCAGCCAATGCGCATGCGCGAGGCGCGAGCTGATTCTCCCGTAACAGTGGTTCCCACGGTTGTCTTAGAAACCAGTCCCTGAGGCTGGGCAACGCTGGAGCCCTCCGTGGCAGCGCTTAGGTGTGGGACCTCCGAGGCTCTGGCCTGACCTCTCCACGGGGTCCACAGGAACGTCTCCGGCTTCCAGGAGTGGCAAAGAGCCGACCAGGATGACGAAACCACAGGCGGAGTCCGGGGGAAGCAGCGTGGCATCCCAGCCTCAGGCCTGTCCGGACGATGTTCGGGTGAGTCTCAACAGAAGTTGTGCCCCCGAGATCTCCAGGACAGGTCTGCCTGTTTGCCCGCGGGCTGTTCTCTCACCCGAGGGTCATTGCCATCGAGAGCAGAACCCCACAGCCACAGGGGTTGCCTGGGGGTGTTTACTTCTGTGCCACGTCTGTGGGACTGCGTGTGTGGGTGTGTCTCCCATTCTCTCTTCTGTCTCTGTCTCTCACCCTCTCTGTGCTTCTTTCCCTCTCTCTGTCGGGGTGTGTGTTTGTGTGTGTGTGTGCCCGTGCGCGTGTGTGTCTTTGCACAAATGTTCCCTGTGCGTCAGAAAGTGATTTCTTGCATGTCGGCCGGTCTTTTTTGAGCCTCTTTCTGCGTCTCTGCCTGGGTCCTGTGGCCGTTTGTCCATCGTTTTCTCGGCGGTTCCACTTTGGTTTTGTGAAGGCCTGGATCACGTTAGGAGATGCGTCTTTCCCGGAGCTATGGAAGTCTCATCCCCATCCTTAGCGGCCTCTTTTCTAGGGTCATGAGGACCACACTGCAGCCCAGGACAAAATCTCCACAGGAGCACATTGTCTGACAGGAGAGGAGCAGACCCACGTCCAAGAAGATGGTTGTATTTTTCCACGGCTCTTCTCTGTGAAATGAAGCCACACCACGGTACAATCTTGAAGAGGAAGCCGGGAATGGGAGACGGCAACAATCCCTGTGTCTGGAACGCTGGCCTCTCCGGAGAAGTCATCCATTTCGCATCCCTCCTCTTATGCCCGTGGCGGTTGCTCGTGCTGTATCCTGCCTGGGCTCTGGCCCCTGCTCTGTCCTCCCTCTTGCTCTGTCTCCCCTGTGTCTGAGGGGCATCAATGCTTCTTGGTCTGGCTTAATGTCTTCAACAAAGATCACTGCCCAGTGCATCAGGGAGACACTTTGCTTCGTGGAGATCCGCATCTTGATTGTTTCTCTCTTCAAACCTGTTTCTGCTTGTTTGGGCAGGTTTGATGACCCTGGAGCCCTTGGCTTCCATACTTGTCTCAGACAAGGAAGCGACGTTGGTCTCCACGTTTCACATCATGGGTGGGTGGACTGCCTGCAATGAGCAGTAGGCGACCGTGACTGGCCTTGTCTTCTAGGAGAGGAGCGGTGTCGCATTTCCTCTGCATCTCTTGTCTCATCCTTGAGGGACATCCTCTCCTCTGCTCCTGGGTGGACTGACTCCCTGAATCTTTAGCCCCCTCCTGTATCCCAGGTGTTTTTTGATTTTCCTTGGCATTGATGGAAAGGTCACTTGTGTCCCCCTTCCGCCGGGCACATGCCTGGACCCCATTGTTTGTTTCACCATCACCCCATACACCCTCGGTGACACACGTTCACATCATCTGCTCTGGGATACGCCGTCCCACGCGTGGTCGCATTGAGTCAACCTCGGAATCGCCCCTGTCCCTGTGTGCATGTGTCCTGCAAAGTGGTATCAGCTTGCAAGAGTCCCAGGGCTTTTTCTCTTTCAAAGGAGAAGGGAGGCAGAGGGCTCTTGGGTCAGTGAATTTTCCACTGACAGCACGCCTTGGGGCCCATGGGATCATTCTGGGATGCAGCGAGGCCCTGCCTGCCTAGCAAATGTGGTGAACCCATCCTTTCTCACCCAGAGGGGTCCAAAATCGGATCTCAACAGGAGTCCTGGGACCCCAACAGGCGCCAAGAAGCTCCCCCTCCACCAGTGGAAGTCGGCTTAAGGAGATCCTGAAGACAGGACTCCTGGGGGTTTGGCCCTGGGACGCCTGTGGCCCCCTCTCCCATGCCGCTCCCTACTGGACCCCGTATCCAGCCGCCCTGCCTCCGCGTAGCCGCCATTGTTTAAAGGGGACGCAGCCTGACTGCCAGGAGCTGAGCGCGACTCGGCCCCGCCAATGCGCATGCGCAAGGCGCGGCCGGATGCTCCAGTCACAGTGTTTCCCACGGTTGTCTTAGAAACCCGTCTCTGAGGCTTGGCAAAGCAGGAGCCCTCCGTGGCAGGGCTTGGGTGTCGAGGCTCCGGCCTGACCTCTCCATGTGGTCGACAGGAACGTCTCCAGCTGCCAGGAGTCGCAAAGGGCCGACCAGGATGACGAAACCACAAGCGAAGTCCGGGGGAAGCGGCATGGCATGCCAGCCTCAGGCCTGCCTGGACAGTTTTCGGGTGAGTCTCCCCAGAAGTCGTGCCCCCGTGATATCGAGGACAGGTCTGCCTGCGTGCCTATGGGCTGCTCTCTCACCTGAGGGTCGTTCTCGTGTAGAGCAGAACCCCGCTGCCTCAGAGGTTGCCTTGGGATGTGGTGTGTTTCTGTGCCACTGCTGTATGACTGTGTGTTTTTGTTTGTGTGTGTCTGTGTGTCTGCTATTCTCTCCTCTCCCTCTGTCTCTTACTCTTTCCCTCTCTCTGTCAATTTGTATGTTTGTGTCCTTGTGCGTGTGTTTGTTTGGACGAATGTGCCTTGTGCACCAAAAAGCTATTTTTGCATGTCGTCTGGTCTTTTTTGAGCCTCTTTCTGGGTCTCTGCCTGGGTCACGTGGCCGGTTGTCAATCGCCTTCTCGGCGGTTCCACTTTGGGTTTGTGAAGGCCTCGACCGCGTGAGGAGATGCGTCAGTCCGAGGGCAATTGAAATCTCATCCCCATCCTGAGCGGCCTCTTTTCTAGGATCAATATGACCACACTCCAGCCAAGGACAAAATCCTCATGGGAGGTCATTTTTCTGCAGGGATGGAGCCAACCAAAGTCAAAGAAGATTGTTGTATCTTTTCACAGCTCTTCTCTGAGAACGAAGCCACACAACGATACAATCTTGAAGAAGAAGCCAGGAATGGGAGATGGCAACAATCCCTGTCACTGGAACACTGGCCTCTCTGGACAAGTCACCAGTTTGGCACCTCTCTCCTTATGCCTGTACCGATGGCATGGTGCTATATCCTGCCTGGGCTCTGGCCTCTGCTCTGTCCTCCCTCTTGCTCTGTCTCCCCTGTTTCTGAGGGGCCTAGATGTTTCTTGGTCTGGCTGAATGTCTTCAACAAAGATCACTTCCCAGTCCGTCAGGGCGACACTTCCTGGAGATCAGTGTCATGATTGTTTCTCCCTCCAAACCTGTTTCTGCTTGATTAGCCAGGGTTGATGATCCTGGACTCTTGGCTTCCATACGTGTCTCAGACAGGGAAGCTACCTTGGTCTCCATGTTTCATCTCATGGGTGGGTGGATTGCCTAGAATGAGTGGTAGGTGACCGTGACTGGCCTTGTGTTCTAGGGCAGGCACAGTGTCGCATTTCCTCTGCACTTCCTGTCTCATTCTTGAGAAACATCCTCCCCTCTGCTCGTGGGTGGACTGACTCAAATCTTTTGACTGTAACGAATGTCAGGGATCCGATAGGCCTGGGCTGGGGCTGGGGCTGGATGCAGGGGAGGTTCCATCAGGGCTACCTGGGCATTGGAGGATTGGAGGTGGATTGAACTTTGCAGAAACCTCTTTGCTCCTCCAGCAGGCTTTTCAAAATGTGGCTTGGACTCATGCAATAAGAAATTTAGGGGTTGAAAGGGCCCCTTTTAGATTGGCACTCTGGGTAACATCGCTTCAGCAAAATCATATGATAGAGAAGTCTTATCAAATTTGCTGTCCCTCAGGGCTCTTACAGATGCTTGATAAATGATTAGGGTAATAAGAAAAAAATTGAAAGGAAAAGAAAGTCCAAGGACCTGCCCCAGAAGAATCATAGATATGTTTGAATACTTATTCATTATTTGCCCCAGATAGAAAATGTATTTTAATCAAAAGGCAAAAGTTATAATGAGGAAGATAATATTGCCTGGGGCAATGTTGAGACAAATAAGGTGAAGATCAACCAAATGCCCTGAGTCCTTTGCCCCAAATCCCTGCTGGGGACCCAAATACTTTTGATATAGCATCCTGCTACCTGAGGAATGCAAAGAGAATAATACTCATAAGCAAAGAGCCTCTGTTTTCCCATAGGACTGACTCTAACTACGTGAAGAACTGCTACATATTCTACAGTGCTTGATAGGTTGTTCCCATCTAACAGGAGCTGCTTGGCTTGTGGATAGCAGTTCCAAGATGAACAAATGACAATGTATTTGAAAGCCACTGCTCTTATTAAAGAAGAGTCAAGCAAATGTTTTTATTTTGAGTTATTTATAGTTTAGAAAAATTGGGCAAAGTGTGTTTTTGTGAGCAAATTTATTTTTCTCTAGGTTATCCATAATTTGAAAGCTGTGAGTATTCTGATTAGGTGACGATATAGTTATTTGCTTAAGTACATCTTTTATTGTAAAATCGGACAAATGGAGACACTGGTTATTTTATCCAGGCTTTGACTAGAATAACTTAATTTTAGGTAAATTCCAACAAACCCAACTTAAGAGGAGCCTATATGGCCAATTAATTGTTTCTGCACTTTAAGTGAATACTAAGGCTGTACTCGTCCCTTCTCACACTGCTATAAAGATGTTACCTGAAACTGGGTAATTTATAAACAAAAGAGGTTTAACTGACAGTTCTGCATAGCCAGGGAGGCCTCAGAAAACTTACAGTTATGATGGAAAGGAAAATAGGCACCTTCTTCACAAGGTGGCAGTAGAGACTGTGTATGTGTATGTAAAGGATAAAATGTCAAACACTTATACAATCATCAGATTTCATAACTCACTATCATGAAAACAGCATGGGTGAAACAACTCCCATGATACAATCACCGCCCACCAGGAGGGATGACAATTTGAAATGAGATTCGGGTGAGGACACAGAGTCAAGCCATATCACAAGCCAACCATAATAAGCCTAAAACTTATTTTTCACACAAATTGTTCTCACGATGACTTCTGTTTAATAAAAAAGGAGAGCTAGAGAGAGAGAGACAGAGATTGTTTTGAGGGAAAAGGGTAATACTTGTTACTAAATGTCAGCTCTGGCTTTTATTTTATTGAGTACAAATTGAATCATAAATTTTTTATATTTTATTTTATTTTCCTTTAAGTTCCAGGATACATGTGCAGAATGTGCAGGTTTGTTAAATAGGTTTACATGTGCCATGGTGGTTTGCTATACCTATTGACCCATCCTCTAAGTTCCCTTCCCTCACCCCCCACCCCCTAACAGGTCCTGGTGTGTGCTTTTCTGCTCCCTGTGTCCATGTGTTCTCATTGTTCAACTCCCACTTATGAGTGAGAACATGTGGTGTTTGGTTTTCTGTTCCTGTTTTAGTTTGCTAAGGATGACGGCTTCCAGCTTCATCCATGTCCCTGCAAAGGGCATGATCTCATTCCTTTTATGGCTGCATAGTATTCCATGATGTATATGTACCACATTTTGTTTATTCAATCTATCATTGATGGGCATTTGGACTAGTTCCATGACTTTGCTATTGTAAATAGTGCTGCAATAAACATATGTGCATGTGTCTTTATAGTAGAATAATTTATATTATTTTGGGTATATATCCAGTAATGGGATTGCTGGGTCAAATGGTATTTCTTGTTTTAGATCCTTGAGGAATCATCATACTGTCTTCCACAGT
>NW_026652293.1:33959345-33988898 GCF_009828535.3 Hylobates moloch | reverse complement strand
CAGCATTTGAGGTGTGAGGGAGGGGAATCTGGGCATGGGGAGTTGGATGTGCCTGTGGACACCCATGGACAAATGTCCAGCAGCCATCTGATGTGCTTCCGGAATGCTGGGGCCAGGACATGGGTCAGCAACATACAGACCTGGAAGTTACAAGCAGGCAGGCAGCTGCTGCAGCTGTGAAGAGCAGGCAGTGCAGGATCAGAGGCCTGAGGGGAAAGCCTGGGGAAAGCCAGCATTTAGGAAGAGGCCGCTGGAGATCAGAAAAGAGCAGCAGGAAAAGCAGGAGGGTGTGGAGGGATGGGAGGTGCAGGAGGAGGGTTTCCAAGAGGGAGGGGCAGGAGTCGGTGTTCTGCAGGCATGGACTGGAAGTCGTAGCACTTCTGAGCTGTAGAGACCTAAGACATCTTTTAGTTGAATCCCCTTATCTATCTTGAAGAAGAAATCATGATTCCAAGGTGATGTGAGTTGCTTGCTTTAGGTCACACTGATTTCACATTGGGATACCTCGATTTCTAATGAGTAATACAATCTTAAAAAACACACAAAGAAATGCTCATCATCACTGGCCATCAGAGAAATGCAAATCAAAACCACAGTGAGATACCATCTCACACCAGTTAGAATGGCCATCATTAAAAAAATCAGGAAACAACAGGTGCTGGAGAGGATGTGGAGAAATAGGAACACTTTTACACTGTTGGTGGGACTGTAAACTAGTTCAACCATTGTGGAAGTCAGTGTGGCGATTCCTCAGGGATCTAGAACTAGAAATACCATTTGACCCAGCCATCCCATTACTGGGTATATACCCAAAGGACTATAAATCATGCTGCTATAAAGACACACGCACACGTATGTTTATTGCGGCACTATTCACAATAGCAAAGAGTTGGAACCAACCCAAATGTCCAACAACGATAGACTGGATTAAGAAAATGTGGCACATATACACCATGGAATACTATGCAGCCATAAAAAATGATGAGTTCATGTCCTTTGTAGGGACATGGATGAAACTGGAAAACATCATTCTCAGTAAACTATCGCAAGGACAAAAAACCAAACACCGCATGTTCTCACTCATAGGTGGGAATTGAACAATGAGAACTCATGGACACAGGAAGGGGAACATCACACTCCAGGGACTGTTGTGGGGTTGGGGGAGGGGGTAGGGACAGCATTAGGAGATATACCTAATGCTAAATGACGAGTTAATTGGTGCAGGAAATCAACGTGGCACATGGATACATATGTAACAAACCTGCACATTGTGCACATGTACCCTAAAACCTAAAGTATAATTAAAAAAAAAAAAACAAACTTTAGGATTATAAAAAAAAAAAAAAAGAATTTGGAATTGCTCCTATTCAGTCACACTGGATATTTTCCCAATTTGGTGAAACTGAGATTTTAACAACTGTTAACCATTCCATGTACTAAGATACTTATAGTCAAACTGTGCCTCTTAAACCTATTTTTATTGTATATTTAACAAATTTTGCTATAATGTTAAAAACAACATAACTCATCAAACTGCATTTTAATTTTAGTAAACACAAATTACACTGAAACAGGAGTGTTCCCTGGCCCCCCTCGCAGGAAGTGTGACAAGGGTGCGGCTTGCTGCCTGTTCAAACCCCTTACGGGAGGGGGATCACGCAGAGGGACAGGTCCAGGAGCCCAAGCGGGTGTGTGCTACAATGTGCTCTTTTAGCCTTGGCATCTGTGGATGGCTTGAGTGTTAACCAGCTCAGTGGACCCTCAGCCTTTCTGCAAAGGCAGAGGGTCATTGTGACAGCTTTCTGTGTCCCAAGCTCTTGTCCAGCATCCTAAAAGAATCAGGTCACACACAGACTTGAAGAATAAATGCAGGGGTTTCATTGAGGGGTAGAAGTGGCTCTCAGTGGGATGGACGGGGAGCTGGAAAGGGAGAGGGAGTGGGAAGATGATCTTCCCCTGGACTTTGGCTGCTGGACGGCCAAACTCCTCTCTTACCACCCCCAGTTGAACTCCTCTCAGCGTTCAGGTGTTCCTCATCTTCTCACTTTCTCTGCCGCGCCATTCTGCTGTTTGTCTGCTTTTCTCTTCATCTCTTCATCTGTTCCTGGAGCCTGGAGTTTGGGGTTTATATGGGTACAGGATACGGGGGTGTGGTGGGCCAAAGGGCAAATTTTTGGGTACGAAAACAGAAATGCCTGTTCCCAGTTAGGGCCACGGGTCTCCAGGCTTGAGGGTGGGGCCTTTGCTGGGGAACCGCCCTCTTCTATGCAGCATTCCCGTCTCCTTTCCATATCAATACCTCAATAAAATTTAGTTTTAAAAAATAGCACAAGTAAAAAGTTTGGCTATTTAAACTAAAAAGTAATTAATATTCTAAATTATTTTGTATACAAAGACCCGAGGATTTGAAATATTTTAATGATTGGAGCTCGTTCTCTCCTTTGAGGGCACCACTCACCCCTGAGCCATCTTGGTTTCCCCCACAAGGCAGCAGGAGTGCCCATGAATGAACATGGGTGAAATCATTGGATACAGATAGTAAATACATTCTATTTCCTGAAAAATATTACCTAACTACATGTCTAGATATGGAATTACATTTTCAAGCCAAGTTGGAATTTCAAATTGTAGCCCATTTGAAAATGCATACAAATGTGTGACATATACACCCAGAGGAAAAGAAGTCACAATTATGATAGAAAAAAGTGAGAAAATACCTCTTCCATGTAAGATTGAGCATTTTGGTTGATACTGTGATAAAAAATCTTGTGACTGATTCTCTTTTACATTGGTTGTTAGTGTCATTTGCATTCTGCCCAACTCAGATAAAATTGTATATGATGTAAATAGCAGGAAACTATAAATGGTGATATTGTCCTGAAGGGAAGCCACTTCATTTTTCAAAGGTTTCTTCCGCAGCAGGGATCCAGGAGTGTGCAGTGATGGAGTTTTGCATTTCTAGAGGAAACAGCAGGCGGGGTGTGTGCAGCCGGAAAGGGAGACGTCTAGGTTCCAAGGGCAAATCCCACCCCCTGAGAAGGGATTGGAGAGCCTGGGAAAGAGGCTGGGCTACCTGTGATCCCCACCCCACACCCTGCCTCCTGCAAGCCCCTAGAAGGTCCACACTTTGAGTTGTCAGCCAGAGACAGTGACTCAAAACCTCGGCTTTGGGCAGATGGCAGGCCTAGACACCAGGAATGAAAATAAAATGAAAATTGAAAATTACATACATGTAATGTTTCATATATTCTATATATTTTAATATAAATGCCAGAGGTTTTTGAACCAGAGCAACTCCATCTTGAATAG
Organism: Hylobates moloch; assembly: GCF_009828535.3. Classification (NCBI taxonomy): domain Eukaryota; kingdom Metazoa; phylum Chordata; class Mammalia; order Primates; family Hylobatidae; genus Hylobates; species Hylobates moloch. Next base: position 33,985,589 of record NW_026652293.1, on the reverse strand, counting down.
GGGCTGGGTAAATAAGGCCCCACCCTCAAGCCTGGAGAATCTTGAATAGGGCTGAGACCTACTGGGCTGCATTCCCAGGAAAGTATGCATTCTAAGTCACAGGATGAGATAGGAGGTCAGCACAAGATACAGGTCACAAAGACCTTGCTGATAAAACAAGTTGCGGTGAAGAAGCCAGCCACAACCAAGATGGTGATGAAAGTGGCATCTGGTTGTCCTCACTGCTCATTACACGCTAATTATGATGCATTAGCATTCTAAAAGACACTCTCACCAGCACCATGAGGGTTTATGAATGCCATGGCAATGTCAGGAAGTTATCCTATACGGTCTAAAAAGGGGAGGAACCCTCAATTCCAGGAATTGCCCACACCTTTCCTGGAAAGCTCATGGATAATCCACCCCTTGTTTAATATATAATCAAAAAGTAACAATAAGTACAAGCAGTTGAGCACCCTATTCCACTGCTCTGCCTATGGGGTGGCCATTCTTTTATTATTATTTTTATTTTTATTTTTGAGACAGAGTTTCACTCTTGTTGCCCAGGCTGGAGTGCAATGGTGCAATCTCAGCTCACTGCAACCTCCATCTCCTGGGTTCAAGTGATTCTCCTACCTCAGACTCCTGAGTAGCTGGGAATACAGGCACCCACCACCATGCCCAGCTAATTTTAATATTTTTGGTAGAGACAGGATTACTCCATGTTGGTCAGGCTGGTCTCAAACTCCCGACCTCAGGTGATCCGCCTGCCTCCTCGGCCTCCCAAAGTGCTGGGATTACAGGCGTGAGCCACCGTGCTTGGCCATTGGAGTGGCCATTGTTTTATTCCTTTACTTTCTCTAATAAACTTGCTTTCACTTTATGGATTTGCCCCAAATTCTTTCTTGCATGAGATCCAAGAATTCTCTGTTGGGGTCTGGAACACTGCCCCTTCCCAGTAACATAAATATGTAATAAAACAAAGGTCCATAACTTGACCCAATTGGAAACACAAAATTTACTATAAGGATTTATATAACAAAGAGATAAAAGGGGCCCTTATTGGCTTTTGTGCCTGTGCAGCATGGGCTCCAGATTAACAAATGCTAAAATGCACCAACTGACAAAACTTCATGATCTTAGTCAATGCTGGGACTCAAGTTACAGTTATACCTGTGAATCTCACTAAATTTAAACACTGCAATGCCTGTAATCCTGGCAAAATAACTATAGAGGAAAAATAGCCATGCTTTATTTTAATTGTAGCTTTGCCTAAATTTCACATAGGCATACTACTCATTGCCCTAAAATATGCTCTAACACAAGGAATAATATATATGATTCAATTAAGTCTTTGGCACTTACAAATTGGCTTTGTCCTTGGAGGTCCCCAGTAAAAATAGTTAATATTGCTATAACTATGAGACAAATTGGACCTTGCAGGTCCCCAGATAAAATAGTTAATATGACTCTATGTAAGTTATAGCAAGATGTGTTAGTCTGCTAGGGCTACCAGAGACTGGATGACTTTAACAATAGAAATTTATTTTCTCATTGTTCTGGAGGCTGGAATTCCAAGACCAAGGTGTGGGGGATTTGGTTTCTCTGAGGCCTCTTTCCCGACCTGAGATGACCTTTCCTATGAGCACACCCAGCACTGAGGTCTCTTTATGTCTCCAAATTTCTCCTTTTATAGCGACACCTGTCATGTTGGATTAGAGCCCACTTTAATGGTCTCACTTTAACTTAACTACACCCTTTAAAGGCTGTATCTGTAAATTCAGGCACTTTCTGAGGTACTGGGGTAAGGGCTTCAGTATGTAATTTTGGGAGAGACACAATTCAGATGTACAGGACCTTCAAGTTTAAAACTTAATATATAAAACCTAATTAATAAAAGGGTGATTCTCTCCACTGCTTCTCCATTTGACAGCTCAGTCTTGCCTGTGCTTAAGCCTGGAAAAAATAAATGGTGCTTCACGGTGGATTACTACAACCTTAACATTGTAATCCTTTCATTAAGGCCTCATACCCAACATCCAGTATTATAGAACTTACTGACCCCATCCAATCAGCAACTGGTAAATATTTTGCTGTTATAGACTCGGCTATCATGTTCTGTTCAGTGCCTATTTCAATAGCCTCTCTGCCTTAATTCACCTTCACCTGCAGTGGGACACAGTACTTCTTCTCTAGGCCACCCATGGGGTACCCCAACAGCGTTGCCACCACATACAATCTTCATAGAGCTCTTAACTGCACCCAGCTTTCTCCAGGAGCTTAGGATGCCCCAGACCCTCATCCCAGACAGCATTGCCCTAGAGCTCATGGCTGGAGATGACGTCACCACAGATGTCCCCAACCCAGCTCTGTCCTGGGACCAGGATTCTGGCCTCTCTAGTTAGGCCTCAGAACTGGCTGATCACCTGGCTTTATAAACCTGGGTGTTTTCAGGGAAAATTTTGATCTCTACAAACCATAACATGTAGAGAGGGACACACATCTGATTCAACAGTCCCTGATCCGCTGATCCACGGACATATTTGCCCACAAGGAATAACCTAGAATCTCCCTCTGGGGGAGGTCAGGCGCATTACATGAGCTGAGTAGAGCTTAGTTTTTAATCACTAGACACAGGCAAGGTGTTTAAGTTATTACGCTTTCAAGCAGCATGGCCCTTACTCACCCAAGGTGAGATAAACATTGCTGCAAAGGAACAATAGCTGCATTGTTGGAGTTTCACTTTTGAGGCGTGTGTGTATGTGTGTGTGTGTGCACGTGTGTTTATTTCACAAAATACATTTTCAAATACTTCCTTACTCCAATCAACATTGCCCCTTTCTTTTAAATACATTTTTTGAAAACTAATAAGCCTATTTATTTATTTACATTTTTTGTTTACATTTCTTTACAAACTGTTTGCTATTAGTCTACAGTGAAAAGTCAACACTTTATAAAATAAGGTTGGCATTTAGAAGCTTCTCAATTCTAATACTTTGAAAGGCTACACCCATTTTCAGAAAGTCTGGGCTATTCAAAATATTTTACAAAATTCTGAAACTTTGAAAAGCTGCAAGATTTGTGGACAGCAAGATGAGGCATGTTTTCTAATAGCCAGTTTTGTAAATTATATTATGAAATAAGCACTTTTTAAATAGCTTGAATTCTAAAATATATTTTTGAAAATCAATAATGATTTTTGTAAAAATAGAAAATCTGTTGTACCTTTATCTTAAAATTCATTTATCTATTTTCTAGATTTGATGTTTTGCCATTTTAAAGGATACTAGACAAGAGGATCTCAATTTGGATCACTATATTGGGCTCCTAATATCCTAATATAATTTTAAATCACCCCAAACAATGCATTATTACAATATACATCAGCATTTCCCAAACTGTGCTATAAGCTATGTATACTATTGATATTTTTCAGCTAAAATATACTTATAAATACATAAAAATATAAAAATATATTTATCTAGGTGTTGTTATGCAATAATGCACTTTTCAAAAAGAAACGATATACCAGTCTTAAGAATACCTGGAAGCTGCATGAAAATTCTTGATTCCTTTTATATATAGTGACAGAAAAAGATGTAAATCTAACAATTGGTTATTTTTATTGTATAAAGTTTTTTCTATAATCACATGTGAATTAAGTATTCATTATTCCACATTCCCCATGTCACTGCCGCTGGGTGCCCACTGCACAGTTATTCTAACATTGCAGCTGCGGGTCTGAGGGTGGCAGACCGGGCACCTGCACTGAACCGCATTGGTCACATAGTTGGACCAGCCCTGAGCCAGGGGCGGAAACATCCTGACGTGAAAAGCTGTTTGCCAAGTACAATGACAACACGTTTCGTCTATTTTGAATACACCATCCCAACAAACTCTACACTCTTGACAGATGAGACAGACAGATATGATCTTTGAACATGAGTGAGAAAGATGTTCACACAGACTCCCATCCTCCCTCACATGACTGGAGGATTAAGATGGCGGCGGGGGGGTGGTGGATGTTCAGCTCAGGGGCAGATCAGTGACACTGTTACAGCTATTTTAGGACCTGAAATATTTATATTATCCTATTCCAAACCCTAACACATAAATAATGAACTCAGAACTGTACACAAAGTGAAACAAAAAAACCACTCTGACAGTGTCCAGGTCTTTCATAAACTCCCCAGAAGTCAAGGAGGTCAAGGCTGATCTCAAACTCCTGGGCTCAAGCGATCTGCCCACCTCGGCCTCCCAAACCTCTGGGATTATAGGCATAAGCCACCGCATATGGCCTAGTAAGTTCTTTCGATATGTTTGGAATGAATGTGTTTCCAAGGATAAAAGCATACAATGACATCTTTCTTACCTGTAACATACCCAAAGAGCAGAGAGAGGGTCCCCAGGCTGGCTAAGCATCCAGAACACCGGGGGAGCTTTAAAAACATAGATATAAATTATTGTGCCTCATCCCTTACTTACTGAGTGACAATCCCAGGGATGGACGCACCCGGAGATCTGTCTTTTTAGAACTTCTCCGGCTCTCCAGGTGGTGCTGACAATCAGGCAGATTGAGAGCCAGTGCTGCAGGCAGCTCGTCCCAGACCTCGGGAGCAGGGGAGTCACCCAGGGCTGGGTCAGACTGAAGGTTCTGGTGCACCAGGGGTGGGGAGGGGCTTGAGAGTTGGCCTTTCCAACAAGCTTCCCAGAGGGGCTGGTTTGCTGAACCTCAGACCAGGCTTTGAGGGTGCACAGCACTCTTCCTCTAGGTGTGTGTCCACATACCTGGCACCTTTGTTGTTGCATTGCCCCAGGCATAAAGTGCAGGGTGCCCCCTCTACGCCTTCAGCCCTGCTCTCTCCCCTGCTGACCCCCAAATCTCTGGGGCTTGGACTTGCCTTTATAAAGAGAGCTCTCAGCTCAAGGGTGGGCCCTTCCCGCCGGCCCCCTCTTCCCAAGGCCCAGCATCAGCAGGAGCTGCTCGAGCAATTCATCCTGAGGGGTCTATGTGGTGTGAAAGGCTGAGGGAGACTGTTCTGTTTATTGTCAAGGGCTAGAAAAGAAAGCCTGGAAACAAAGTCTGGTATTGCTCAACCCAGTGGTGATGAGAGACAAGATAGGGCGGGGTGCGGAGGAGACTCCCACACACAGCAGGATGGAGTGAACGCCAATTCTTCCTTCTAACACTGGCACCAAAGAGAGACCGCTGTCCCTTCCCATAAAGGCAGTGGACAAATGGAAGCATCGCTTGGTGTGCTCCATTTGACCTTTGGGGCAGAAGAACAAGAGGAGCCCCATCCCAAGCACAGTGGATGCTGAAGGGGGTCCTGGGCTTCTCTTGATTCTCAATGTTAAGTTTGTTGATTGAATATAGTTGGTTAATGCGGACCCCAAGGCAAGGAAAAGACACAGGCCAAGAACCGGGGGCTTCAGTCAGCTCTGAAAAGTCAGGAAGAGCATTTCTTTTTTTTTTTTTTTTTTTTTTGAGATGGAGTCTCGCTCTGTCACCCAGGCTGGAGTGCAGTGGTGCGATCTCGGCTCACTGCAAGCTCCGCCTCCCGGGTTCACGCCATTCTCCTGCCTCAGCCTCTCCGAGTAGCTGGGACTACAGGCGCCCGCCACCACGCCTGGCTAATTTTTTGTATTTTTAGTAGAGATGGGGTTTCACCATGTTAGCCAGGATGGTCTCGATCTCCTGACCTCATGATCTGCCCGCCTTGGCCTCCCAAAGTGCTGGGATTACAGGCGTGAACTACCGCGCCAGGCCAGGAAGAGCATTTCTAACATCCAAATGCAAACGTCTGCCACCCCGGGCTGCTCCCCTCTGGAAACTGCACTGCAGGGCACAGCAGGTCCCAGATTTGCCTTTCCTAATTCCCTGCACCACCCAGTTCCTGCCTCCCTCACTGTGAGGGATGAGAGGTCCACACAGACAGTTCCTTCTCACCTTTGAAATGGCAGTGGTGGCTGCAGCCTGGGAGCTGTGGTCATCCCAAGCTGGTGAGACCCCCACCAGGGGCCCTGGGTGCTTGCCGGCCACAGGCTGAGCCATCCAGGCTATGCGCAGCCATGCCTCAGCCATCAGGATTTCCTTCCTGTGGAACTGGGCCTTCCATCCAGAGAGCCTGGCAGCAGAGAGCAGAAATGGACTTTCTCTCTGCTGCTGTAGAGGCTCTGACAGGTGAGGCACTTGCCCAACATCACACAGTGGCATCAGAGTCCAACCTTGGTGGGGGCATCAAGGCAGACTCCAAAGAAAAAGGAAGGGCTGCAGCAAAAACTGATAAATGTCCCCCAATGGCATTCATTCAAATTCATTCATTCATTCACTCATTCAGTCATTCATTCACTCATCCATTCATTCATTCACTCATTCATTCACTTATTCACTCACTTGTTCATTCATTCACTCATTCATTCATTCACTCATTCATTCATTCATAGCTCACTGCAGCCTTCACCTCCTGGGCTCAAGCAATCCTCCCACTTCAGCCTTCTGAGTAGCTGGGACTACAGGTGTGCACCACCACGCCCAGCTAATTTTTGTATTTTTGAAGAGACGGGGTCTCACCATGTTGCCCAGGCTGCACCCTCCCCCGACTCCACAATATCTTTTCCCTCCAGCTTTCCTGGTATTAGAACCCAGACTCGGGAGGCCCATGGCCACTCAAAAGGACTACATTTCCCAGCGTTCCTTGCGACAGGAGCAGGGCCATGTGATTTTATTCTGGCCAATGGGATGAGGGCAGATTCTGGTTTACGCCCTCCAAGAAGAAGCGGCCACTTCCTGCTTCTGGTTCCCTTTTGCGGGAGCAGGAGCCACGTGTTTTATAACAAATAGCCAGGCAGAAGGTGTCCCAGAAGACAATGGCGCTGCGGAAGCATTCAATAAATATTTATTATAATTAAAAGACAGTAGCAATACCCCTCCCACCAAGACCCCTCACCCAGAAATAGAGAGATTGGAACTGTAAACACTGTATCCAGTTCTGACTACCCTGAAAGCCAGGGCATCATCAGCCCGTCTGGTCCTAAATGAAGCGCTCCCGGGCAATGTCCTGAAAGTGGCAGATGACCCCATCTTCCACGGTCCACAGGGCACGAGGCAGACCGAAGTGGTCTGTGGGATCCTGCTCAAAGCTGATGCCTGGGTGCAGGTGTGTTCCCCAGGTGGTCAGGCAAGGATACACGGTCATTCCGCCTCCTGTGTCTTGTCCTCGGGCGCCTGGGACCCTCTCTGGTTCCACATGTGGTTGTTCAGTCCCAGCTGTACCACCTGTGCATGGTGGATAATGAGGGGTTGCAGTCCTGGGCTCTGAGGGAGTGCAGGTGAGGCCGTAGGGAAGGCTGGGGGCTGCAGGAGGGGCAGGGACTGTGGGAAGGCTGCTGGCTGTGGGGAGGGCAGTGGGGGGGGTGCCAGCCTGCCACGCGTGCAGGGGTGGTGGCTGCGGGCACCCCGGCCGAGTGGGAAAGGGTGGCGGGACTCCCAGAGACACCTGGCCCCCAAAGGGCATTTGAGCCCCAAAGGGCGCCCCAGTCCCAAATGACATGTGGCTCCCAAAAGCCACCTGGAGCTTCTCCATCTGTGCCTGATAGGACAAGTAGCTCTGGAGGTAGGCCGAGTAGGCCGCGTTCAGGGCCGCCGCCTGCATCCGCTCACCGTCCGGGTGTTGGCTCTCTTGCCGCAGGGCTCGGGTGTCCTGTTCCTTCCTCCACATGGCCTTTCGGGCCTGAAGCCTGTGGGGCTTGAAGGTGTTGGCCACCTTCCTGGCGAAGATCTGGGACTGTTCGTCCAGCCGCACCAGGCCGGAGAGCAGGCTGGCCGTGTTGGAGCTCAGCTGGGCTGGGGAGCTCTCCAGGGGCAGGAAGGGGATGACAGTCTGGCGACCCCTGTCGCTGAGGTTGCTCATCATGGCTTGGTTCACCTGGTGCAGGCTCAGGTGGCAGTCAAGGTTGGAGGTGAGAAGTAGGATGATGAAAGCTGAGTGGTCTATGGCATCCTGCAGGCAGCTCAGCTCCCCACGCCCTGGCACCTGGAAATCCTTGCAGACGATGGCCCCGTCGGGCACGCCAAGGGCCTCCAGCTTCTCCCGGACCCGCAGGGTGATGTGCTCGTCCGCCCTGGCGTGGAGGATCACAAAGTTATAGAATTTCTGTTCCGATGACGATTCCAGGGAGGATGGGAACGGGGAGGAAGGGGTCAGGTGAGCTGAACAAGGGGCTGATGAAGGAGGAGGAGGAGTAGGAGGAGGGAATGTTTCTGGGGTGGTGGAAGTAGGTGGGCATGGCTTGGTATTTGGAGAGGTGGTGTCTTCCACAGAAAGTTGAAGTGGCGTCTGGTCTTTGACAGGGCAGTGGTTTTTTTTTTTTTTTTGAGACGGAGTCTCGCTCTGTCGCCCAGGCTGGAGTGCAGTGGCGCGATCTCGGCTCACTGCAAGCTCCGCCTCCCGGGTTCACGCCATTCTCCTGCCTCAGCCTCTCCAAGTAGCTGGGACTACAGGCGCCCGCCACCGCGCCCGGCTAATTTTTTGTATTTTTAGTAGAGACGGGGTTTCACCGTGGTCTCGATCTCCTGACCTCGTGATCCGCCCGCCTCGGCCTCCCAAAGTGCTGGGATTACAAGCGTGAGCCACCGCGCCCGGCCAGGGCAGTGGTTTTTGACAGGCTTCAAAATGGGCGAGGGGAGAGACTGGGGGCCTGCAGACCCCACAGTGCACTCCACTGGATAGTGGGTGCTGGTTTCTGGAGCTGCAGGGGGTGTCAGGGAGGCCAGTTGAGGTTGCATCTGGGGCTACTTTGGGAAGCCCAGGGGGTGGGCTGCTTGGCAGCTCTGGGGGGCTGGCAATCTCCCCCGATGGCGGCCAGCTCATCTCCTCAGGCTCCTGGCAGCCACCGGGGACAAGCTCAGACACCAAGCTGGCCTGGGGGTTGTCACAGAGCTTGCTGGGCCCATGTGGGCTGTGGTGCAGGCTAAGGAAGGGCATGGTGGGGGACTGGCTGATTTCCAAGTTGCTGGCCAGGGATGCGGGGCTGTCCATGGATTGCAGGGAGAACCCTTGGCTCCAGCCCAAAACACCATCGATGGGGCATAGGAGGCTCCTGGTCCCAGAGGGCGAAGCTGAGGATGGTGGGAGGCAGCCCAGATTGGACTGGAGCGTCCAGATGCTCCCTGGATCCCCAACAATGTCCCACCCACACCGGTTTCAGGCCTCATCCTGAAGTTCCCCCAGCTGGTGGTCATCCCTGGAGCTGGGGCTGCAGAGTGCTTCCTGGTAGGCCACGTCCCGCAGTGAGGCTGGGCACAGCTTCTCCTCAGCCAGCAGGTGGTACAAGCGGGCCACAGCCCAGGACACGTCTGGGGGCTCTTCTGAGTCCTCAGTGCTGTCCACGCCAGCCCACTGGCGGGCCACCAGCCGGGCCACTGCATCAGCCTTCAATGCCACTACGGAGATCCTGGCCTCGGTTTCCTGGCCTAGCTTCAGGAGAACCATGGCATGCAGGAGGTCCTGCCCCTGGCAGCCTGGGCGTGGGGTCTTCAGTTTGTGCTTCAGATACAGGAGCTTGTCCTGGCCTGCTGCACCTAGAATGTTGAAGGCGCTAGGAAGTGACGGGCCCGTGCAGGCCATGGGCACAGGTGGGTGCAGGCTCAGGCAGCAGAAACTGGGAGTGGTGAAGGCATGTTCCACACTGCCCGCCTTCTGCATGGCCAGTGTCCCCTACCCATTCACTGTTTCAGGTTCTGCGGGAGCTGCCCGAGCAGATCTGTAGGAAACAGCAGAGGCAAACACAGTTACCTCTAAGAAAGGTCAGCACGGGAAGGCGGCCCACACACCCCCACCTGCTTTCCCTGCCTGCCACCCAGACCTAGCCAGGTGACCTTCAGCAACACGTCACCTCCTTCAACTTCCAACTTCCATTTCTTCCTCTGCAAAATGCTATGAGGCCAGTGTGGTGGCTCATGTCTGTGATCTCAGCACTTTGGGAGGCTGAAGCTGGAGGATCTCTTAAGCCCAGGACTTCGGGACCAGCCTGGGCAACATAGCCAGACTCTGTCTCTACTAAAATTTTAAAAATTAGCTGGGCTGGGTGAGGGGACTCATGCCTGTAACCCCAGCACTTTCAGAGGCCGAGGCTGGGGGATCACCTGAGGTCAGTAGTTCAAGACCAGCCTGGCCAACATGGTGAAACCCCATTTCTACTAAAAATACAAAGAATTAGCCAGGTGTGGTGGTGCACTCCTGTAATCCCAGCTACTTGGGAAACTGAGGCAGGAGAATCACTTGAACACAGGAGGTGGAGGCTGCAGTGAGCCAAGATCATGCCACTGCACTCCAGCCTGGGCAGCAGAGTGAAATTCTGGCTCAAAAAACAAAAAAAGTAACTGGGCGTGGTGGCACGTGCCTGTTGTCCCAGCTACTTCAGAGGCTGAGATGGGAAGATCGCTTAAGCCCAGGAGGTTGAGGCTGCAGTGAGCTATGATGGTGCCACTTCACTCCAGCCTAGGCAACAGAGCGAGACCCAGTCTCAAAAAAAAAAAAAAAGCTATCATCTGATACTTACCTGGTGTTACCTGAGAGGTAAACACTATTACACTATTTTCCCCATTTACAGACGAAGAAAGTGAGACACACAGAGGTGATGTCACTTGCCCAAAGTCACATTATCAGTGGATGGCAGAGGATGGATTTGAACCCAGGCAGTCTGGCTGTGGAGGCTGTGCGCCTAATGGCATACACTTATAGACTTCTTTTGGGCAATTGAGTTACATTAACACACAGAAACTTCTGAGCTTGATGACTGAAAGCCAGTAGATGCTCAATACATGCTTGCTAAATAAAGTAGTCAGCCTCGGCTGGGCATGGTGGCTCACTGTGATCCCAGCACTTTGGGAGCCTGACGTGGGCGGCTCGTCTGAGGTCAGGAGTTCAAGACCAGCCTGGCCAACATGGTGAAACCCTGTCTCTACTAAAAATACAAATAATTAGCTGGGTGTGGTGGTGGGAGCCTGTAGTCCCAGCTACTCAGGGGGCTGAGGCAGTTTAATCGCTTGAATCTGGGAGGCAGAGGTTGCAGTGAGCCAAGATCGCACCATTGCACTCCAGCCTGGGCGACAAGAGAGAAACCCCATCTCAATAAATAAATAAATAAAGTAGTCCGCCTTCTAGATGGTCCTCAAGGACCAGCATCCTGGTATTTGCAGTCTTGTGCAGTCCTTCCAACACTGTGCCAGGGTTGGACTATGAGATTAACAGAATATGGCAAGGGAGCTGGGCGCCACATCTGCTCATTTTTCAAGAGAAGCCAGAGATCTAGATTTTTAGAAATCTGCTCATTTTTGTCGGGATGACAATCAATTCCAATATTTTTAAGAGACCTTGTGAATTTAAAAAAAAGTTTGGGCTGTGAACAGTGGCTCACACCTGTAATCCCAGCACTTTGGGAGGCCAAGGCGGGCAAATCATGAGGTCAGGAGGTCGAGACCAGCCTGGCCAACATGGTGAAACCAAGTCTCTACTAAAAATACAAAAAATTAGGCCGGGCGCGGTGGCTCACGCCTGTAATCCCAGCACTTTGGGAGGCCAAGGCAGGCGGATCACAAGGTCAGGAGATCGAGACTATCCTGGCTAACATGGTGAAACCCCGTCTCTACTAAAAATACAAAAAAATTAGCCAGGCAAGGTGGCAGGTGCCTGTAGTCCCAGCTACGCGGGAGGCTGAGGCAGGAGAATGGCGTGAACCCCAGGGGGCGGATCCTGCAGTGAGCCGAGATCGCACCACTGCACTCCAGCCTGGGTGAAAGAGCAAGACTCCTTCTCAAAAAAAAAAAAAAAATTAGCCGGGCATGTTGGCAGGCGCCTGTAATCCCAGCTACTCAGGAGGCTGAGGTAGGAAAATCGCTTGAACCTGGGAGGCAGAGGTTGCAGTGAGCTGAAACTGCACCACTGCACTCCAGCCTGGGCAACAGAGCAAGACTCCACGTAAAAAAGAAAAAAGTTTGGAGCCAGGCCTGGTGGTGTGTGCCTATGGTCCCAGCTACTCAGGAGGCTGAGGCAGGAGGATTGCTTGAGCTGACGAAGTAGAGGTTGCATGGAAGGATACATACATAGCATTCATTCATCAATTTAAGAAGTAATTGTTTGGCCAGGCATGGTGGCTCATACCTGTAATCCCAGCACTTTGGGAGGCTGAAGCAGGCAGATCACAAGGTCAGGAGTTCAAGACCAGCCTGGCCAACATAGTGAAACCGTCTCTAATAAAAAAAAAAAAAAATTTAGCCAGGCATGGTGGCATGTGCCTGTAATCTCAGCTACTTGGGAGGCTGAGGCAGGAGAATCGCTTGAACCTGGGAGGTGGAGGTTGCAGTGAGCCAAGATCACGCCACTGCACTCCAGCCTGGGCAAAAGAGCAAGACTCCATCAAAACAAACAAACAAACAAAAATAAGTAATTTTGAGCCTTAAGAAGTAATTTTTAGCCAGGTGTGGTGGCTCACGCTGGTAATCCTAGCACTCTGGGAAGCCAAAGCGGACAGATCACTTGAGGTCATGAGTTTGAGACCAGCCTGGTCAACACGGTGAAATCCCCGTCTCTACTAAAAAAAAAAAAAAAAAATTTGCCAGACATGGTGTTGGGCACCTGTACTCCCAGCTACTCGGGAGGCTGAGGCAGGAGAATCACTTGAACCCAGGAGGTGGAGGTTGCAGTGAGCCAAGATCGTGCCACTGCATTCCAGCCTGGATGACAGAGCAAAACTCCATCTCAAAAAAAAAAAGTAATTTTTTCAGCATCTGCCATGTATTGGGTACCAGTGAATATATCAGTATGCAGACAAGGAAAAACAGCAATAAACTCTTCCCTGGTGCAACTGACTGTTTAATGGTATGTTAGTTATGTGTAATATATAAGCATCATATATATTACATATGACAATATAATGGGCATGTGTGGATACACACACACACTTACATGCAACCACTTATTTGAGGACTTACTACATGCTATATTTTGCTCCCCTCTGTTCTTTAAACTGGGCACAGTCCTGCCTCAGGAACTTTGCACTGGCTGCTCCCTCTGCCTATATCACTGTTACCCCCCAGGTACCCCATGGCTCACTCCCTTATCCTCCTTCATGTTTTTGGTTAAGTCTGCCCTGATCCCACTGTGCACATCTCCCTTTGACAGGGGCCACAAAATATGGCCCACCTTTTTTTTTCTTTTTCTTTTTTTTTTCTTTTTTGAGATGGAGTCTCACTCTTGTTGCTCAGGCTGGAGTGCAATGGCACGATCTCGGCTCACCACAACCTCCGCCTCCCAGGTTCAAGCGATTCTTCTGCCTCATCCTCCCACGTAGCTGGGATTACAGGCATGCACCACCATGCCTGGCTAATTTTGTATTTTTAGTAGAGACAGGTTTTCTCCATGTTGGTCAGGCTGGTCTCGAACTCTCAAACTCAGGTGATCCACCCGTCTCGGCCTCCCGAAGTGCTAGGATTACAGGCATGAGCCACCCCACCCGGCCTTTTTTTTTTTTTTTTTTTTTTTGAGACAGAGTTTCTTTCTTGTTGCCCAGGCGGGAGTGCAATGGTGCAATCTCAGCTCACCGCAACCTCTGCCTCCCAGGTCCAAGTGATTCTCCTACTTCAGCCTCCCAGGTAGCTGAGATTACAGGCATGCACCACCATGCCCGGCTAATTTTGTGTTTTTAGTAGAGACAGGGTTTCTCCGTGTTGGCCAGGCTGGTCTTGAACTCCCAACCTCAGGTGATCCGCCTGCCTCAGCCTCCCAAAGTTCTGGGATTACAAGCATGCCACTAAGCCGGCCAATTTTTTTTGTTTTGTTTTGTTTTGTTTTGTTTTGTTTTGAGATGGAGTCTTGCTCTGTCGCCCAGGCTGCAGTGCAGTGGCGCGATCTTGGCTCACTGCAACCTCCACCTCCCAGGTTCAAGTGATTCTCCTGCTTCAGACTCCCGAGTAGCTGGGACCACAGGTGCCCGCCACCATGCCCAGCTAATTTTTGTACTTTTTATAGAGATGGGGTTTCACCATATTGGCCAGGCTGCTCTCTAACTCCCGACCTTGTGTGATCCACCCGCCTTGGCCTCCCAAAGTGCTGGGATTATAGGTGTGAGCCACTACACCCAGCCAATTGCTTTTATAAATAAAGTTTTATTGCAACACAGACATCCTCACCCATTTACATATCATCGATGGCTACTTTCCCACTAGAGTGATGGAGTAGCTACAACAGAGACCTTGTGGTCTACAAAGTGGAAAATATTCACTCTCTGACCCTTGACAGAAAAAGTTTGTAGACACCTGGGTTATGAGACAGGCATGTGATTTTTTTTTATTTTCCATTCCACAGAGGGGCAAACATGACCAAGATCACACAGCTAGTGACTGATAGAGCAGCCATTTGATGCCAATGTTTGTAACTATGACACTAAGTGCCTTTTAATTAGTATGGGGCATGACTGGCTATTATGGGTTTAATCGTGTCTCTCCCCAAAATCATATGTTGAAGTGCCAAACTCCAGTAGCTCAGAATGTGACTTTATTTAGAGAAAAGGCCTTTTTTTTTGGTTTGTATTTGGCTTTGGTGTTTTTGTTTGTTTGTTTTTGATGTTGAAAGTATTTTTATCTGGCCGGGCATGACGGCTCATGCCTGCAATCCCAGCACTTTGGGAGCTGGAGGTGAGTTGATCACTTGAGATCAAGAGCTTGAGACCAGCCTGGCCAACATGGTGAAATCCTGTCTCCACTAAATATACAAAAATTAGCCAGGCATGGCCGGGCACAGTGGCTCACATCTGTAATCCCAGCACTTTGGGAGGCCACAGTGGGCAGATCACCTAAGGTCAGGAGTTCGAGACCAGCCTGGCTAACATGGTGAAACTCCATCTCTACTAAAAATGCCAAAATTACCTGGGCGTGGTGGCTGGTGCCTGTAGTCCCAGCTACTCGGGAGGCTGAGGCAGGAGAATGGCATGAACCTGGGAGGCAGAGCTTGCAGTGAGCCAAGATAGTGCCACTGCACTCCAGCCTGGGTGACACAGCGAGACTCTGTCTCAAAAAAAAAAAAAAAATTAGCCAGACATGGTGGTGTGCACCTGTAATCCCAGATACTCAGGAGGCTGAGGTGGGAGGATTTGTTGAGGCTGCAGCAAGCAAGCTAAGATCTCACCACTGCACTCCAGCCTGGGCAACAGAGTGAGACCCTGCATCAAAAAAAAGAAAAGGTGGGGGGCATTTAGATACAGACATAGAGCTGCACAGAAGGAAGATGATGTGAGGTGACCCAGGAAGAAGGCAGCCGTCTGCAAGCTAAGGAGAGTCCTCAGAAGGAACCAACTCTATGACACCTCGATCTTGGACTTCCAGTCTCCGTAACTATGAGAGAATAAATTTCTGTTGCTTAAGCCATCCGGTCTGGGGCACTTTATTACCGCAGCCATAGCAGCTAATACACTGCAGACACTCACTGTCTAGACCAGCCTAAACACTCTCTGTCTGTGTTGTCCAGTATGGCAGCCCCCAGCTACCTGTGCCTACTGGGTACCTGAAATGTGGCTGTGGTAGTGAAGAGACATTGAATTTTAATTATTATTATTTTTTTGAGATGAAGTCTTGCTCTATCACCCAGGCTGGAGTGCAGTGGCACGATCTTGGCTCACTGCCACCTCCCTCTCCCAGGTTCAAGCGATTCTCTTGCCTCAGCCTCCCCAGTAGCTGGGATCTCGGACACACGCCACCACACCTAGCTAATTTTTGTATTTTTAGTAGAGACAGGGTTTCGCCATGTTGGCCAGTCTGGTCTTGAACTCCTGACCTCAAGCCATCTGCCCGCCTTGTCCTCCCAAAGTGCTGGGATTATAGGTATGAGCCACCATGACTGGCTTGAATTTTAACTTTTATCCAATTTTTTTTTTTTTTTTTGAGACAGAGTCTCGCTCTGTCATCCAGGCTGGAGTGGTTTGGCACGACCTCGGCTCACTGCAACCTCCGCCTCCCGGGTTCAAGAGATTCTCCTGCCTCAGCCTCCTGAGTAGCTGGGATTACAGGTTCACACCACCATGCCCAGGTAATTTTGTATTTTTAGTAGAGATGGGGTTGCCTCATATTGGTCTGGCTGGTCTCAAACCCCTGACCTCAGATGACCCACCTCCCTTTGCCTCCCAGAGTGTTGGGATTACAGGCATGAGCCACCACACCCGGCCACATGTTCTCACTTCTAAGTGTGAGCTGAACATTGAGTACACAAGGACACAAAGAAGGAAACAACAGGGCCAGGCACAGTGGCTCACGCCTGTAATCCCAGCACTTTGGGAGGCCAAGACAGGTGGATCACTTAAGGTCAGGAGTTCAAGACCATCCTGGCCAACATGGCAAAATCCTGTCTCTACTAAAAATACAAAAATTAGCCAGGTGTGGTGGTGGGTGCCTATAGTCCCAGCGACTAGGGAGGCTGAGGTGGGAGAATCACCTGAACTCAAGAAGTCAAGGCTGGAGTGAGCAGAGATCACACCACTGCACTCCAACCTGGGTGACAGAGTGAGAGTCTTGTCTCCAAAAAAAAAAAAAAAAAAGGAACAAAAATACCTGGGCCTGCTTAAGGGTGGAGGTGAGGAGGAGGGAGAGGATCTAAAAACTGCCTATTAGGGTTGAGAGCAGTGGCTCACATCTGTGATCCTAGCACTTTGGGAGGCCAAGATGTGTGGATTGCCTGAGCTCAGGAGTTCGAGACCAGCCTGGGCAACATGGCAAAACCCTGTCTCTACTAAAATACAAAAAATTAGCTGGGTGTGGCAGTGTGCACCTGTAATCCCAGCTGCTTGTGAGGCTGAGGCAGAATAATTGTTAGAACCTGGGAGGCAGAGGTTGCAGTGAGCCAAAATGGCGCCATTGCACTCCAGCCTGGGAGACAGAGTGAGACTCTGTCTCAAAACAACAACAACAACAACAACCACCACAACAAAAACTACCTATCAGGTACGACAGCTATTACCTGTGTGATGAAATAATCTGTACACCAAACCCTGTGACATGCCATTTACCTATATAGCAAACCTGGACATGTACCCATTAATTTTTGTATTTTTGTAGAGACTGGGTCTCCCCATGTTGCCTGGGCTCAAGTGATCCTCCCACCTTGGCCTCCCAAAGTGTTGGGATTACAGGTGTGAGCCACTGTGGCTGGCATTTTATTGGCATTAATTAATTTTTAATTAATTAAGGCAGAGTGCAGTGGCTCACACCTGTAATCTCAGCACTTTAGGGGGCAGAGGTAGGAGGACCTCTTGAGCCCAAGAGTTCGAGACCAGCCTGGACAATAGTGAGACCCATCTCTACAAAAAATAAAAATAGGCCGGGCACAGTGGCTCACGCCTGTAATCCCAGCACTTTGGGAGGCTGAGGCATGTGGATCACCTGAAGTGAGAAGTTTGAGACCAGCCTAGCCAACACAGTGAAACCCTGTCTCTACTAAAAATAAAAAAAATTAGCCGTGCGTCATGGTGGGTGTTGGTAATCCTAGCTACTCAGGAGGCTGAGACAGGAGAGTCACTTGAACCGGGGAGGCAGAGGTTGCGGTGAGCCAAGATTGCACCATTGCACTCCAGCCTGGGCAACAAGAGCAAAAGTCCGTCTCAAAATAAGCAAACAAACAACTAAATAAATAAAATAAAAACAAAAATAATTAGCTGGGTTTGGTGGTGCATGCCTGTAGCCCCAGCTACTTGGGAGGCTGAGGTCAGAGGATCGCCTGAGCCTAGGAGATAGAGGCTGCAGTGAGCAGAGATCGCGCCACTGCACTGCCGCCTGGGCAACAGAGTGAGACCCTGTCTTAAAAACAACAAAACAAAAAAGATATGGAAGATGCCTCATTCATAATGTTTTATATTGAAACACGTTGAGTATATTGAATTAAATAAAATTTAATATTAAATGCATTTATATATTGGATTAATAGAATGTATTATTAGGATTAATTTTAATTTTTATTATTATTATTTTTTTTGAGATGGAGTCTCACTCCATCGCCCAGGCTGGAGTGCAGTGGTGGCACGATCTCGGCTCACTGCAACCTCTGCCTCCCAGGTTCAAGCGATTCTCTTGCCTCAGCCTTCCGGGTAGCTGGGATTACAGGCATCCGTCATCATACCCAGCTAATTTTTGTATTTTTAGTATAGACCGGGTTTCATGTAAGAGGAAAAAGATTGCCTCTTACATCTTCCAGCCAAAATGGATTCTAGTACTGATAAACAGCAATAGCCATCAGCCTGCCCCTTTATCATGCCAACACTGCAAGAACATTGAAGCAACTCATTTTCCTTAGCGGGAGGTCACTTCGTACTAGAAATAAATGTTATATTGCACTCACAGGATTATTTTTTGGCCTCTCAGATTGGTATTTCATTTACAAGTCATTTAAAATCCAAAGCTATTGGCATGAGGGAGTAACAACAGTAGAAACACTGCAAGTGTTAAGATCTTTGTGGATTTCATTTTTTTAAAAAAAAAATCTATGAGTGGTTCAGCCAGAACAACTTTCACTGGGCTCACCACCACATCTTTTCCCAAAGGCAACTCAGGAAAGCGGCACAGTGCATCAAATGTCATTCTTGTTTTGCTTGCTGAGGTTTAAATTTTTCTTGTGTTTTGGGTGTAAGAAATCAATTGGAGAAAGAGCATACAATTAATACAGGAAAGAATACAATGAATTGATATATTTAGCAGAATGATCATTTAGCCTTCAGCCTTCTCCTTTCTCTCACCATGGAAAATATTTTATCCTTTGGCAGACAGTCAAAGCTTGTTGCCATAGGGTGCTTTCCTTTTGGAAAATTAACAATCTTTGTGGTTTTATAAATCTTCTTTGTTAACCTAAAATTATTTCCATCAATTTTTTGAAGTGTAGCAGATACTATTGTAACTTTATCGATTCCGTGATGTCCAGGGACTTGCCAGAAAAGAGACTTCTCAGTGAGGACCACAGGACTCATGAGGTCCTGCTGCAGGCTCCCTCTCCATTTTTTCACACTGCTTCCCCCAAATTTCCAACCCCTGAGCACAACACAATCACCCTCTTCAATCCTTCTGCCATTGCAGAAGCTATTGCTTTTGTCTAGAATGCCTCTCGCTTCCCATCTTGTTTGCCTGTCAAATGTGTAATTATTTACATCTTGTATCAAATCTTTTGATGCTTTGGGACATCTTCCTTATCATCACAGAATTTGTTTTTCATGATAGAATGTACCTCCATTATAGGATTTATAATAAAAGGTAATTATTTCTTGACATAATGAGCATAATAGCTAACATTATTGACTTTGGACACCATGATAGGAACTCCGTGATATATCTCATAAGCATTATTTTCACTCCCCCCATTCATAAGTGTGAAACCGTACAGATGTGGAAACTGAGGGTTAGAGGAGTTACATGGTTTGCCTGTGATTACACAGCTTGTGTGTGTGTTGCAGATGTCAACCCATTTCCTTTCCTTCTCTAAGCCATGCTGTTTGTTGTCACTTTACATTGCCCTTCAATTCACCATCTTTACTGGGTGACAGCTCCTTTATGTCAGGCACACATACTATTCCTTTTGGTATTTCTCATGTTAAGCATAGTACCCTATATCTAATTGCTGGGTCAAGATGCATGCTGAATGAATAAATAAAATGAATGACTCATTGCAAAACCTTTTTGAAGTGCAGATTGAATGGCTGATTCTCACTTTAAAGGGTTGAGAAACATAGTTCACAGGAGGAATCAACATGAATGACTCTAGGTCCAACCCCATAGCCTCGCCTCCCCTTTCCTTTCCTGCATTCACCTCTTCCCTGAACTTCGGATCACAGAGCTGCTGAAAGTTCACTTCCTTAGAACCACCAAAGTAGCTGCCCTGATTGAATGGAATGTTCTCACACTTCTCTCACTTTACTTACCAAGCCCTTTTTCTTTCATGCCGGCTGTGAAATCCATACTCCCCAACAATACTCCCCAGGACTAATGAGACAAGGGGTAAAGGAGAAATGCTGAAAGCTATAAAGTTCCAGCCTTTGAGGGGGAGCAGCAGCATGAGTGGCTGGGAGTACAGGTTCTAGAGTGAAATACTGAGCTCATTCAAAGGTGCTGCCACTGACTTGCTGCTGTGTCATTTGGGGCAAGTGACTGAAGATCTCTAAGTGGCAATCTTTTCAAGTGTATCCATCCCATAGGGTTGTTCTGAGAGCTTATGCCTCTGGGCTTAGGGTCTGGTAAAATATAGTACTCAAGGAATATTAGCTAGTATTATTAATAAGACAGAAAATAGGAAGACAAATAGTCAAACAGAAAGGGAGGAGAAGAGTGATTTTTAAAATCTGTCTCAGGTTTCAAGCCCCCAACTTCAGTGATCTTATGAAGAAACATAACTTCAGAGTTTTGTGCATGGATACAGCCATGTCTATGAGCCTTTCTTTGAAAGCTCATTGAAATTTGGGATCAGGAAGCAAAAACTATAGTCCTTCATCTATTAAACCAGGTAAAAACATACACCCTGTGATTTTTAAGGGATTTAAGGGCAAACTATTCAGGTAAAACCAGCCTTTTCTTGTTTTATGGAAATAGCTCATAAACACTTGGGCCATAGTCTTTGAACTGAAGCATGTCAGATATCTAGTGATTAATGCTCATAGATTTTATTAATTGCAAGACAGAGGCACTTAACAAGTACTGAGTCTGAAGAATATTACTGATGATTTCTTCAGAGGTGCAAAGAGTTGAGTTGGAAGAGGAGAGGGCACAGCAAGCCAGGGACCCATGAAGAGATAGATGTGAAAATAACATTGGCCAGTTTCCTTCATTGCCAATTCTTCTTTTCCTCATGACTGATATACTTTTTTTTACCCATTTGGCTAGATTTCCCAATAACTTCTTTGATAAGCAAATATGACATTTTCTCTTCCTTAGTGCCCCTCAGAACTAAGAACTATGCACAAAAGCAAGGTTCTTTGGGGAGAAAATCTCTGGAAAAGGCAGTGAAGTGGAGTAGTCAAAGCATGAACATGAAGTAAGGTGGCCTGGGTTTAAATCCCAACTCTAGTACTCAGCAGTTCCAGGCTCTTGGGCTTTTTTTTTTTTTTTTTTTTTTTTGAGATGGAGTCTTGCTCTGTCACCCAGGCTGGAGTGCAGCGGCACACTCTCAGCTCACTGCAACCTCTGCCTCTCAGGTTCAAACAATCCTCCTGCCTCAGCCTCCTGAGTAAGTAACTGAGATTATAGGCAAGTGCCATCACGCCCAGCTAATTTTTTTTTTTTTTGAGATGGAGTCTCGCTCTGTCGCCCAGGCTCAAGTGCAGTGGTGCGATCTAGGCTTACTGCAAGCTCCTCCTCCCAGGTTCATGCCATTCTCTTGCTTCAGCCTCCCAAGGAGCTGGGACTACAGGCGCCTGCCACCACGCCCAGCTAATTTTTTGTATTTTTAGTAGAGATGGATGTATGTATATTTTTAACAAAAGATTTTTAATTAACCAAAATTATATTTGTGGATGATTCTCAATGCTCTATGATAATACACTTACTTTTAAATTTATTCTTTTTTTATTCAGAAAGAATCAGGTAGGAGCAAACAGGATGTTGCAAATCCTGATTATGCAGAGAATTAATCACATAGCATGTAAACTCTAGTCATCATGAACTCTGCCCTCCAAAAGAAGGAACAGGTAAAGATGATCTCACCTGTGGATAATACATCTCTTTTAAATGCTCAACAGAATGAGCAAGTCCATCCACAGTCCATCTGTTCCTAAAACAATTTAGCCACTCTAGGGATCATTAAAGCCGCACCAACATCCTTCCAATTTGGCAATAACCAACGGGAAAATCCACCTAGTTATTCTCAGTGAGCAAACCAGTTGACCAAGTTAGAGCTGGATCTGACTTGCCCAATGAGCAATTCACTCTTCAGCAATTCCTTTGGAAGACAGAAACTTATTGTGTGGAATTGCTGGAGTTGTTGTGATACTTTGTGTCTCTGCCCTTTTGAAAGTAAAAGCACAGCAGGTCACTCACAAGCCACTGGGCAAACACCCAGTGGCCCCTGAGAGTTATTCAGTGCCCTTGACTAGAAGACTTGGCATTGGCTTCTGGGTATTAATCTTAGGTAAGGAGGAAAGGTATTGAGAAAATGAGAATAAAATGAAGAAAGCTTGAATTTAGCATATCTGCCTTTATAAGAATTGCTTAGCTCAGGTTGTTATAACAAATTACCACAGATGGGGGGTCTAAAACAACAGACATCTGGAGACTTGAAAGTCTGAGATCAAGCATGGTCAGGTTCTAGTAAGGGCTCTCTTTCTAGTTTTCTCACATGCCAGAAAGAGAGAGAGAAGGGCATAGAAGAGAGGACAGAGAGAGAATGAGAGAGAGCAAGAGAGAGCTCTCATGTTTCTCCTTCTAAAAGCATTAATTTCATAATGATGGCTTCACCCTTATGACCTAATCACCTCCCAAAGGCCTTAGCTCAAAATACCATCACACTGGGGATCAGGGATTCAATATACAAATTTTGGGTGGGTAAAAGCTTTTAGTCCATAGTAATATTACCCTTCCTTCCTCACTCTTCCCCAACCAGAGTGAACACTCCTGAGGACAGAGAGCATATCTGGTGCCAAGCACCTCAGAAGTAGGTGTTCAATGCATGTTCATTTAATTGTTGACTTGATTTACTATGGCACCAAAATACAACTTTTAGAGAGGACAGAGACGCCTGTTTCTGCCCAGGCTTCAGAGGGGATTTTCTCTGTGAAAGTCTGCTTCCCCTAACTGAAGTCAGGAAAAAGGCATGTGAGCATTTCGTGAGATAAGAATCCATCCCAAGGAGAATGTCTCAACTGCACATAGTGTGTTTACTGGGGATAGATGAAACAAGAAAAAAAAAAGACGAATTAGTGATATCTATCTACAAAATTCACTACCAAATGATCACTTTCAACTTTTGTTCTAGAAGCACAGTATATAATATTTATAAATGGAAAAATCCTTATGAAATATATATCAATAAGGGAAAGCTTTCTTCCCCTTTTCCATATATCCCACAATTTTCCCTAGTAACACAGAAGATGTAAGCAGTGATTAAGTTGGTGCAGTTCTCATGCCCAATCAGAATTCACAGATAGAGGGCCTTGCTGGGTGTTCAGTGGCAAAATTGATGTTAAGCTTGAAAGTGACATTAATCATTCTGTAAGTTAGCACATTCCTCCCAAGTAGAAAAAGCCAGCAGGAGGAGAGGTGGTGAGTTCCAGACTTCTTTAGTTTTATAATTGCCATTCAGCTTAAAAAACAAAAATATTACTAGTAACTTTAGTATTCTTTGTGTTTCTGTCCTGAATCGCACCCATTTCTTGCCACCAACCTGAATTTGGTGCTTATTATTCCTATGCTTTTTTTTTTTACCCGTTTGCTACATATAAGTGTATCTCTAAGCAACATATGGCATTTCTTTGCCTGTGTTTAAATTCTCTATACATAGTATTATTGTGTTGTATGTTTCTGAAACTTATTCTTTTCTGCATAACAATAAAAAGTTTTGCTTACAGTAAAATTACAAATTTCTGTTCCTCAAAGAATACCATTCAAAAAGGTGATGAAGTGATAGAAGGGGAAAGAACAGGCATCAGAAGAGGGGAAGATACTTGTAAAATTCATACCTAATAAACATTTCCCATCCAGAAGCCAAACTCACAATTTACATCAGGTGAAAACTTGATTATGTGGTACTCACTTCTCAGGCCTCTGCACACATGCAGCCTAGGATGTTCCTAGTGATAATGTCATTCATGCTAGACCCACAAAACTTTTACTGTCAAGATACAACTGCTCAGTAACAAGGACAGATCAGAAATTGAAATTGAGTTCCAATAGCTTGTTTGGAGACCACACAGAAAATTTGTCTGTGTCAAAAAATCCAACTTCACCAACCCCAGGGAGATTGAACAAGCTAGATGCAACAGAAGAAAAGAAAAAGAAACTGTGGGGTGGGGTGAGTAATTGGTGGTGACTGATGGGCTTTAAAACTAAAACTACATAGCCAAGCCCCAGAATCCTTGGTAACCATGTAACTCGAGGCAATAGGATGGCCCACTGTGGTGGGTGGAATCGGGGCCCCCAAGAAATGTTACATCCTACTCCCTGGAACTTGTTAATGTGAACTTGTTTGGAAAAAAAGTCTTCTTTGCTGATGTAATTAAATTATGGATATCAAGATGAGATCATCCTGGATTATCCAGGTGGGCCTTAAATCTGATGACAAGTGTCTTTCTAAAGACAGAATCCATGTGGAGATGGAGGCAGAGAGTGGAATTGGGCAGCCAGAAGCCAAGGAATGCTTGGGGCCACCAAAAGCTGAAAGAAACAGAAGGCCTCTCTTCGAGGGCTGTCAGGAGAAGCTCGACCCTGCTGACCTTTGATTTCAGATTCTAGCCTCTAGGACTGTGAGAGAGAAATAAATTTCTGTTGTTTTAAGCCACTGAGTTTATAATAATTTGTAACAGTCCTAGGAAACAAATACACCCTTATTCCATCAGAGAGGCAAAGTATTTTTGTTGTCTAGGATTTCTTTTGATGAGGCAATTTCCAGTGTTTGAAGTAAGCTGGGCTCCTCTGTTCTCTGTCAAATACCCAAACTGCTGAACTATGGAAATCTTCTTCAAGGCACATTTTCCTTCAGCCTCCCAAACAGGGAAGCAAATTTGAGAAATTAAGAGAACTTCACACCCAGTGGGTAGATATCCCAAAGTTAATTTAATTGGGGCCCACGACAAAAGAAATTTAAAGGCCATTTTAATTTTGCTAGTTTAATGTGAACATATGTGCAAAGTTACAAAATTGAGATAAGATGCAACAACTGTACAAGGAGAGATTAAAGAGATTGACAGTGAAATGTGTGAAGAACAATTAAACTAAGTCAGTAAGAATGGAAAATAATGTGCCTGTCAACCCAAAAATCCTGGGCTGCATTAGTAAGAATGTAATAAACAGAGCCAAGGAGGAAGTAGGCAGGGTCTGTTGTACCTGATGCTGTTCCTAGCATTGCTCCTTGAGAACGGCATCTGCAAATTTGAGCACATCCAAGGGACGGCAACTAGGACTCTAGAGAGTGAGTGCAATGATTCATAAAGATCAGATGAAAGACTTGATGGTTCTCAGCTTGGAAAATATCTGTAGGATGAATGTGATGGTGTCTTCATGCCTTCAAATGATTGTCATAGGGATTACATTGGGCTCTGGCAAGGAATACTGAGCCTGCAAAAGGGACTAACTAGAAGTGGCCAGGGCAGGAGGAAGAAACCAGGAAGGTGCCATCAGGCAAGCCAAGGGACAGTTCCAAGCCTGGGCCTGGCAGTGTGAGTGCAGAAAACACCCACAGCAACCTGTGAACTGGCAGTCACCACTGCAGTACAAACTGAGATGCAAGGAGAGAGAAACAGGGTTTTTGTAGAAAGGGAGAAATCCTTGAAGACCCACATTTATACTCTGTGCTTTGTCTCACATCAATACAGTCTTTTTTTTTTTTTTTATTATACTTTAGGGTTTTAGGGTACATGTGCACAATGTGACAATGTGCAGGTTTGTTACATATGTATCCATGTGCCATGTTGATTTCCTGCACCCATTAACTCGTCCTTTAGCATTAGGTATATCTCCTAATGCTGTCCCTCCCCCCTCCCCCCACCCCACAACAGTCCCCGGAGTGTGATGTTCCCCTTCCTGTGTCCATGAGTTCTCATTGTTCAATTCCCACCTATGAGTGAGAACATGCGGTGTTTGGTTTTTTGTCCTTGAGATAGTTTACTGAGAATGATGTTTTCCAGTTTCATCCATGTCCCTACAAAGGACACGAACTCATCATTTTTTATGGCTGCATAGTATTCCATGGTGTATATGTGCCACATTTTCTTAATCCAGTCTATCGTTGTTGGACATTTGGGTTGGTTCCAAGTCTTTGCTATTGTGAATAGTGCTGCAATAAACATACGTGTGCATGTGTCTTTATAGCAGCATGATTTATAGTCCTTTGGGTATATACCCAGTAATGGGATGGCTGGGTCAAATGGTATTTCTAGTTCTAGATCCCTGAGGAATCGCCACACTGACTTCCACAATGGTTGAACTAGTTTACAGTCCCACCAACAGTGTAAAAGTGTTCCTATTTCTCCACATCCTCTCCAGCACCTATTGTTTCCTGATTTTTTAATGATGGCCATTCTAACTGGTGTGAGATG
>NW_026652293.1:33903891-33949345 GCF_009828535.3 Hylobates moloch | reverse complement strand
GTGGAAAGTGCTGGAGCTGCAGAGAGGTCCCCAAACAGCAGAAACAATGAGCGTGTAAGTACTTAATATAGTGGGGAAAGGCCCATTGACATATATTTACCGTCCTTGAATTTGGGTTTCAAAGGACTCATTTTCTTGAACTTGGTGACATCATGAAATTCACCCAACATAAAATTAGCTCTTAAATACAGCTGATTTGAAAGGGTGGCTTTTCCCGGGGAAGCAGATGCTGCCCAGGTTGTGTGCAGAGGAGCCATCCTGGAGGAGACCGGCTGCAGGGAGCTCCGTAAGAAGCCACATCTGGACCTCTAGCACTGAGTTGTCTTTGCCTCCACTTGCCTTCTTGCACCTGCAACAAATATTTTTAAAGTATTCACTCTTGCTTTTCTCAGTTTTTGATAATCAGCCACCTTGCTGTAGTAAAGGATGTCACTGTGGAATGCTAAAAAAAAAAAAAAAAAAAATTGCCATTTTAAAGTAGACAATTTACTGGCATTTAGCATATTCCCAATGTCACAAAATCACCATTTCTATGTTTGAAAATATTGTCACCATTCCAAACTAAAACCCCTTAGCCATTAAACAATTTATCTCTATGTTCCGTCCTTGAACTGGCAACAACTAATCTGCTTTTTGTCCCAAAGAATTGATCTATTCTGAATATTTTATATAAATGGAATCATATAATGTGTGACCTTGTGTGTCTACCTTCTTTCACTTAGCATAATATTTTCAAGGTTCATCCATGTTGTAGCACAAATCAATGTTTCATTCCTCTTTATGATGAAAACTTCCAGTGCAATGTTGATTAGTCATGGTGAAAACAGGCATCCTTGTCTTGTTCCTGATCTTATGGGGAAAGCTTTCAGTCTGTCATGTTGAGGTTGATGTTAGCATAAAGCGTCTTATGGTGCTAGGGAAGTTCCCTACTTCTCCTGGTTTTCTGAGTGTTTTTTTTTTTTAATCATGAAAGAGTGTTGGATTTTGTTAAATGCTTTTCTATGTCCATGGAGATGATTGTGTGAATTTTCCCTTTCATTCTATAATGTGTATTACATTGACTGATTTTCTTATGCCACACTATCCTTGTATTTTGGGGCATATAGTACTTTTAACAACGTTTCTTTAAAAATGGAGATGTGCATAAAGTATTTCATGAATATAGATGAGGTAGAATTAATTCTGCAGGTTAAGTCAGAGGGAGTGGGAAGGGTTTAGGGGAGGAAGACAAAGAAAAGTCAGCCAGTAAAAGACATAGACCAGAAATGACCTTAAATGACAAGGGGATGTTTTTTAAAAAGCCAAACTTTCAAGCAGGGTGTTTCTCTAATCCAAGACAGATGAGAAGCCAGTTTCCAAAATTTTCCTCATCACTTATCTTTAAAATGATTAGATTATTTTGATTTTGATTGTCATTGCTATAATTACAGTTTCTTATACTGTATATATCATAAAACTTTCGTAGGTATTACATAGTTTGGGGCCATAATTTTACATTGTTGCACAACAGTCCCTGGTTAGGTAATTACAATAACCATATAGTCTCTGTTTTTTATTATCTTTAGAAAGCCATGATAAAATAAAGTAGATTACTTATAAGATACCTTCTAGCTCTAATGTTTTGTGGCTTTATGATTCTACCAAATCTGTACCACAGATTCTTCCCTAACTGCGCAAATTATAAATCACAAATCCCAGAGGGTTAGAAAACCTCTCTCTGGCAATTTCTTTAAATCTACTGTACTTCTTATATGCTTCAGTTTACACGTTTTCTCTTTTTCTGTCTTTGGTGAAGATGGAAAAAAGGGGATCACTTGGTGTTGGTAGAAGTTTATTCCTATAACTTGCTTAAGCAAGTATCTATTAAGCTCAAACAAAAATGATCAGCTATTCTAGGCCGACTGGGGCTTCTCCTCGGTCATGGCATTTCTTGGCTCCCCTACCTCTGTCTCTCCCAGGAGCAGTTCTTCGCTCATCTTCAGATTGGCCACTCCCTGCCACCACTGCTGGGCTCTCCAGAAGTACGTAATTTTGTGAGCTAAAAATCCTAAGTGAGAATAGATCTATTTTGTTTTTAGTTCAGCACATATAAACTGGGTGTTTTTCAAATCATCTTCATTATAAAATAAAGAGGAAAGCAAACCCAAAAAGAAACAGGTATGTTTACAGACAAGTGCCGCTCCCTGGGTTGCATTGGTGGGCACCACCAAGGAAGCAGAGAGCCTTGACTCCTTTCTGCGCTTTCGTCCCATGTCAAGCTCTAGGAAGGAGGTATAGCTCTATGGCTCATCTGTTGTTCCGAGTTAACACCTAAAGTTCAGTTAGCCTTGTTGGTGGGCACCATCTTCCCACCAGCTTCCTTTCACCCCAGCAGACATCTCTTGGGGAGGCACACGGACTGGTTTTGGGTTCAGATTCTCAGCTAGAGAGATAGATTTAAACTCTGATTCCACCAATTGTTCCCTGTGTGGCCCTTGGAAGGTTATTGAAGCTTTGCGAGTCTGTTTTCCCACCCATAAACCAAGACTATCACAGGCCTATTCATGGGTCTGATTGGAGGCATAAAAGGGCTGATATCTGTAAAGTGTATGGCATGGCGCTTAGCATGTTTACAGTATGAATTTGCCTTTTCCAATTTTAAAGCTTTACATTTTAAAGTACTTTACTGAACTTGGTCAATACTCTTCTTTTTCTGTCCAAGGGATCCCTAGCACCATCAGATTATGTACAGCAGAAATAGTAGTGTCAAGTGGTAGTGACTAATTAGACATACTTTCCTGGTTGTCTATGGTGACTATATATCTCGGGTGGCTCCAGGGTATGGACTTTCCCAAATCAAATCACCTTCATTTTACAAGTGAAAAGGAATTTAAACTAAAGAGTAGCAATAACTATTTTCTATCAAGATAAATTTATTAAATATTTATTGATCATCCGCTTTGTACCAGACAGATGGAGGTTGTAATTTCATAAGACACGAAATGAAAAATGATGATTCCTGCTCTGAAGATGTTTAGAATCCAATGAAAGAAAAAAGGCATGCTCACGTGGGATCAAGGCAGGGGCCCTGTTTCAAGCTTTGTGTCTCTGAGCTGCGTAAACCCCTTCTCTCTTTAAGCTTTCAGTTATGATTTTACCCCCTCTGAAAGAATCTAAGTCCCCAGAGTAAGACCAAATTTGATAAGAATTTGTTTGGGCCAATGGATCGTAGAGTTGCCAAATGAATGGTAAAGTTTCTCAATTTTGTACTGTTTCAAACTTGTCCTTTTAAATTTTAGTGATAAATAATGACTCATGATGACTTTGCTATTCACTGTCTGGCACGAATTAGAAACCTTGTAGTCATTGTGGCTTTTACCCTGGCTTTCATCACACACATCCAGTCTATAACACAGTTAATTTGATTCTAGCAGTAAAAAGTCTCTTGGCTCTATCCCTGGTATCCCCATCACCATCGTCTCAGCCTAGGCCTCAGTTTCTTTTGCCTGGACTATCCAACTTGTGCTCTGTTCAGTCTATTCTGCACATTGCCAGCCAAAGTAGGTTTCTATGAGTTTGTGCTCAGGTGAATCACATTTCGGGATATGGGACAGGTTTAAAGCTGTGAGTCTAGAAGCAACAACAGTATATTTTGAGAAGTCCTGGAGAAAGGTAAAATTGTCACAGGGAGATGTCCTAACCTAAAGAGGGAAAACTCATTAGATTCTTGAAATGACAGGTCAAATTTCAGCATCTCCTAAGCTGTCAGCAGTTTGAAGACAACCAGTAGTTGTTTATACATTATACTTTTTGCTGAAGTTTCTTTTATTTGGATCTGATGTTTTTCCACCATAATTTTTACTTTGGAGCAAACAAAACTCAATCATAGAATCTTTTTAAAAGGTCTGAACAAATCTTGTGTTAGGGTTTTTTTTTATTTTTCAGACGGAGTCTCGCTCTGTCGCCCAGCCTGGAGTGCAGTGGCACGATCTTGGCTCACCGCAAGCTCCGCCTCCTGGGTTCACGCCATTCTCCTGCCTCAGCCTCCCGATTAGCTGGGACTACAGGGGCCTGCCACCACGCCAGGCTAATTTTTGTGCATTTTTAGTGGAGACAGAGTTTCACCATGTTAGCCAGGATGGTCTCGATCTCCTGACCTCGTGATCCACCCACCTCGGCCTCCCAAAGTGCTGGGATTACAGGCTTGAGCCATCGTGCCTGGCCAGGTTTTTAAACACTAATGAAAGTTTGTCTTGAGAAAGAATGGCTTTAAGTACCATCATTTCTGTGCTTATTTGGTTTCTATATAATGTGAAGAAGTTGCCTTCTACCTTTGTAAGATTAAATACTTGAATATGGCACTGAAGTGAAAAACAGAATGGTTATATGGGTGCTCATCATTCATGTACACAACTGAAAGCACAGTGGACATAAAGAGTGTTTGAAGCATTGAACTAAAATTAATTGCTGGATGATGGAGATGCTACAGCAACAGTCATCAATTTCTCCTTCTGATGAGGTTCAAAAATAGCTGGTTCAGGTTGAGTAACTCTTATGTGAAATGCTTGGGATAAGAAGTGTTTCAGATTTCAGATTTTTTTGAATATTGGAATATTTGTATTACATAATGAGATATCATGGAAAGGGGGCCCATGTCAAAATGCAAACCTCATTTACATTTCATGTATATACACATAGCCTAAAGATAATTTGATATAATATTTTAAATAATTTTGTGATATTTTTACATGAGGTCATATGTTGAATTTTCTGCCTGTGACATCATGTTTGTGCTCAAAAATTTTCAGATTTTAGGGAATTTCAGATTTCAAATTTTCAGATTAGGGATGCACCACCTGTAGAAGAAACTGGTTATTGACACTTATCGATGGTCTAGAGTTTGATATGGTTTGGCTGTGTCCCCACCCAAACCTCATCTTGAATTGTAGCTCCCATAATTTCCACATGTTGTGGGAGGGACCCAATGGGAGATAATTGAATCATGGGGGTGGTTTCCCCCAGACTGTTCTTGTGGTAGTGAATAAGTCTCATGAGATCTGATGGTTTTATAAGGGGTTTCCCCTTTCACTTGGCTCTCATTTTCTCACTTGTCTGCTGCCATGAAGGATGTGCTTTTTGTCTTCCACCATGATTGTGAGGCCTCCCCAGCTACATGGAACTGTGAGTCTATTAAACCTCTTTTTCTGAATTCACAGTGTTCTTTGGAAAGATATCAAGTTATGACTGTACAGCTTATTTCTTATTATTACATATCTTTCTGTAACAAGCAAGAGCATTTTGTCTCTGCCTGTCAGTTCTTACTAGTCTCTCCTAATTGACGTACCATTTCTCTAACATCTGTATGCCACTGCTGAAAGCAGCAAAGGCCTCCACAGATTTCTTTGCTGTACATTTTCTTGGTTCCTTGGGTTTAACTTCTTCTTCTGCCTCAACTTCTTTACTTCTTTTTTCCTACAGTTTGATCACTTGAAAACTCAATGCCAACAAACTCATGAATATCCTCTTCATCAATACCCAACTCTAGCTGTTTCTCAAGTGCTAATAACTTGTTATCTACTATTACATCAACAGCAGAGTCTTTGTTAAAGCTTTTGAACGTGTTCACATATGTCTTCAAAACTTTCTTTCTTCCACATGCCGATCATGCATTGCTGTGTGACTTCTTCCCATGCTGTTGCAATGTTCTGGATGGAACTTAGGATGTAAAAACTTTTCCAAAACTCTTGGAGAAGTTGGCCAGACTCAGTCACTTCACTAATCTACACAAATCCTTGGCATAAATATACTTTGAAGGGAGCTATTGCTCCTTGTTCCTTTGGTTGAATGAATGTGGTTTTGTTTAGTTTCAAATACACAGTCAAAAAAATTGCTTTTATTTCTGTTTGTTTATTCACTTTTCCTGATTGTCTTTCTGCAGAGCCCTCAAGAGGTTAGTGGTAAAGTCAAATCCTTGGCATCAGCAGAACCTTGAGAAGTATATTTGGTTCTTCATTTCTCCTGAGAAGAGTGATAGCCAAAGAACATATCTACCCTGATGCCCTGGGAAAAGATAATAGTTTGGCTGACAGTACTTGAACATAATTGGAGCATCTGTGGCAGGGAGGTCTGAAGAAGATATATGTGACTAATTCTCTCTACTTGGGTACAGAGCTCAAAGACATTTGTGTCACATATGGGTGCTAACCAAAGATAACTTCAGCAGATGGATAAGTGAAACCATTTGTAGGAGATCAAGTGGATCCCCTTAGTACTTCCTTATGTTGCAATCAAAGTTATTGGAAAACTATAATAGACTAACACAGGAAGAACTACTAATGGCCAAGGCTCTTTAGGAACAAAGTTTCAGGTCATTGTATCAGACAAAGGACCTGATGATCTGGTTAAAATAAAGGTAATAATGAAAGAGGTAGTACAAGAAGGAAGCTATAAACAAGCTATGACCATGTGACCAATTGCAAACATAAGAATTGTGATAATTATGAAAAGTTCTTTCTTATTTTGGTGTGAATATATTTCAAAAAGATTAACTAAAGTTTCCTTTTGTCCACTTCCCCTGCCATCTAACATAAAAATATGATAATAGTAATTAACTTTATGTCACCGTATTTAACTTACATGATACTAAAGAGGGAGAAGTGTATCAGAAGTGGAATTAACATTGCCCACTGGTGAATAAATGGCTTATGTGAGTTTATATCCACTTTCGGAGTGATGGTTAGTGTGCTTTCAGTTGGTAGAAGGATAGATGTGTCATTTTGGAAAGATGCATGATTTTACCGTTTCCTTTATTTGGAATGTAAACGTGATTTAAAATGGAACAGATTGATGTCAATTTGAGGGGTAAACTTTAGTGAAACCACATTTTTAAGAATAATTTTTTTCCTCTTAAAACTGCTGCAGCACCCATTGTCTCTCATGTGGGTACCCTGTTCTGCTTTAGCTTTCGCATGCTGTTGCTGATCTGCTGACTTTCCTTGTCAGTATGAAGTAGTTAGTAGCATACAGGTTAAAGGTGGTAACAGATATGGGTTACAATTATTGTCCCCATGGATTCTAATTTGGCTTCATAGACAGCAGTTTGTCCTCACTCTCCTCTGCTTCACACTAACTTTTCCTCCTCAACTGCCAGCCTAGATGATCTGCAGCTTCTTTATGCCTACCACCAGAAACAGAGAATAGCACTTCACAGATTGCTACATCGGATCCCAGTTTTGTAGAGTTTATTTTCTACAGAAAATCTTGATTCATATTGATTATCGTACTGTTTCCATATTAAGTCTCCACTGATGTATTCAGTTTATGTGATATATCATATGGTCACTTTATGGATAATGCATTTGGGTGATCACATTAAATTTGGAAAATAGTCTTTAAACTCCTGGAATTTTAACTCTCAATCTCAAACCAAACACGTATCTAGTCTAACTTTCTAAAATATGATTGAAATAGATTTATATAGCTGCTATATTTTAGGTTCAAATTTTCTCTATACATTTTTAATAGCATTGTTTAATACAAGTCCCTGGATATGTTTTCTATGACCTCAAAATGCTTTGAAATTATGGGTCAAATAAGGTATGCGAGTGCTTAAATATTTTTTTTCTTTGGGGGAGTGTTTTCAAATGAACTTTGAAGCCCAGATGGACACTAACCAAACATTTAAGAAAACTTACCATAACCCTTATCTTGATTTTATAAAAGAACTAATACCTGCTAATCAAGCTCAGTAATGAAAACGCAGAGATTTCATCTTTCAAATTCCAAGTTGACATTGGGTGTTGTTATTTATAATGTCAAAAGCCCACAGCATATTTCTTAAGAGAAAATTGAAAACACGCCTTCTAGGGTTCTTGACCTCCAGATATCTTTCTGTCCACCAAGATGTCTAATAAAACATAAAGTTTCCATGACATAAATTTAATATGGATTACTGAAATTTGAATAAGAGTTCTTATTACATTTAAAAGTACAGAGTATTCTTTCTTCACTAGTGTAGATGCAGGTATGGTTTTAGGAAACCTATCATAGCTTGAATACTTTAAAACTCTATTGATTTTTGAACATGGTATAGACATTTCTGGCATTGTGTGTGTGTTTGTGTGTGTATGTGTGTGTATTATTGGGGGATGATGCATATATGTCTACCAATTAACTGTACATACAATATCTTGCTATCCTATAAAAATGGCATTATATTTCATTTTAATTTTTTAATGCAGAAAAGGTTACCAAAATTTAGTTACTACTTCTGAAAATTTAATTTTAATTTTAAACTAGAAATGTCAAATGGCAAATGGGTTTTTCTCTCATTTCATGAACTGGAAACTCCATGACATATTGATGTTTGCTAAATCGTCTGCAGTTTCTTAGAGGATTTAAATAAAAATATTTACTCATGCAGAATAGTTATTTTTTAAAATTACTAACATGCAGAATAGACAGCAAATTATTAACGAAAGTATAATTTGACTTTCCATTATTTTCTTTAATTCAAACTATTATATTCTGTCTAATTATACTCTTTAAAAATGTCATTTCATGATGCACGTGTCTACTTTATCTAACTTCCCTTAAAGGCCAAAATACCTAAGTGAAGATTTTACCATCAAAAGTTAAAAACTAAAGTGAGCCATTTTCCAAGAATTAGACAGTATTTTTACACAGCCATTAAATCATACCACATGACAAGGCTGATAAACTTCATCTGTCGTATGAAATTATCTAATACCCCTAAAATAAAATATAATTTTATAAATTTACATGGTTATCTGAATAATCAGATTTTTCACGTTATGAAGTACTCTTAAAAGTACAAAACATTTTAAAATTATGAATACATAAATTACGTATATTTTATATTTTAATTTGTGATAATATGGGATTTAAAATACTTTAGTGTTAGATTTATTTTTCTTTGATTTGGCCGAATATTCCGTCTTATTTATTTATTTATTTATGAGACATAGTCTCACTCTGTCACCCGGGCTGAAGTGCAGTGGTGCAATCTCGGCTCACTGCAAACTCTGCCTCCTGGGTTTAAGTGATTCTTGTGCCTCAGCCTCCCAAGTAGCTGAGATTACAGGCGCACACCCCCATGCCTGGCTAAAATAATATTCAGTCTGATTTTATATGTCTACACACAAACACACCAGTATTCCCTCACATTAGAATATTGTTATATTATTTTCTATTATTTCAAAAACATCTTATTGAACACAAAAATAAATTTTTGTCATCATTATAGACATGACAATGCAAGCAAAAAAAATACTTGAAGTTAAAAAGAATCACACTACCTATTTTTATACATGCAAGGTGAATTTTGATTAAGGGTTAATTTTGTTAAAAAATCTTAATCATAGTAATACTCCAAACTATCCTAAATAGGCAGGTAAGTCTCATTTAAGTCAGATACAGCTGTTATTTGTGAAATTCATGTTAATGTTAATGGTTCAGTTTCTCCAAAAATAGCATTTGAAATGCCTGCTCTGTACCAGGAGCAATTCTTGGATTATAGCAATGAA
Organism: Hylobates moloch; assembly: GCF_009828535.3. Lineage (NCBI taxonomy): Eukaryota > Metazoa > Chordata > Mammalia > Primates > Hylobatidae > Hylobates > Hylobates moloch. The sequence goes on along the minus strand of NW_026652293.1, from coordinate 33,939,821 downwards.
TCAAAAAAGACAGTCTTTGCCCTCACAGAAACTGCAATCTAACATAATGATCCATATATTCTCTATTCTGAGATAAAAGGTGCTGACAGTTGTTTGCAGAAAAATATTAGCCACAGGCATGCATGTTTACCTTCCGTCTGTCTTCTCCCTAGAGCATGGCTTCGTATTCACAGGCTTACAAAATTCTATCTTTTTATATAGGGAATTCTTCTTGTTTTCTAACCACTTTGTTAACATGAAAACAATTATATGCTTTACTCATGTAGTATGATTTACAGAGGACATTTCTTTACATATTGTTAAAATGTTAGTGCTATCTCTGAACAACAATATCACAGGATGAAGAAGGCACATCTTTGTGTAGTCTTAATTTTAACTAAGAGTCAACAATTGAAAAACTCAAAAGTAAGTTAATCTCTGAATCCTTCTAAAGAAAACATATATATAATCATAATAATGTTCACACAGTTTCCTATCAGTGTTTTATTTGCCAACAATAATAAGGACTTTGTACAAAATAGTGATTTTTAATCAGAGAAATATATAAAGTTAGCAATTTAGGATTATGTGAAAGCATAATAATTATCTGTTAATTTTAAATTGCTGGTATTTTAGTCAACTAAAAATCTATCATGAATATTAGCTGATTTACCTCTCCTGAAAAGAAATGAAAGCAAGGGGTAGCATACAGTTAGTTTTTTTAAAAAAGTGTGAACAAATATGAAGAAAAATTATATTTTGTGAGATTTAGCTGGAATTTTGAAATTGGATGAAATAAAATTAAAATAATTGCTTTTCTCTTCACTTACATTAGGTATATGTCCTAATGCTATCCCTCCCCCCTCCCCCCACCCTACAGCAGGCCCAGGTGTGTGATGTTTTCCTTCCTGTGCCCATGTGTTCTCATTGTTCAATTCCCACCTATGAGCGAGAACATGCGGTGTTTGGTGTTTTGTCCTTGCGATAGTTTGCTGAGAATGATGATTTCCAGCTTCATCCATGTCCCTACAAAGGACATGAACTCATCATTTTTTATGGCAACTCATCATTTTTTATGGCTGCATAGTATTCCATGGTGTATATGTGCCACATTTTCTTAATCCAGTCTATCGTTGTTGGACATTTGGGTTGGTTCCAACTCTTTGCTATTGTGAATAGTGCCGCAATAAACATACGTGTGCATGTGTCTTTATAGCAGTATGATTTATAGTCCTTTGGGTATATACCCAGTAATGGGATGGCTGGGTCAAATGGTATTTCTAGTTCTAGATCCCTGAGGAATCGCCACATTGACTTCCACAATGGTTGAACTAGTTTACAGTCCCACCAACAGTGTATAAGTGTTCCTATTTCTCCACATCCTCTCCAGCACCTGTTGTTTCCTGATTTTTTAATGATGGCCATTCTAACTGGTGTGAGATGGTATCTCACTGTGGTTTTGATTTGCATTTCTCTGATGGCCAGTGATGATGAGTATTTCTTCATGTGTTTTTTGGCTGCATAAATGTCTTCTTTTGAGAAGTGTCTGTTCTTGTCCTTTGCTCACTTTTTGATGGGGTTGTTTGTTTTTTTCTTGTAAATTTGTTTGTGTTCATTGTAGATTCTGGATATTAGCCCTTTGTCAGATGAGTAGGTTGCAAAAATTTTCTCCCATTCTGTAGGTTGCCTGTTCACTCTGATGGTAGTTTCTTTTGCTGTGCAGAAGCTCTTTAGTTTAATTAGATCCCACTTGTCAATTTTGGCTTTTGTTGCCATTGCTTTTGGTGTTTTAGACATGAAGTCCTTGCCCACGCCTATGTCCTTAATGGTATTGCCTAGGTTTTCATGTAGGATTTGAATGGTTTTAGGTCTAACATTTAAGTCTTTAATCCATCTTGAATTAATTTTTGTATAAGGTGTAAGGAAGGGATCCAGTTTCAGCTTTCTACATATGGCTAGCCAGTTTTTCCAGCACCATTTATTAAATAGGGAATCCTTTCCCCATTTCTTGTTTTTGCCAGGTTTGTCAAAGATCAGATAGTTGTAGATATGTGGCATCATTTCCAAGGGCTCTGTTCTGTTCCATTGATCTATGTCTCTATTGTGGTACCAGTACCATGCTGTTTTGGTTACTGTAGCCTTGTAGTATAGTTTGAAGTCAGGTAGTGTGATGCCTCCAGCTTTGTTCTTTTGGCTTAGGATTGACTTGGCGATGCGGGCTCTTTTTTGGTTCCATATGAATTTTAAAGTAGTTTTGTCCAATTCTGTGAAGAAAGTCATTGGTAGCTTGATGGGGATGGCATTGAATCTATAAATTACCTTGGGCAGTATGGCCATTTTCACGATATTGATTCTTCCAACCCATGAGCATGGAATGTTCTTCCGATTGTTTGTATCCTCTTTTATTTCATTGAGCAGTGGTTTGTAGTTCTCCTTGAAGAGGTCCTTCACATCCCTTGTAAGTTGGATTCCTAGGTATTTTATTCTCTTTGAAGCAATTGTGAATGGGAGTTCACTCATGATTTGGCTCTCTGTTTGTCTGTGATTGGTGTACAAGAATGCTTGTGATTTTTGTACATTGATTTTGTATCCTGAGACTTTGCTGAAGTTGCTAATCAGCTTAAGGAGATTTTGGGCTGAGACGATGGGGTTTTCTAGATATACAATCATGTCATCTGCAAACAGGGACAATTTGACTTCCTCTTTTCCTAATTGAATATCCTTTATTTCCTTCTCCTGCCTGATTGCTCTGGCCAGAACTTCCAGCACTATGTTGAATAGGAGCGGTGAGAGAGGGCATCTCTGTCTTGTGCCAGTTTTCAGAGGGAATGCTTCCAGTTTTTGCCCATTCAGTATGATATTGGCTGTGGGTTTGTCGTAGATAGCTCTTATTAGTTTGAGATACGTCCCATCAATACCTAATTTTTTGAGAGTTTTTAGCATGAAGCGTTGTTGAATTTTGTCAAAAGCCTTTTCTGCATCTATTGAGATAATCATGTGGTTTTTGTCTTTGGTTCTGTTTATACGCTGGATTACATTTATTGATTTGCGTATGTTGAACCAGCCTTGCATCCCAGGGATGAAGCCCACTTGATTATGATGGATAAGCTTTTGGATGTGCTGCTGGATTCGGTTTGCCAGTATTTTATTGAGGATTTTTGCATCAATGTTCATCAAGGATATTGGTCTGAAATTCTCTTTTTTGGTTATGTCTCTGCCAGGCTTTGGTATCAGGACGATGCTGGCTTCATAAAATGTGTTAGGGAGGATTTCCTCTTTTTCTATCGATTGGAATAGTTTCAGAAGGAATGGTACCAGTTCTTCCTTTTACTTCTGGTAGAATTCGGCTGTGAATCCATCAGGTCCTGGACTCTTTTTGGTTGGTAAGCTATTGATTATTGCCACAATTTCAGAACCTGTTATTGGTCTATTCAGAGATTCGACTTCTTCCTGGTTTAGTCTTGGGAGGGTGTATTTGTCAGGGAATTTATCCATTTCTTCTAGATTTTCTAGTTTATTTGCATAGAGGTGTTTGTAGTATTCTCTGATGGTAGATTGTATTTCTGTGGGATCGGTGGTGATATCCCCTTTTTCATTTTTTATTGCATCTATTTGATTCTTCTCTCTTTTCTTCTTTATTAGTCTTGCTAGCAGTCTATCAGTTTTGTTGATCTTTTCAAAAAACCAGCTCCTGGATTCATTAATTTTTTGAAGGGTTTTTTGTGTCTCTATTTCCTTCAGTTCTGCTCTGATTTTAGTTATTTCTAGCCTTCTGCTAGCTTTTGAATGTGTTTGCTCTTGCTTTTCTAGTTCTTTTAATTGTGATGTTAGGGTGACAATTTTGGATCTTTCCTGCTTTCTCTTGTGGGCATTTAGTGCTATAAATTTCCCTCTACACACTGCTTTGAATGTGTCACAGAGATTCTGGTATGTTGTGTGTTTGTTCTCATTGGTTTCAAAGAACATCTTTATTTCTGCCTTCATTTCTTTATGTACCCAATAGTCATTCAGGAGCAGGTTGTTCAGTTTCCATGTAGTTGAGCGGTTTTGAGTGAGTTTCTTAATCCTGAGTTCTAGTTTGATTGCACTGTGGTCTGAGAGACAGTTTGTTATAATTTCTGTTCTTTTACATTTGCTGAGGAGAGCTTTACTTCCAACTATGTGGTCAATTTTGGAATACGTGTGGTGTGGTTCTGAAAAAAAATGTATATTCTGTTGATTTCGGGTGGAGAGTTCTGTAGATGTCTATTAGGTCCACTTTATGCAGAGCTGAGTTCAATTCCTCGATATCCTTGTTAACTTTCTGTCTCTTTGATCTGTCTAATGTTGACAGTGGGGTGTTAAAATCTCCTATTATTATTGTGTGGGAGTTTAAGTCCCTTTGTAGGTCACTCAGGACTTGCTTTATGAATCTGGGTGCTCCTGTGTTGGGTGTGTATATATTTAGGATAGTTAGCTCTTCTTGTTGAATTGATCCCTTGACCATTATGTAATGGCCTTCTTTGTCTCTTTTGATCTTTGTTGGTTTAAAGTCTATTTTATCAGAGACTAGGATTGCAACCCCTGCCTTTTTTTGTTTTCCATTTGCTTGATAGATCTTCCTCCATCCCTTTGTTTTGAGACTATGTGTGTCTCTGCACGTGAGATGGCTTTCCTGAATACAGCACACTGATGGGTCCTGACTCCTTATCCAGTTTGCCAGTCTGTGTCTTTTAATTGGAGCATTTAGCCCATTTACATTTAATGTTAATATTGTTATGTGTGAATCTGATCCTGTCATTATGATGTTAGTTGATTATTTTGCTCGTTAGTTGCTGCAGTTTCTTCCTAGCCTTGATGGTCTTTACAATTTGGCGTGTTTTTGCAGTGGCTGGTACCGGTTGTTCCTTTCCATGTTTAGTACTTCCTTCAGGAGCTCTTTTAGGGCAGGCCTGGTGGTGACAAAATCACTCAGCGTTTGCTTGTCTGTAAAGTATTTTATTTCTCCTTCACTTATGAAGCTTAGTTTGGCTGGATATGAAATTCTGGGCTGAAAATTCTTTTCTTTAAGAATGTTGAATATTGGCCCCCACTCTCTTCTGGCTTGTAGAGTTTCTGCCGAGAGATCAGCTGTTAGTCTGATAGACTTCCCTTTGTGGGTAACCCGACCTTTCTCTCTGGCTGCCCTTAACATTTTTTCCTTCATTTCAACTTTGGTGAATCTTACAATTATGTGTCTTGGAGTTGCTCTTCTCGAGGAGTATCTTTGTGGCGTTCTTTGTATTTCCTGAATCTGAATGTTGGCCTGCCTTGCTAGATTGGGGAAGTTCTCCTGGATAATATCTTGCAGAGTGTTTTCCAACTTGGTTCCATTCTCCCCATCATTTTCAGGTACACCAATCAGACGTAGGTTTGGTCTTTTCACATAGTCCCAAATTTCTTGGAGTCTTTGTTCATTTCTTTTTATTCTTTTTTCTCTAGACTTCCCTTCTCGATTCATTTCATTCATTTCATCTTCCATCAGCAATACCCTTTCTTCCAGTTGATCGCATCTGCTACCGAGGCTTCTGCAATCTTCGCGTAGTTCTCGAAACTTGGCTTTCAGCTCCATCAGCTCCTTTAAGCCCTTCTCTCCATTGGTTATTCTAGTTATCCATTCTTCTGATTTTTTTTCAAAGTTTTTAACTTCTTTGCTATTGTTTTGAATTTCCTCCCATAGCTCAGAGTAGTTTGATCGTCTGAAGACTTCTTCTCTCAACTCGTCAAAGTCATCCTCCATCCAGCTTTGTTACGTTGCTGGTGAGGAACTGCATTCCTTTGGAGGACGAGAGGTGCTCTGCTTTTTAGAGTTTCCAGTTTTTCTGCTCTGTTTTTTCCCCATCTTTGTGGTTTTATCTACTTTTTGTCTTTGATGATGGTGATGTACAGATGGGTTTTTGGTGTGGATGTCCTTTCTGTTTGTTAGTTTTCCTTCTACCAGACAGGACCCTCAGCTGCAGGTCTGTTGGAGTTTACTAGAGGTCCACTCCAGACCCTGTTTGGCTGGGTGTCAGCAGCGGTGGCTGCAGAACAGCGGATTTTCGTGAGACCACAAATTCAGCTGTCTGATAGTTCCTCTGGAAGTTTTGTCTCAGGGGAGTACCCGGCCGAGTGAGGTGTCAGTCTGTCCCTACTGGGGGGTGCCTCCCAGTTAGGCTGCTCAGGGGTGAGGGACCCACTTTAGGAGGCAGTCTGTCTGTTCTCAGATCTCCAGCTGCATGCTGGGAGAACCACTACTCTCTTCAAAGCTGTCAGTCAGACAGGGACATTTAAGTCTGTGGAGGTTCCTGCTGACTTTTTGTTTGTCTGTGCCCTGCCCCCAGAGGTGGAGCCTACAGAGGCAGGCAGGCCTCCTTGAGCTGTGGTGGGCTCCACCCAGTTTGAGCTTCCTGGCTGCTTTGTTTACCTAAGCAAGCCTGGGCAATAGCAGGCGCCCCTCCCCCAGCCTCGCTGCCACCTTACAGCTTGATCTCAGACTGCTGTGCTAGCAATCAGCAAGAGTCCGTGGGCATAGGACCCTCTGAGCCAGGTGCGGGACACAATCTCCTAGTGTGCCGTTTTCCAGGCCCGTTGGAAAAGTGCAGTATTAGGGTGGGACTGACCCGGTATTTCAGGTGCCATCTGTTACCCCTTTCTTTGACTAGGAAAGGGAACTCCCTGACCCCTTGTGCTTCCTGAGTGAGGCAATGCCTCACCCTGCTTCGGCTCGCGCACAGTGCTCTTCACCGACTGTCCTGCACCCACTGTTTGGCACTCCATAGTGAGATGAAACCGGTACCTGAAACAGAAATGCAGAAATCACCCGTCTTCTGTGTCGCTCAGGCTGGGAGCTGTAGACCGGAGCTGTTCCTATTCGGCCATCTTGGCTCCACCCTCCCTGTGTCACATTTTCTTAATCCAGTCTATAATTGTTGGACATTTGGGATGGTTCCAAGTCTTTGCTATTGTGAATGGTGCCACAATAAGCATACGTGTGCATGTATTTTTATAGCAACATGATTTATAATCCTTTGGGTATATACCAGTAATGGGATGGCTGGGTCAAATGGTATTTCTAGTTCTAGATCCCTGATGAGTTAATGGATGCAGCACACCAACATGGCACATTGTATATATATGTAACAAACCTGCACTTGAGCACATGTACCCTAGAACTTAAAGTATAGTAAATATATATATGAAATAATTGCTTTTCTCCTGGGATTCAAAATAGACTTCTAAAAGAACAGTTTTAACTGAAACAAATCTTTTCACTGTGAAACATCATTTCAAATACATCAGGGTCCAAGGTGTCAAAAGAATATTCAGATAATACAAATAAAATATTTACTTAGCAAAACTTTCATATTTGCTATGCAATATAGAATGGAAATTCTAGTTGAGGTATGAATTGATCATCAGTAACAGAAAAACAGAAAGAAAACATTTGTTATAATAGTGTTCCATAAAACTTACTCATTGAAAAAATTTTAGATTGATTGTTTCTAAGATTTGGTGAAGTCTCAAATCTAGCACGAAAATTAATCACTTACTGTTTTTAAGTCATTTATAATATTTAGTCTGACTATTGTCAATAAGATCCTTCATATCTCTAAATAAACCATTTTAAAGATACTGAATAAACTCCATAGAGAATATTGATGGGATGCTATTCTCTATTTTCTCACAAATAATCCTCACACCTTGACTGTCCTGAAGTATTAAGATAAAACTAAGCACGTTACTCAATTTTCACAAAAATATATTCAATAAAGAAAATCATTTTATCAGGAAAAGTAAATATGTTTGTAAGGATTTATCTGAAATGTGAAGCTGCTACTATTGAATCTCCCCTCTTTATTAATGATTTTTTAAAGAGAATGTGATATAACAAAAATCACTTATTAATTTTGATGGTAGCACATATCAAATTTTCTGACACTAAGTATTACTTTACAGTAGAAATTCATCATGTTCATATTGACCTTTGGGATGACTGTAATAATCCTCTACTATGTGTTAAATGAGGCAGTGATACCACTGAGCCAAATTGAATGACTTAATGCATTTTCTGATTTTTTCTGAGTAAAACATATTTTTAAATAATAAAGTTGGCCAGGCGCGGTGACTCACTCCTGTAATCCCAGCACTTTGGGAGGCCAAGGCGGGCTGATCACGATGTCAGGAGATCGAGACCATCCTGGCTAACACGGTGAAACCCCATCTCTACTAAAATACAAAAAATCAGCCGGGTGTGGTAGCCAGTGCCTGTATTCCTAGCTACACGGGAGGCTGAGGCAGGAGAATGGTGCGAACCCAGAAGGCGGAGCTTACAGTGAGCCGAGATCATGCCACTGCATTCCAGCCTGGGTGACAGAACGAGACTCTGTCTCAAAAAATAAATAAAGAAAGAAAGAAAGAAAGAAAGAAAGAAAGAAAGAAAGAAAGAAAGAAAGAAAGAAAGAAAGAAAGAAAGAAAGAAAGAAAGAAAGAAAGAAAGAAAGAAAGAAAGAAAGAAAGTTATCTGTGATTGTGAGCAAACATATCTACACACAGTTGTGAATTTGAATTTTTAAGTATGCACTGCTAGGACATTGAATGAAGGATAAAAGAAAGAATTATTCTTTGTAAATTATGTTACTAGATGAGGTCACCATCAACTGATTTGTTGGCAAATCAATTAAAAAGTCAAAAACATTTTTGACTAATCTACATACATTCAATCAACATCCGTCTTCTCTATTTCAACCACATATGCTCTTTCTCATCTTCTCCAGCTATCTTCCTGCCACTTCTTAAACTTATCAGTCATATTCATCTTCAGAGTCTTTCAATTTATTCCTCTGTCTATAATGTAAATTCCCTGGATGAATGCATGGCTCACATCTTCAGTCGTAACTTTATACAGTTTTGCTCAAATGTAATCTCAAAGAAACAAGTCCTCTGTCTGAAACAGCATCACTGCCTCCTCAGTTGTTCATCACTCCTTGGTTTCTTGCTCTGTTTCATTTTTTCCCCCTACAGTTACCTGTCTCTACCTCCATGTGGAAAGTGGTTTTGCCTGTTTTCTTCTCTGATGCATCACCAGTACCAGAACAGATTCTCACACAATATAGAGTGTCAATAATCATACCTTGAAGAAATAACTAAGCAAATAAATGATTAATGAAATGACTGATTGATTGATTGAACAACAAAATTATGTATTTTGTTGTTGCATTGGGCATGTGTTCAAGTTTGTTTGTAATAGTGAACGAGAGAATTGCAAGCAGGTGGTCTTTTCTTATATTCTATTTCAGCTGCTTTGTTGTAAAAATGAAGAAAAATTAGGCAGAATAATTTTACTACTATACTTTGACTAGGAACTATTGTCTTTCTTACTCAAAACCAACTTAAGAAGCAACCCTCTCAACCACACCCAAATCTGACAACTCAAAGCACTGCTCTGTAAAATTGTAAATTTTCAAAAGCAAACATAGAAATGACAGTAAAAGCAATATCCTAGTTTCCAATGTGTCCTGAGGTACATGAAAAGAATTTAGTGCTAACCAGTTCTGCATTTTTGGCTTGAGAACCAATGATTACTGTATGACAAAATGGGGAATCTAGAAAGCAAAAACTTGGATCAATAGTAAAAAAAAATCTTGATTCTTGTCATCAATGGCAAGTTGCTTTGGTGGACTTTTTAATAAAGCACTCAATATATTAGTATATATCTACATTTTGCTGAATAAGCCTATTTGAGTTTAATCAAAAGTAGTGTACTTTAACAGTGCGTAAATTATAACAATTTCATAAAACTTTTATATTGAGTATACTTAAGGGATTTATTTCTATTCATACTGAAAAGTAAGTATACATTCTTTGCTTAAACTACACTACCTGATATAAAATAAATGCTCGTTTTAGTATATATGTCAAATTTGTATGAAGTAGTCATAGATGAAGGGATAGCAAGTACTTTCCTTAAATCACATGACATACTTACATTTAGTTGAATTACATAAGTAATTCAATTTAGGAATATTTGGCATTTGAATATTTGTTTTGAAAACTGCTGTAGGAAATATTTTAAGTCCAAAAAATGTTTCAAGATAGTTTCTGAATTACTATTTTTATCTAGTAATTGCTAAGAACTTTTATACTATTGATTACTGCACTCTATTCAAAAGTGAAGGTAGTGATCAGATTTTCAGTGTCTTAACAGGGAAGAAACTTACAGCTCAATTGGCTCAGCAACACAAATCAGAAGTCTAACAGTCAATATTTGATCATAAGGAAAGGAAGAAATGAAATAACTGTTTATGTAAAAGGAAATTTAGAGAAGAAAGGCCTTAAAGACAGGGAATGGTAAAACCTAAGACTTCAAGAGAGCCCATGTAAGGAAGAGAGGATGGAGAAACACTGCTTAGGAAAGTTCTGTACAAAGAAAACCTTCATGAGCTTTATTTCAAAGCCAGTAATTGAAATTTGGTGCTTCTTCCACTCTTACATCGATAAATTTCCACAAGCAACTCACTCCCCAAATAACTTTAAAAAAAATACACAATCTAAATGTAAACTTCTTCATTGAGTCCATTATGGCATCCTTGGTTGATGTTACTTTCAAATTATGGAGATACCTCAGAATTACCTTTCATTTCCCAAATTTACTAAGAGTGTGCAAATATTTTAAATTTTAAATTCATGAAGCTCCTTTAGGGTGGGCTTTCTAATCTCTCACGTAGTGATATCCTTTTGTCTCTGATTCTGTCAATTTCTGTACAGTCACAGTGGTGTGTTCTAACCATGACTTAAAATCATTTTCTCCTTCTCTTTACATAGCAGTTCCTGTACACTTCGGCAGATTCTGAGAATTAGTTTGAATGAGTGGTTCCAAAGTCTGTTTAATGTCAATCTATAGTTGCTGTAAAGCAACCAAGGACTCTGATGTGGCTAGCACTCAGTGGCAGGTCTTTAAATAGTCCCAGAGTAACTGCCCCCGCCTCTCTCCTTTCAGTAAGGCTTCAATGCTATAAGCAACTTAGAGTCAAGAGAAACTAGAAAATATCTGTTCAGAAAGGTATTTTAGACATTCTCATTTAATTAAACATAGATAATGTGATCTATTTCTCTAAATGCATTCTCCCCTCAAAATGAAATTAAGTACTAAATACACTCGACATGGTAGTTCAAGAGCTTTCTGGTGGTAGTCAGGAACCAACATATCTCCTTGTGTGTCCACTTTGCCCCTTTACGATGTAAGCTTAGTATTACCAGTAGTTGTAATGAAAATAATCTCTTGTTCAGCCCAAGATGATGTAATTAATCTGTGATTAAGGTGCTGTTGAGGACAAAGATCAGGAATTGAAAGCATCTAACAGAGCCCAGGGTGAGAAAGAAGTTTATGGATCTCCGCCTGTTAAATTCGTAATTCTTCCAAGCATGCACATATGTATAAATGCACTCGACATATGTATTCGTGAAGAATATTTCCATCCCACAAATTATAAAAGTCTTTGAGAGATAGAGACATGTGTATAAATAAGTGTTCTATAAATGTAGCTCAATGACTTCCATAAACAATTAGCTATAATTAAAAAATGAGCTATTTAGATGCTTTGCTTTAGTAGTGAATGTATTTAGCTATAGAGATTGTTTAACAATAGACATCAGTTAAGTGAGCCACAGGCAAGTTGACTTGAAGTAAACTTACTAATTTAGCTGATTAAAGATTTGTTAGCCCTTTCTTTTCAAAGAAGCCTCAAAGCCTTTAAAAATGAGTGCTCGTCATTCTGGTAAAATATGAAACCCCCATGTTTTATTACTACCAATTAAAAGATACTGGAAAGGAGAAATTAAGAGTATAGAGCAAGGCTAAAAATAGCTATTTCTTTTCTTTTTTTTTTTCAGACAGGATCTCATTCTGCCACCCATGCTTCAGTGCAGTGGAACAATCTCAGCTTACTACAACCTCCCTTCCTGGTCTCCCAGGTTTGAGTGATTCTCGTGCCTCAGCCTCCCAAGTAGCTGGGACTATGAGTGTGCACCACCACACCTGGCTAATTTTTTGTGTTTTTAGTAGAAACAGGGTACTGCCATGTTGGCCAGGCTGGTCTTGAACTCCCAAGCTCTAGCCATCCAGCTGCCTCAGCCTCCCAAAATGCTGGGACTATAGGCATGAGCCACCCAACGTGGCCAAAAATAATTGTGTCACTGGGAAGTTTAGATTGCCTAAAGAAAAATATAAAAACATTTGCATGGATTGTTTCCCTTAGATTTTTAAGATAAAAATGATTAAAGCACTGCATTATAACATCTGACAGAGGTTCATTTGATCACCATATTTTTAGAAATTTAATGCAAAAGAGAAATGCAAAACATTTATTCTCTGGATCAGTATTTATACTTCTTGTGATGACTTAAATAACTCTGGCAGCTTTCTGAGTAGTTGCCAACTAAGGAGCACAATATTACTACACTATATCATGCCATTTTCTTCTAAAACACAAATATTGAACTTCCACCACATGCTACTGTACAGCAATGCTATGGCAACATCTTTGCAGAGTTTCTAAGCTCCTTTGAAAGGTAGGATCTCATCAGCACAAAAGGAAATAAACTATCATCATTGCTGTTGCTATAATTACCCAGTTGGCAAAATAAGCTCTATACAGAATCACACATTAAAACAAATTTGCTTAGGAAAACTAAATGTTTTATTTCAGCTTAGCTTGTATTTTCAAATGAATTGGTTAACAATTAGAAAAGAAATTGTTGATAAACCTTGCATTATGTTTATTGAATTTTTATTTCTGGTTAAAAAGGTTAACTGTTTTCACTGTGAATATTTAGAAAATATAGATTTATTTCTTTAAAAATAGTTAACCATAAGGAAACCATAATTCATCATTATAAGACAGAATCTTTTTTCGTATATCTTTTACTTTATAGTATTTTGATATTTTTTCTCTACTGTAGACACATTTGGGATTTATTTCCAACTTACATAAATGCATCATAATAACTCTAACTCCATAAGATTTTATTATCAATAAGGATAGATTTTAAAAATATAATCAAAATGTTCACATTTTGGTAAGTACTTAATGTGGCAAACATTTTATTGATACTTAAATTCATTTAAACAGAGGCCAGCAGTACTGTAGATATTTCTGAGTGATTTCAAAGAATGTACAGGATTATATGTCTGTGTCAACTCTTTAAATGAGTAAAAGGAGCATCTGTAATGCAGTACAATAAATCATGAAGAAGTAACTGACGCAGGAATTGCCTATACATGTTTTCAAAGTACATGTAGATGTGTATATTGAATTACAGGAAAAAGGTCACTTTCTAATAAGGCAATTGACATAATTATTTTGTAAAAAATATTAAAGTGCAAGCACATACTTTAGAACAAATATTAAGTACAAGCTTAATGGAAGTCTATCATGTAATTAGCAGATGAAATGAGCCACAGACCACATTTACATACTTAGTTTAAAATAGAAACAGAGTCCCAAGAGATAACCATTTTACTGCTGCCCAGTTGAGGAGAAAACGCTTTAAATATTTCTACATTAAAGTTCAGAGAGTCAAGGTGGCTGATGCAGAACAAAAATACTAATGATAAGGAAAAAAAGTTTTTCCAAAGAAGAACTTGATATGAATTAGGTATGAATTGTTAATTACTTCAGATGGCCCAAGTGAAAATTCAGACTTCTTTCTCTGCTCTTGGTCTTATTTCATGTTCCCGCCTTCTAAGCACATTCGGTTTTCCTATTAATCAGTCACAATCACCATGTCTAATCGACAGTGGATCTAGATCCTTACCAGATCCCAGCCAATAGAAGTTAGCAATGTAAGGCTTATTTTGTGGACCACTTCTTTGGAGGAATGTGTCGTGTTTCTGTTAGATGACTATATACATGATAGTCAACTTCCAGCCCATATCTGAATGCATTCTTGAGGTGACTCTGAATCAAATAATTTCTTCTAAACCCAAACTAAATATTTATATTAATTGAGTGAGGCTTTTATAATGTATTCCAAGTAAAGCATGAATTTCCAGAGAGTGGCGTAATTTAAACCCCTACTAGAGGGGAATTATACATGGATTTGGGTTGAAACTTTCATTTTAGTACCTCTACTCATAGCAGATTGAGAATTAAAATCTGAAGAAAACCCTCTTAGATAAGACATTTGTAAAATAAAAAACTCACTCACCATTCCAACTCTCTTTGTCAATAGCAACTATGGTAGCTGGTGGTCCTCCCCTAGCTAGTTTGCAATCTAAAGAGAGAAAATAACCAAAAGTAAGAATTGACTGCAGGGGCACACATGCTGAGAAAAAAATTCATTGAGATGTATATTATTTAAAAAGGAAAATCTTGCAATCTAATTAATATGCATCACTACATGTAATATTATTTAAAAACATTTTATAATAACCACATAGATTCCTTACATATCATAATACAGTCACTTTGTGCATCGCAAAACTACTCAAATCTTACTGAGAAAACACCAGCAGGGACCACTGGAGAGCAGAAGTCCTTCAGGACAGAGATAATGGGATGGAAATTTAACCCGAAAAAATAACATGAAGGGATGATTAACAAGGATAAATTGTAATTAAAGCATCACAACAGAAACAAACATAATCGGACTTTAATTCTGATAAAGGGTCTAATTAGAGAGAGTGAATAGAATTTTAATAATGTTCTAAAGAGAATAAAAGAAAGACAAGCAATGCTCGTGAGGTTGTTTGGGGTTTTTATTTTTGTCATCTTATCCTCATATTGCCAGTCTGGAGTCAAAAGTATAGAGTCATCGATGGAAGCAGATCAGAAAAACGGAAGAAAGAAAGGAAGAGAGAATATATGTATATATTTAGTGAGAGATTTAAAGATATAGAAAGCATTATACAATAAGATTATCTAATGATTTGTGGAAATAGAATATATAAACTTTCTATCAGATTTTGTACTTCTAATATAATGTTAACACATTCACTGGATGATACACATCATTAGCATTTTAAAAGCCATTACAAAAAAGACTAGAAAATAACATAAAGTAAATTGGTATTTTTCTCAAGAAAAGATAAATACAAATTACATACGAACAGTCTGTTATCTGTATGCTGAAAAAACTTTAAGAATAGTGCCTGTCAATCAGTAGTGATGATTAATTAATTATTTCAAATGCTGCTAATATCCTGTCAGGTATCATAAGATAATGAACATAAAAAAAAGTATCATGAGCTATAATATCCATGACACTTGAAATGTGAAAGCTTTGCCTACTGGATGTCAAATGTGCATCTCTGAGACATAAAGTACTCTCCTAGGAAATACTTTGTGAGGCAGAGAGGGTTATGTCATGCAGTTATACATACATGGCACACTCCTGTACAGCAGTGCAAATTAATTTTCCTTAAAGTTTTCCAAATTTGTGTGTTATTTGGGAAATAATTTCAAGGTTCATTTACTTATTTATTAAAATTCTGCCATTTATTATGTACATATACATGGATAATTAGGCCTTTGGGAAGCACTGTTCTGTATTGTAAAGTATGTACTCTCTCATATGCAGCCAAAAAGCTGGGAAATCTACAAATTTTCTTTCTTTACACTTGTCAATATTCAAGGAGTTCCAAGTCATAACATTTTCAGATCTAAAATATCTCACACTCATTACGCCTCTTCCTCTCCTTATGCCCTCCTACAGAGCCCAGCACTACACTGTCATCTCTGCTCTTGATTTAGTTTCCTGGCTGATCTCCCAGAAGTCTTGTTCTCATCCTACATTCATCTATTCCTTTCATGAGAATAATTTTCATGTACCCAAATCAAAAGTGAAATAATGGCACTCCGCTGAACAAAAACCTTACATGTTTCTTTTGGAGAAAATGAAAAAAAATCAGAAGAACAGAGTTTCTTCACATGGCCTTAACATCCTTTATTGAGAATTAAGCAACCTATCCTTCAATTACATGAATCCTCTTACTGTTGCTGGAATGAAGCTTGTATTTTTAGCAAAATTTTGTGATCTAAATTCATTGTCGCCTTTTTATGCCTAGCAAATCTCTGCTTCTTTTTGTAGAATTAGATATTTCACATATTTGCACTTAGTCCAAATTAATTTTGATTAAAGCCTTCCAAATTTTTGTTATTTGAAAAATAATTTCAACATTTCTTTACTGTTTTATAAAATTCCTCCAATTATTATGCACATAGAAATGAATTAGGCTTTGGAAAGCACTGTATTGTAAGGTATGCACTCTCTCATATGTACACACACGCATATATACACACATTCATGTTACTGTGTGTCAATGCCATAATACCTACTGAAAATAGATAAAAACTATGTATTTTAGTGTGAATATTGGTAGACAAATAAATGTTTAATCAACAACCTTATGGGCAAGCAGAATATAGAAAAATAAAAGAAGGGGAAATTTGGATATAAACATTTTTAAACCTTTTTACAGTTTGTTACTATTAAGTTTAAAGGTAGGCTTTATGAAGCTAAGCCAAATAATATCTTCATATTCCAGCCCTTCCTCACTCTCCACCTTTCCCATTCTCAAAGTTAATTCTCCATTCATACCAAACCACATTTATGTTTGTTGCATCAACTGTTGAAATATACTTTCCACTCTTCTTCCCCTGGTTAATTTTATTCCTCTTTCAAGAATCTGCCTAGGCATCACCTCTTCTTGAAAATCCTTCTCGTTGTCATTCTAGATTTAGTGCTTATTCTCTGTATTCCTGCAGTACACACTGTATCCCATTGGACTAATTGCCCCATTGGCAAAATACTAATGTGTCTTTCTCTCTCACAAGAGCTCCTTCAGACCAAGCCTGCATCATTTTCACCTTGGTAACCTGAGAACCTGATACTGGTCCTGAAAGAATGTTTGTTGACTTTTTCCACAACGTAGTCTGCTAAGCTACAATCTTCCATTAAAACCTCTCCATAAGAGCTGCTCAGAAGTCTCTGTTCTCACTAAACCCTCAATAGCAGAAACAACCCAGAAGAAGCTGCTTAACTACATTTTCTCCTGCTATAGTACCCTTAGATAATTCCCACTAAGATTTATTATTTTAGTAGATTCAAAATTCTCCCCAATAAAACATTTTTTATATACTACATTTACTTCTGGATAAATACAAAAATAATTTAAACTTTTTTAAGACTCAAAACACAAAATGAAAACAGGTTAGGCAGATGCATAATAAATAATCTATTAATAACATTGTTCATAACAAAATTTTGTTTTTAAATTATGATTCATGAAGGTATAATTAATTAGTTTTGAAGTGCACAAAAGCATTTTTAATAAGAACAATTATATTTAGAATTGTCTTGAAAAGAAAGTAATTTGGATATAATAGCCAATTATATATTATGTATGAAAATATCCAAATGTAAATCAAAGGGAAGATTAGAAAGCAATTTGGGAGATGGGGAGATTGTACCCTATGGTCTGTGGATCATCTGTCTGCCACAGAAAAGTCAGGTGAGCTGCTGATAACTGTACCTTGGAAATGGACCTCCTTAATCTATTTAATTTCACTCTTGACTGTCCTGGTTAAATCACAAGTTCATTGTTTGTCATGCCTAAAGTTTCTAGCCTGTTAGGTCTATACTCATTTTCCATATCCAATTTGTTGTAAAGTACAGGATATGAATACCAATAACTGAATGTTCAGTGTGGCTTATTTCTGCAAACTTGTCATAATGCTAAAAATAAGCCATATATTTAAAAATATTCATATGCAATAGATGGGATTTAAAATCCAAAGAGAAGAATTAAAAAGACAAATAATGACTGATCTCACAGATACTAAACCTGTGATACTCTGTTTTCATTGTAGCCTGAATTTTGAGAGCATGTTACAGACAGGTCAGACAAAGGCTTTTGAAAATCTAGGATTTTCCAAATATTTATTGAGGGTTTCAGCCAGGGAGTGACAGTTATGGTGGAGCATGGGATCTACTCGGGGTTAGAAGGGAAGCAAGCACATGAGTGAGTGACAGTGAAAAAGGTGATACTGAAAGAGGACTGGAGGCTCTGATGAAGCATGGCATGGAGGGGAAGCTAGAGCCCATGATAATTGAGTTGAAGTGATTGGGAGATGAATGCTAGAAACTGCAAGTGAGGGAGTACACAGGGTGTACCCTGATGGCATCAGCCAGGCAAGGGTTTTGAAAGTAGAGGAGGAGAAATGGCTCATAAAGTAACTGAATGAAAAGAGGGCACCCACAGTCCCTCCTGGCCTTCCCAGGATGTTTCTCCCTACATCTCCCAGAGCAGTTCTGTCTCTTGCCAGGTTGCCTGAAAAAGCCCACGACAACTTGGGTGGCTTCACTTTTAGGCCGAATCAGGCCATTTTTCAACTTTGTTTCTCCTTACAGCCTGATCCGCTCTGACTGTACTGCACAGGTGCTAGTAATGTGTCTTCTAGAACAAGCACCTACGGGCACATGGGAGTCAGATCCCTAGACAGAAGGCCTGGTTTCTTCTCCTGTAAACTGCATTCCCTCCCTCATTTGTTTATTCAAACATGTGTTAAGCACTACTGCATGCCAGGCCTATTTGCTTAATTTTCTTTACCTCTCTCGGCCACCCTGAGGGGAGGGATTATTTTTTATTAATTTTCATTTTTATTTTGTAGAGACAGGGTCTCACCATGTTGTCCAGGGTTGTCTCGAACTCCTGGGCTCAAGTAATGTTGGCAGGATTGTTACGCTTATTTTTACAAATGAGGAAATGAAAGCTCGGAGAGCTGAAAAACTTTGCCAAGGTCATATTGGGTCTATCTGAGTCCAAGGGGACTCACTATCCAGATAGGGAAAGAATCAGATAGGGAAATAATAAAACATAAGTCGTTGTGCAAAGTTTTAAGGGAACATGGAAGTTAGAGAGATTACTCCTGTTATGGGAAAAGAGGTGGGGTGCATGTGAGGAAGACTTCCAGGATCAGTAGAAATTGACATAGGGAGCTGGAGAGGAAGGACAGCAGGCAGAACTGATAGCCTGAGCAAAGACATGGTGACATGAAACTCCGTGGTGTGACCTAGATTGTTGAGTTAAAGGCAGAGACAAGATTGTCTATAGGTCTGGGGTTCATGGACAGCCTCAAGGAGGTGGTCCACAAACCCCTAGACATTTGATCTCATTTGTGGGTTTCTTTCTTTTTTTTTTTCTGGAGAGAGGATTTTTATTTTCATCAGTTCTTCAAACTGGGACATTCACTCAAAACAGCCTTGGGTAGCAGATAAGCTTGGAGACGTCAGCAGAGGCCGGGAACACAGGATCCTGTAGCCCTGGTTCAAGAATTCATCCTTCACTCTGAGGCCAACAGGGAACCCATGGTGTTTTCTAGCTGGGAGAAAGCACCCGGCTTAAGCACTCTTTCTGGCCTTAGGAAGACAACACAGTTTACTGTGAGCTGAAGTAGATGGAAAGTCCTTTTATAAACTACAACACGACCTACTGTTTACCGCCGTATCCCTAGAGTCAGGCACAGTGCTGAGCACATATTGGGGGTTCAGTAGATATTTGTTGAATGAATGAATGAATGTTCACAGGTGTACATCATAACAATAAAAAGAATGTATATTTCCAGGGTGGCTCCATGCATTTCTTGACTGATTTAACTGAAGGTGAAATCCATGAACCCCAAGCTCCCCATGTACAGCTTCAGGCTCTAACAGAAACCTACCAAGTCCTGAGATGATGCTAGGAGTGGCGGGGCAGGGGTGGGTAGGGGAGAGTGGGTTTGGCACCTGAGGGTGTGGCCACACCTGGCTGCAGGATGGGGCTCTTCCCAAAGTTCCCTTTGAGGTCTTTGGAGGAGTGGAGGCTACATGGTCAGGATGGCCAGAATTCTTCTTTTCTTCCTTCGACATTCAATCCATCAGCTTGTCCTGTTGACTCTGTCTCCAAAACATGTCCTCTATCCCCTCTATTTCCTCGATCTCATCCACTCTCACCCAGTTCCTGCTCCCCACCTGGCCTGGGACACCACAGCTGTCTCAAAACCAGAGCCATGGCTGTGCCCTTGCCTCCCTACCATCGGCTCTCCATGTGGCAGCCTGAGGCATCTTTAAAACTCTCCATCTGCAAAGAACGTGGCTTTCTTAGAGTACTGTGCTTCTAAAAATTTAATATATTTTTGGGTCAAGTGGGAATTTTGCTAAGATGCAGTTTGTGACTCAGTTATCTGTGGTTGGGCTCAAGACTGTGTTTCTAATAAGCTCCCAGGCTGTGCAGTTGCTGCTGCTCCTGGACCGCATTAGGAGTAACAAAGGCTTGGAGAAAAATCCAAACTTCCTTTCCACGTCCCACTTTATCTGGCCCCTGCATAGCTCTCCCACATCATCTCCAGCCATTGCTCCTCTCCCTCATCTTGCTATGGCTCCTCTGGCCTTCACTGTGTTCCTGGAGTATGCCAAGCTGCTCCTACCTCAGGGCCTTTGCACACGATGTTCCCACTGCCTGGAGTGCTGCTTTCCTGGAACATTCCACATGGCTTGCTTTTCTTTATTTACATCTTAGTTCAATGGTGAGATAGTAATTCTCTGTCCACTTCACCTAGTGAAGTACCTTAGCCACCAGAGACTCTTGGCTATTTGCTTTTTTTCTTCTTCCACATAGCACTTATGATTCTCAGTTTATTTTGGTAATATATTTGTTGGCATTCATTTCCTGTCCTTCCCTTCCTGTATGTTCCACAGGGATAAGGACTCGGCTTCCTTTGCTCTGAGCCTACCCCAGAGCCTGGCACATGGTAAGTGTCCTCTTCATGTTTCATGGGCCTGTGCATGAAAATGCTCCCACTGCTGCTGTTGGTGTTTGGATGCAGACAAGCTGGGAAAAGCAATGGAGGGACCTGAGACAGAGGAGAGGAAGGAGAGAGTAAGCAAACTGTCTCTACTGAGGTGCCTCAGAAAAAGCCTCAAAAAAAAAGCACCTAGAGATGATGCTGAAACTCTGAATCAACATATAATAGATGAACTCATCTAAGTAGAAGAGATTCATGCTGGAAGGTGGGGAGGAAAGTAATGCATAGTTCAATGAGTTAAGAATTTGGAAGTTTGAGTAGACAAATAGTAAATATTTATCAAATAGATAAATATGCTGAACCCTTATTTTATGACCATTACTTTGTGTTATATAATCTGTTCATCCTCATAAAACATTATCACCATCTTGCAAATAAGAAGCTGTGCTACCAGATTAGGAGATTTGCCTGAGGTCATATAAGACTTGCCAAAGGTCCTACAGCGATTCAGAGACAGAGCTGACTACCCCACTCTCTAAAACAGCTCTATTCAAAGTCGTAAATGCCATATTCCCTGTCCCCTTCCCTGCAGTGCCATACCACCTGTTACCACTGACACACTGTGCATTTATCTGCTTGTCTGTTTCTTCTCACCACAGCATGAATTCCCTAAGGGTAAGAATCTTCATTTTGTTCGCCACTCTTTTCCAGAGCCCAGAACAGGGCCTGCCATGTAAGTGGCACTTCATGAATGCTTACTGAATGTTAAAAGGATGAATGAATGGATTATTTAAAAATCCTTATTTTGGCCAGGTGCCATGGCTCATGCCCGTAATCCTAGCACTTCTGGGAGAGTGAGGCCAAGAAAAGGAGTTTGAGACCAGTCTAGACAACATAGCAAGACCCTGTCACTACAAAAAATTTACAAATTAGTCAGATGCGGTGGCAGCCACCTGTAGTCCCAGCTACTCAGTAGGCTGAGGCAGGAGGATGGCTTGAGCCCAGGAGTTTGAGGCTGCAGTGAGCTTTCTTGCGCCACTGCACTTGAACCTGGGCAACAGAGCAAGACCCTGTCTCTTAAAAACAAAAAAGTTTCTCCACCTCTAAGGGGCAGTTCTGTAAACTTGTGGCTGACAGATGACTCAAATCCAGGCAAGAAGGCTGGAGGCCATCTGTGAGGAAGGAAAGCTGTGGCCTGCTGAATGCTTTGGATAATGACAGGGAAGACTGTATCCACAGAGGAGAGACTTGCTGCATGGAACCCGGCGGGAGAATAACCAGGGAGCTGGCATTTGTCCAGTCTCAGGCTATGACATCACCCTGTGGTGACATGGGTGGGCATGAATGCCACAGGCTGGCAGTGGCTCTTCTCAGGATGTGGCTTCCCACAGAAAGTGGCCCGAGAGGGAGAATGTGATGACCAGGCCCCAGTGGCAATAACAAGTTCGATGTAAGTGCATAACGTTACCAGAACATTTCTTGTGAGCCAGGCATGGTAGTTCATGCCTATAATCCCAGCATTTCAGGAGGCTGAAGGGGAAGGATTGCTTGGGCCCAAGAGGTTGACACTAGCAGCCCGGGTAATGTAGAGAGACTCTATTTCTTAAAAAAAAAAAAAAAAAACAGTTAAAGTTAGCTGGGCATGTTGGCACACTCCTGTAGTCCCAGCTACATGGGAAGCTGAGGTGGGAGGATCGCCTGAGTCTGCGAGGTCGAGGCTGCACTGAGCCATAATCATGCTACTGTACTCCAGCCTGAGTGACAGAGCAAGATCCCGTTTCAAAGAAAAAAAAATCTTTTGTGAATTGCATTAGAATGAGTGAGTCATTCAAACCTGGCAGCTCTGGCTGCTGGACAAAGGCTCTGAACCAGCCAGGCTGGGTTGTGGATAGTCCCTTGAGATAGTTCTCTGCCCATTGACCTTCCTCTGTACCTAGGCTTCTCAAGGTATAGACTTGAGACTGGGCTCCGACTAACCACATCAATACCACCTGAGAACTTGATAGAAATGAAAATTCTCCTGCCCTGTCCTCTGATCTACAAAATTAGAAACTATAGAGGTGAGGTCCATGGTTCTGGGAATTAACAAGCCCTCCAGGTGATTCTGATGCGTGTTCAAGTTTGAGAACCACAACTAGTTTCCCTTTCATAATAGTTACTACTTTGCAAGGAGTCGGGTGGGGTTAAGGCAACAGGTTGAGAAATTCATAATATCGTGCAGGGGGTCTTTTTATAAGTTGAGTGAGGACTGGATCAGTGACTCTCAATGGGAAAGGTCAGGGGTTAGGGAGAAACCTTCTTGCATTTGGAAAATCTCGAGGAGGGGTTAATTTGCAAAAACAAACTTTAAGGTTATAGTTTTGCTTTCTAGACCTGATTTTAAAAAATTTTTTTTTTTTTTTTTAGAGACAGGGTCTTGCCTTTTGCCCAGGCTGGTCTCGAACTCCTGGGTTTAAGTGATCCTTCCCCCTTGGCCTCTCAAAGTGCTGGGATTACAGGCGTGAGCCATGTTGCCCAGCCCTTAATTTATTTCGAAGACTGGTGTAATATAAACATTAAAGAAGGTGTAATATAAACTGCTACCCAGTATTGTTTCAGTGTCTATAATGTTTGGATCCCACTTCCTGTCCAATTCTCATCCTCAAACACAAAAACAAAACCAAAAAAACAACTATCTACACACACACACACACACCCTCGGCTGGCCTGAGAGGTAAAAGAAACATCCCGTAGGACCTGCGGAAAGAGCTCCTGAGGCAAGTTGGAGCCTTTATTGTGTGCTATGCACTGTATCTGGCACTGTAAAGAGGGTACAATAGCTAGTGGCTTCTGCAAGCAAGCAGCTTACAAGAGAAAATTCAGAGGGGAGACATTTTTTCTGGTTGATAGATGTTGAAAGTATGAAGGTGTGGGAGCTTTGATCAGAGACTTGGTTTTTCAGTTTTGCCAGATAATAGAACACATGGGGTGAACTAATGGGAGAGCAGGAGGAACAGATGGGCGGAGGCTTGATTCTGGGTTAGGAGGCACAGAAAGGCACAGAGGACTACCAGTCCTTAGCAGTACTGTACTGCTCCACGGCCACTACTTGGGTTCAGGGCCACTTTCAGATCTGAGGTTAGATAGTAAGAATTGCTAACATTTATCCAGCGACCACATGTGCCAGTAATCAATCTAGGTGCTGACATGTATTAACTCATTCTTCATAGGAACCCTATGAAAGAGTTATTTGTTGAGGAGACTTGGGCATTCACAGGAAATCAATCGAACGTGTCCAAAGTCTCCCCCTAGACAGTGGTGGATTCAGAATTCGAGTCCTGGCCACTTGCTCCGAGGCCACCGACAATTCAGTGTGCTGTCCCCCGTGTCTGGGCTGGCTTGGTGGGTTGGGAATGGCAGAGGAATGGGACACTTATTTTGGTAGGCAAATGTGGTTCAGAAGAAAGCTCTTCCTCTTTCTCCAAGCCTGAGCAATCTTTTTGGCGCAGGCAGTCCAGAGCAGAGCGCTTTGTGAGCCAGCTACAGGAGAAGTGCTGTAAGCCCCTTCCCACTAGATGGCAGCCCCTAAAACCACATACAAATCCTGGAACCTCCCTGGTCCCCATCTTCCGGGGCTGGGCCGCAGCTGAGGAACTGCGGGACGCACACCCGCCGGGCGTCCAGGGGGCGCCACCCCATCCGGGGGTCGCGGGAAGCTCCTAGGCCGGGTGGGGGGCGGAGGCAGAAGGGGAGACGCTGCTTCCCCAATTCTCGGCGCCCCGAGAAGGAGCTGGCGGGGAGCAGCCTCACCCGGGGCTCCCAGGGCCCGCCCTCACCCCCCGCATCGCCACGGCGGACCGCCAGGAGGGGAGGGGAGAGGAGGGTTGGGAGGGCGGCGCGTGCGCGGTCCGGGGCCCCCGGGGAGTGGGGGGCGGCGGCAGGTGCGCGGCGCGGACTACAAGTCCTAGCAGGCCAGGCCGCCCTGACCCGGCCCCCGCCGCCGCCTAAAGGCTACGGGAGCCGCAGCCGTGGGGTGGCCGCGGCTTTCGCTTTGCCGCCGCGGCTGGGAGGGCGGGAGCGGCAGACTCGGCGGCCGGCTCTACCGGCGTCCCGGCTCGGGCAGCGCCGAGGGGCGCTCCTGGTCAAGCTCTCCCGGCTCGGGGGTTCCTTGCCGAGGCGCACGCTCCCTGGGCTCCCCGCCTCGGCCGTCGCGGCCCCGATGCGGAGGCATGGATAGAGCGGCGCTGCGCGCGGCGGCCATAAGAGAGAAGGAGGAGGGCGGTGGCGGGGATGATGCGGCCGCCGCGGAGGGAGGCGCAGGGTCCGCGGCCAGGCGGGGTCTGCAGCAGCGCGGGAAGCTCCAGAAGCTCATGGACATCTCCAGCAGGAGATACAGACCCTGGAGGTAAGGGGGTCGGGGACCCGGGCTGGGCTCGAGGAGCGGCCTGGACACCTCTCTCTGGGCCCCAGTTCACTCTTGGTGGAGTTGCATCCTTGAGCCCGCGTCGCCTCTTGGAGGCTTCCCCTCCCTCCTGCATTCGCCAATGCGGCAGCGGGAGGACCTGGGCCAGCCCTCACCTTGGGCAGGATTTGTGGGGCGGTGCGTGGTGGGAACTGGGATGGAGGTTCGAGGGGCCCGTGGGCGAGGTGGGCTGCGCGCCGACATTCTCTTCCCCCCTTCTCCGCCCCCACCCCATTTCCAGTTTGCGGGACCGCAGGACTCGTTGTCCCAGTGAGTCACAAGCTGGACTTTTCCCCGTGTGACTTAGCCGAGCACGCGTGGGCCGGGGTGACGGAGGAGGTTCCCATGAAGCGTGATCGCAGGCCTGCCGTCCCCTGTTCCCCTCACTCCCCAGACGCCGTCCTGTCCCTACCTTTCCTCTCCTCCCAGGTCTTGTCTGCTGCCTTTTCGAAAAGTTGCTGAAACTGCATTTTTGCTATTCGGGCGTTTGGTGCTTTCCTTTCATGTTGCCACGGAGGCTTGCTGCTTAAAATAATTATCCGCTGACTCCCCCTGCTTCCCCGCAAAGACTGGATTTTGGCTTAGGAAAGATTATGCTGGGAAGCAAGCCTTTGATGGGAAGATGACACTGTTTAAGGGGTTCTTTTTGAGACAGCCTGGAGTGTTAAGAAGAAATAAGATATGCAGGCCTTCCTCTCTCAAATTATAGCTGGGAAGTATTAGAAGGATTTGGAAAAACCAGCCCGAGGGTTGTTGGGGCACCCTGTCCATACACAAATGAGGGCAACTAGTGGATTCCGAATGTGATTCTGGCCAGGGACGGGGCGGTGAAACATCAGACCAGTTAATAGCTGCCTCGTCTTGAAGAAGGAATCTCTCACCATCTTGCCCTGTCACATCTGGCCTCCTGCAGGTCTGGGGATGTTTTGTTTTATTAGATCCTCAATTTCTCCTCCCCCTAAGCCCTCCCCCCGCCCCTTATTGCTAATTGCCTCTGCCAGGTGTCATAAGGCCCTCTGTGATTGCGGTAATTATTACAAGACCAATCCTTCCTCCAGGCATGCCACAAGCCTGAATCCTTGTTTGATCCCAAATTCTCTGGGGTGACTCTCCCTCAGTTTTATTTTCCTAAAAGCTATAAAACCACAGGACATTGGACGAATACACTCAGTGCTGGGTATTATTGTTTTTTATTACAGTTGGCTAAAGCTGTACTGACCAAGGCTTTGCTTAAAAAACAAACAAAACCCCCTACAACCGGCCTTTCTGCATGCATGCTGCAGTTTTCCAAGTATTGAGAGAAACTGATTTTTTTTGAGACAGAGTCTCGCTCTGTCGCCTAGGCTGGAGTGCAGTGGCACAATCTCGGCTCACTGCAAGCTCCGCCTCCCGGGTTCACGCCATTCTCCTGCCTCAGCCTCTCCGAGTAGCTGGGACTACAGGTGCCCACCACCACGCCCGGCTAATTTTTTTTGTATTTTTAGTAGAGACGGGGTTTCACCGTGGTCTTGATCTTCTGACCTCGTGATCCGCCCGCCTCGGCCTCCCAAAGTGCTGGGATTACAAGCATGAGCCACCGCGCCCGGCCTGAGAGAAACTGATTTTTTGAACACAGCTGAGTGTGTTTGCCCAGCAAAGTTCAGTTTTTAAGCTGACACAATAGGGGGCCTGTGAGGCTCAGTTCTGGGAGGAGGGGTCTCTGTCCGCCAGAGTGTGCTAGTTGGACTTTGGTGTTGCTGGGCTTGGAGAATGCTCTCTGTGTTGGCCTCTGTGGGATTGCCCCCACGTTGCTCTGAAGTGCTCCTGGCTCCCAGAGTGTATATATAGGAGAACCACTTGCTGTGCATTCTCTGGAATGGCCTTTTGTCCTACCCTAACTTCCAGAGTCCCTCATTTTGATGGCAGTGTGGTGTTCATGACACCCCAGAGCATCCAGCTATTTAAGTCTTGGAGCTGGCTTATTCAGTGGCTTCTCTCCTGAGTGTTTGTTTAGATGATCATCCCTGGCAGCAGATAACCCATCCGAAGGCCCACGGGGATTTGCAGCTCCCTGTTCTTCCCACCGTGATGTGGATTCGGGTTCATTCCACTTCCTGAAAAGGCAGGGCCTGGGCTGTTTTTGGGAATGGGAATTTAGACCCCTGGAGCGAGTTCCATGGGGCTGCCACCAGTTAGTTTGGATGAGTCACTTCATCCCGGAGGCCTCAGCCTCCTCACCTGCAAAACAAGGAGGCTGGAGTGGATCTCTGAGGGCTCTGGAAGCTCGAAATTCTCTAGGTTAGAGAAGGAGACTTGGTTGGGTGAAATCAAATGTTTGTGATTGTTTTTATACTACCCTTGTTTAAGAATAACCCTCTTTAAGAATGGTTATAAAATCCAGATTTACTGAACCCATAGCATAGGGGTTAAGTTTATTATAAGAATCTTTGCCATAGGAGCAGCCTGGTGATGAGACGAGACGATGAGATGATGAGATGAAAAATGATGAGATGAAATAATGAGATGAAATGAAATGATAAAATGAAATAATGAATGAAATGAAATGATGAAATGAAATAATGAAATAATGAAATTGAAATGAGAAGAGATGAGATGAAATGATGAGATGAAATGAGATGAAATGATTAGAAGAAATGAAATGAAATGATGGGATGAAATGATGAGATGAAATGAGATAATGAGATGAAACGAAATGAAATAATAAGATGAAATAAAATAATGAGATGAAATAATGAAATGAAATTGAAATGAGATGAGATGAAATGATGAAATGATGAGATGAGATGAGGTGAGACGAAATGAGATGAAATGATGAGATGAAATTAAATGATGAGACGAAATGATGAGATGAAAAATGAGATGAAATGAGATGAAATGATGAAGTAAAATGAGATGAAGTGAAATGAAGTGAAATGATGAAGTGAAATGATTAAATGAAATGAAATTGAAATGATATGATATGAGATGAGATGAAGTGATGAGATGAAATGATGAGATGAGATGAAATGATGAGATGAAATGATGAAATGAGATGAGATGAAATGATAAGATTAAATGATGAGATGAAATGAGTTGAAATGATGAGATGACAACATTTAGTAATTCTTACGACATTTAGTAAGAATACTTAGAAAACTTGGACACTGTATCAGCCGTTTCCTAGATACTAATTTACTGATGGCCAAATGATGAAATTGAAATGAAATTGAAATGAGATGAGATGAAATGATGAGGTGATGAGATGAGATGCAATGATGACATGAAATGATGAGATGAAATGAAATGAGATGAAATGAAATAATGTAATGAGATGAAATGAAATGATGAAATGATGAAATTGAAATGAAATTGAAATGAGATGAGATGAAATGATGAGATGAAATTAGATGAAATGATGAGACGAAATGATGAAATGATGAGATCAGATAAAATGAGATGAGATGAAATGATGAGATGAACTGAAATGAGATGAAATGAGATAAAATGAAATGAAATAGTGAAAAGAAATTGAGATGAGATGAAATGATGAAATGAAATGATGAGATGTAATGATGAGATGAAATGATGAGATGAAACAATGAAATGATGAGATAAGATGAGATGAAATGATGAGATGAAATAAGGTGAAATGATGAGATGAAATGATGAGATGTGATGAGATGAGATGAAATGATGAGATGAACTGAAATGAGATGAACTGAAATGAAATGAAATAATGAAATGAAATAATGAAATGAAATAATGAAATGAAATTGAAGTGAGATGAGATGAAATGATGAGATGAAATGATGAAATGAAGTGATGAGATGAAAAATGATGAGATCAAAAATGATGAGATCAAGAGTGGGATGAAATGATGAGATTAAATGATGAGATGAAATGAAATGAGATGAAATGAAATGACATAATTAAATGAAATAATGAAATGGGATGAAATGAAATGAAATAATGAAATGATGAAATGAAATAATGAAATGGAAATGAGATGAGGTGAGATGAGATGAGATGAGATGAAATGATGAGATGAAATTATGAGATGAAATAATGCCCTGTCACCTGTGTGTCTGTTCATTTTCCCAACCAACAAAAATTGTAATTCAATAATTTTAATTTTATTATTTAAGAATATTTTAAGAGTTGAAGGAAAAATAATATATGTACATTATGGGTTACAATCTAAGTATAAATAATAAATAAATATATTAAAACATGTCTTGTAAAGAATATGTTTTGTAATCGAACATACCATGCTCTTGTGATGACAGTTATTTCATGCTGGTTGTCACAATTTTACATGAAAAACTAATGAAAAAGTGTTTTTAACTGTTTCTAAAAATAAGCTTCCAAAACAGTTTTACATTCAAAATGTGAAAAAGATGTCTTTGTGTTCCTTAATCTGATGAGATTTTCACACTCTGCACATAATTGTTAGATTTTTATTGTGTTGATAAATTGATAGCAAATAAAAATGTTATTACCCCTTTAATTAGGATTTTTAGGTGATATAGGCAAAATGGAAGGCAAGTTTATATAACTTTGTCTAAATGAACTTTCTAAATGCCTGAGTATTAAAAGATAGCTTGTCTATAAATCACAATGTATATATTACTATATGACCTAGGACCAATCAAAACTGTTATCTCTGATAACATTATATTCTGCCCAACATAAAATAGATATAATAATACCTCTTACACTTAAATCCAGGCATTATCATTTGAATAACTTAAGAATATGCAGCAAAGGTGCTTTTAAAAATATAAGCTAGTGATTGTACTCAATTTGTAAATCACATAGGATAGTGGGTCATTTTTAAGAATATTAATTATTTCAATCTATAAACATGGATGTCTTTCCTTTTTTATGTTTTCTTTAATTTCATTAATATTTGTCATTTTTGTTGTAGAAATCTTTTACTTCCTTGGTTAAATTTATTTCTAAGTACATTTTTGTAGCTATTGTAAAAGGAATTGCTTTCTTAATTTCTTGTTTCAGCTAGTTTACTATCGATATATAGAAATGCTACTGATTTTGGTATGTTGATTTATATCCTGCAACTTTATTGATTTCATTTATCACCCTAAGAAGCTTTTGGTAGTCTTATTTTTTTCTGTGTATAAGATCACATTGTCTTTAAACAGGGACAATTTGACTGTCTCTTTTCCAATTCAGATGTCCTTTATTTCTTTCTCTAACCTAATTGTCCCGGCTAAGACTTTCACTATGTGAAATATGATTGGTGAAAATGGGCATCCTTTTCTTGTTTCAGTAACATCTTTTTCTTGTTCACAGTAAAATCTTTCACCTTTTCCACATTCAGTATGATCTTAGCTGTAGGTTTGTCCTTTATGTCCTTCTGTGTTAAGGCATATATTTTCTATACTAAATTGTTGAGAGGTTTTTTGTCATGTAAGAATATTTAATTTTGCCAAACGCTTTTATTGTGTTTATTAATTTAATCATTTGGTTTTCAGTATATATGCAAAGGAAAGAAAATCAGTGTATCAAAGAGTTACCTGCACCCCCCATGTTTATTACAGCACTATTCACAATAGCCAAGATATGGAATCAACATAAGTGTCCATCAACAGATGAATGGATAAAGAAATGTGACATACATATATAATGGAATATTATTTAGTCATAATGAAAACAAAATCCTGTTATTTGTGGCAACAAGAATGCAACTTGAGGGCATTGTGTTAGGTGAGATAAGCCTGGCATAGAAAAATAAACACCACATAACTACATGTTCTCACTTATGTATGGAAGCTAAAAATGTTTAATCTTGTAGAAGTAGATAGTAGAGTTTTGGTTACCATATCCTGGAAAGAGTAGGAGAAAGAAGAGTATAAGAAAAATGTGGTTAGTACATACAAAATTACAGCTGGAGAGAAGGAAGAAGTTCTAGTTCTCTACAGCACTGTTGGGTGACTGTAGTTAACGGGAATTTATTGTGTGTTTTCAAATAACTAGAATAAAAGATTTTGAATATTCTCACTGAAAAGAAATAATAAATGATTTAGGTAATGGATATGATAATGACCCTGACTTGATCTTTGCGCATTGCATAAATATATCAAAATATCACTCTTTACCCCATAACATGTACATTTATTATATGTCAAAATAAATTTAAAAGAGAAAAAATGAGGTAAAGGTAAAGGTACAAAATTTAATTACTTTTTCTTCTATAAAACCTAAGAGTCAGTACCAAGAAGAGTCAATTTATTAGTTTTCTAAAATAAAAAAAATCAAAATGACCAAAAAAGAGCAATATCCAAGAAAAGATTGAAAATGAAAAACAACATTTAGTAAGAATACTTAGAAAACTTGGGCACTGTATCAGCCATTTCCTAGATACTAATTTACTGACGGCCATTTAAATAGAATTTTATTCCATCTAATTCATTTATACTCCCAGAGTTCGAAATTATGTTTTACCTACAATAAATGAGATAACACGTGTAAATTATATGGTACTCTGCCTAACACACGGTAATAATACATGTTAGCAATAAACTTTTAGTATAGTAGTCATAGTACTAATTTCTCACATTGCAATTTCCTTCAGAGACATTAATACAACCTTTCTAATGACTCCTTGTTCATCAAGATACCTCTTCAAATTATTCTATTTGTTTCATTCAGTATATTAGCTGTGTATACCGATAACTACACTTTTTTTTTTTTTTTTTTTTTTGAGACGGAATCTCATTCTGTTACTGACGCTGGAGTGAGGTGGCATGATCCCGGTTCACTGCAACCTCCACCTCCCAGGTTCAAGCGATTCTCCTGTCTCAGCCCCCCAAGTAGCTAGGACGACAGGTGCACACCACCATGCCTGGCTAATTTTTGTATTTTTAGTAGAGTCAGGGTTTCACCCTGTTCAGGCTGGTCTCGAACTCCTGATCTCAGGTGATCCACCCACTTTGGCCTCCCAAAGTGCTGGGATTACAGGCGTAAGCCACCGCACCCAGCCTGATATTGCATTCTTGGATTTTGAACACTGAATATCTTTTTGAAAGATTACACCTCTTTACCTCCTTGTGCTTCAGAAATTATTTTCCTTCAAGTGTTCCAAGGGTCTAATGAAGAATGAAGGTCATGTTTTATCACTTTTGTCCTTAAAGATTTCAGACATGCTGAAACTGATTGAAGTATCATTTGCTACCAGATAGATTAATTACCTCTAGTTGTAGGAGTGGATACATCTTTAATGGTATATTTTGGGTTATTGTCTTATTTTTGATGTAGTATTCTATAAATAATTTATTAAACCTGGCAACCTTGGGTGAGCATAGATTTTTCAACTTTGGTGTTATATTGTGTTTGCTTTTAAAAACTGCTTTTGAGGCTGGGTATGGTGACTCTTGCCAGTAATCCCAGCACTTTGGGAGGCCAAGGTGGGTGGATTACCTCAGGTCAGGAGTTCAAGACCAGACTGATCAACATGGCAAAACAACATCTCTACTAAAAACACAAAATTAGCCAGGCATGGTGGTGCATGCTTGTAGTCCTAACTACTTGGGAGGCTGAGGCAAGAGAATCACCTGAACCTGGGAGGTGAAGGTTGCTAGGTTGCTGTGAACCAAGATCGCACCATTGCACTCCATCCTGGGTAAAAAGAGCAAAACTCTGTCTCAAAAAAAAAAAAAAAAAAAAACACACCAAAAACTGCTTTTGAGTAGAGTTGTAAATACGATTTTTTTTTTTGAAAAAAGAAATTATCAAGTGCATAAGTTCATAATAGAAAAACCAATAAAATTTCAGGCACAAGTTAGTACTAAAAAAAATTATGTTGAATATTCTCTAATACAACATGCTTTTTCCCTTCATGAACAATTTGTGTTTTACTGAGAAGACTCATTGTTTATGGTAGACATTAGACTACAGATGAATATGTACTTTAAACACTGTCAGTTGCTTTCTTAATTTTATATCTGCTGCTTTATGCTTCTGTTTATTTTCATTTTTTCCAATGTCTACATTCTAGTAAATTTGAATATTTTAATCCAAGTTTATCTACTATTTAATATTTCTTGTATAGTTTAGTATTTTTAAGACTCAAAAAGGTTTACAGAAAGAAGAAAAATAGATTAGCATGTTATTAATCATTTAAAGATCATTTAAAAATCTTTGACCTTTATAGTTTAATGAATAAAATGTTAGTAGTTATTGGCATAAAATAATTTGTCTTTTGGACTTAGCATCCAGCATTTCTTTTTTAATAAAGAAAATAATTATTCTCTTGCAATATACTATGTTTATCTGGGTTTTGAAAAATGAGTTTTCCGAATATGAGAAAGCCATTTACATTGTTAAATCTACAAAGGCAAATGGAATGGTACTAAATTATTTAAATAATAATGTTTAGATGCTGGCCCTATAGAAACATTGTTTCTATACTTCCTACAGAGTTGGGGATATGCAATCCTAGAATATTTCTAGGAGCTAACCCTTTAGATTGATGAACGAAACAAAACTTTTAAATAAAATTAAACTTTCAAATTATCCAGGTAATGGGCCTGACTTTTAATTCAATGGATATGGAGCATAATGAATTATCCCCTTCTCATTGGGTAATAAGTTCCCATTCTTAACTTATAATACTCAAAATATCCTTTAATTTTTAATTTTTGATTAGTCATATCATTATGCTTAGGTATTTTAGCTTCTATCTTAAATTCTAAAATAATTTTGAAACAGGAAAAAGTATTCTTTATTACCGTATGTATTAAACATTATGTTTTTCAAATTTAAATGCAAATGTATCTTTTCATTGCTTCTTGATGATGCCCTTCACCCTATCCATATTTTCACTACCAAATGGTAATTACTTTTCAGGTTCGCATACTTGTTCTTTAGAAAAATTTTCTCTGTGCCTTATAAAGAATATGATTGTTGGCATTCAAAAGCCAGTGAAGTATACATTATTAGCCTGTTGCCTAACTCATATATTTAAGAAACTACACTAATTACCCACATACTCATATTTTTATTTCCTCATTATTTCTAGAGAAAACAAATACTGCTAACATGATGTTTGTAAGAGATTAAAAAAGTCTTTTCTTGAAAAGTGCTGTCATTGTAGTATTAACTTATAGTATCAACTTCTTTATAAACTCCTTATACACTTTTTATTCTGAGAGAAATAAAAAAGCTAAAAGTGAAATAACTTTGTTTACTCTCCATATTATAAGCCACCCATCTTGGTAATTTAGGGTCTTTATAGTTAGGGTAAGTTGTGTCATACCGAGGTAACAAAATAAAAAGTATTTTGCCTCTTTGGGCCTTTCCTTATTCAGTAATACTGTCAGTTTGGCTTTTTTTGTAGGTCAACTTACTGAACTTAGTATTCTGAAATAATCTGTTTACTATCTTTTGATAAGCATTTAAAATATTAGATTCATTGTTACTCTTCTGCCTTTATTGGGCTGGAAGAATAATTGTTTCTCTCACTCCACAAAAGCCAAGTTGCAGAGAAAAACACATAGACATTCTACTGCAAAGCAAAGAAACTTGACTATTTTCTGCAATTTTAAAGTGTACATTGAATGAATTAAACCATCTTTTTATTTTCTTTTTTTGCTCACTGGCTAATATTAATAACATCAAGTGTGTTATTATAATGTTATCTAGGTAAAACTCTCAAAAAGTTTTCATAATTACCATTTTTAAATATATAAATAGTTGACCTAATGTTAATTTTTATTGTCTGAGACCATGTCTGTTATTTCACTCTTTAAATTCAGTTAGTAATGTAGAACCTAGCACTTGGTAGATACTCAAAAATTATTTGCTGAATAAAAAAAGGTTGAACATGTAATATATACAAAATATACTGGAAAAAATGCACCAAACAATTTTGTTACACCAGTTTAATGTAGAATATTGCCTTTAAAAGTTAATATAGTTTTCGAGTGTCTGCAATGACTTTGTAATGTTTGTGCACATATAAAATAATATTTCCAAAAATGTAATCCAGTGAGGAAATATACTTTCTAAATTCTAGATTTATAATTTAGGGTTTAAATTATAAAATCATTAAATAAGATGCAAGTGAAATATAGTCAAATATCCCCTTGGAAAAAAATTAAGTGGCCTCTAAAGTGACGTGTTCATATATATAATTTTACAATCACCCTCAGTTTGCTTTTCCTCTAGCGTTAGAACAGATCCTTGTTGTTTATTTGCTTTACATCAAAGGTAGATGTTTTTGTTCCTTTAAGGACATATTTAAAAATAAATGTAAATGGTTTACAATAGAATCGTATTTAATGATCAGCACATAAGACATGAGGCCATCTGAAATAAATGCAGAACCAAATCTCTCATTCATCACACTCAATCACATATGTTTATTGATAAAATGCTAAGTGGAAAAACCTGAATTATGTAAATTTATCTCTCTCTTTTGCCTTTTTAAATATACATACAGTCAAACTGTGATTTACTGATGAACAAGTAATTCTCCATTTGCATATGTAATGAACTATGTGGCATGAAATCAATATTAATTGTAAAACATCTATGGCAATAAGGTTAGAAGGAATGTGATATAGCAGCAATTATCCCATAGCCAAAAAATATAGATATTTTTGCCCTCTGATTTTTTCATTGTCTACGTTTTCTATAAATAACACAGATAGCTTTTGTAACATTTCATTCCAAATCCTTTAACATGAAAGATAAATTTAAAAATACTCATTCCATATACACCCTGATTT
>NW_026652293.1:33832263-33903822 GCF_009828535.3 Hylobates moloch | reverse complement strand
TCAAGGCATCCTCACCTCAGCCAGGGCAGCGATTTCCCCCAACTTCCAAATGAAGTTTGATCTTGTTCTGGGACTTTTGACACAGGGTCCACTGCCTGGGTACATTCTGTCCTATCCCAAATCATTCACCCAAACCTCCAAGCCTCTCTCTGCTCTGAAGGACCCCCAGGAGTGAAGAGCTTTTTCCAAGTGTCTCAGCACAAATGGGATCATTCATAAAAAATCAAGGTCAACAGACACTTTCTGAGCATGTGGAACCCTGTGGTTTCATACTCTTAAGCACCTCACATTATATACAGGAGAAAATGGAGGCTTATTTTCCTGTAGCCCCTGTCTACACTAGGGTAAGTGGGACTGTCCTAGTTCCAGGTGCCCAGAGGTGGACTGCAAGACCACAATTCTGTCCTTTCAAGGCTGTGCTGGGCAAGGCCCTGGCCCAAGCAGAACCCTGGGAAGCTTGTGGAATCTCCTGCACATGCTCTGGGCCCTTGTCTGAGCCTTCCTCTAAAACTCAGCACATTAAATAGGACTTGCTGGCTACATGTAGGTCAAGGGTGTAACCCCCATATCTCTAATTCTTCACAGAGTTCTCGCTGTATTCTCCCACCCACCTTGTTCTCAGACCTCTAGACTCAGAGAGGTGATGGACTACTGCCTGGTAACTTCTAAGAGCATCCCCTACATAGCAAATTGTGCCAACACTCTATATATCCACCACCCACAAACCCATGCCAGTCATAATGCACATATGGAAATCGAATACTTAGATTGTCATGGCTGGTGTGTTCTCTCCGCAGTCCCATATGCAGAAAAAGGCAAATCATAAACAAAAGATAATTTGGTTGGTGCAAAAGTAATTGCGGTTTTTGACATTACTTTTTTTTTTTTGAGACGGAGTCTGGCTCTGTCGCCCAGGCTGGAGTGCAGTGGCGCAATCTCGGCTCACTGCAAGCTCCGCCTCCCGGGTTCACGCCATTCTCCTGCCTCAGCCTCTCCGAGTAGCTGGGACTACAGGCGCCCGCCACCACGCCCGGCTAATTTTTTGTATTTTTAGTAGAGACGGGGTTTCACAGTGGTCTTGATCTCCTGACCTCGTGATCCGCCCGCCTCGGCCTCCCAAAGTGCTGAGATTACAAGCATGAGCCACCGCGCCCGGCCTGACATTACTTTTAATGGCAAAAACCAGAATAACTTTTACACCAACCTAATAGGAGAGTGTGAAATTAACAGGTCTAGTTTGTTGTGCTTTTCTATTTTCTATTTGTTCTTATTTGTTTCTTTCTGTGTATCTTTGATAGTTTGGAGGAATTTGTGAAAGGAACAGGGATAAACATTTTTTCCTGCTATTTTTAGACCAATTTTTTTATCTCTCTTACATCTCTAGTAATATCTTTTTCAAAATTCTGTGTTTCACTTATGTACCTTATGTTCTTAATTAGTGTTGCTGCTAATATCAAAAATTATTTTCTTATATTAATCTTTTGTCTTCTGTTATTCTTTAAGTAGTTTATATTTCTTAAATTTGTTATGCTTTGTATGCTTTTTCTAGGTTTTCAAGTGGATGATTTAGTTGTTTTATTAGATTTTCAGTTTTTTCTAAAAAACGTACTTAAAGTTAGAAATATACCTCCAATTGTTGCTGGCTTTGAGGAATACAATATGATGTTGATTATTTAGAATGCATTGATTACTCCTTTATTGTCTAATTCATGACCTACGTTTGAAAACATGACTAAATTTATTTTTTTTGTTGAATGTACATTTGTATACTTTTAGATAAAGTTTATTGACCGTGTTATTTATACCTTTTTCAGCTTTTTTACTTTTGTCTTTCAATATTTCAGTACTAGTTTACTAAATAACTAATTAAAATTAATTTTCCACCTATTTTCCCTATCCTATTTATTTAAATTAAAATTTCAAAGTTATACTTTTAATTATATTTATGTTACAGATTTTCATATTTTCTGGTCAATTTTTCTTTACCACTGTTCCTTATAAAGTCATTTTTGGTATCCTGTGATTGACCCTTCAAATGGTGATGAACAGATATAATAAAGCAACTGAAGCACGATGATAAGAAAAGATGAGAAAACAGAAACAAATCAATGTGTCCATTTATTTGAAATTTAACTACATTAGAGCAATGATAACAAAAAAATACCGAGAGTTATTTTTCAAAACTACATAGAAAGTGAGGTTACACACATGCACATAACACACACACACACACACACACACACACACACACACACACAGATACAGGCCCCAGGTAAAGACCAGGCTCCTCAAGAACTCAGGCCCCAGGTGAACACTGAACTCCAGGTGTACATTAGGCCCCAGGTTGACTCTCAGGCCCCAGATGGGCACCAGGCCCCAGGAAGGTAACCAGGCTCATGGTATATGGCTCCAAGTGGATACCCAGGATCCAGGTAGAAATCAGGGACAAGTGGGCACCAGGTCCCAGAAGGATACCTAGGGCCCTAGTGACCTCAGGCCCCAGGTGGACAGTAGGCCACAGGCGAACTCCAGTCTTCAGGTGGACGTCAGGTCCCAGGGGAAATACAGGTCTTAGGTTGACCCCCTAGGCCACAGGTGGACACAGATCTTAGGTTTACCCCTAGGCCATAGGTGGACACTGACCCCAAGTGTCCAGTATCCTAAAAGCTAGGGTGGGCAGCCCCACTGGGCACGGTGGCTGGGCCTGCCATGTCTCCTTGTTCAGCTGCCACATTCTGAGGGGGAGGGCGGGAGGTGTTAGCCCACAATCTAGGTTTTTGTTACTTGATTTTATTTCACCTCCACTGAGTGCTCACTCTCCTCTCACCTAATAGATTTACTCTCATCTGCAAATGGTTCAAATGTGAAGGTTTACTGAAGATTTAAAGAGTGTTATCACAGTTGGGATGATTTAAACTAACAGTACACGTTGCATTTTAAAACAATAATTAACTCCCAGAGGATGTGTATGTTGTGGAACAATGACAGATTTTCAACATTGCTTCCCCTACGTGGTGTTTCCAAACAAAAGATTTTTGATTCCCTACTGATGATGGATGAAAACTCTGAGTATGCAAGCAAAATATCATTTTTTAAGTAAGGGCCCATTAGTGTCTTAAATATGCAGAGCTGAGTCTGCAGATGGAGGGTTAAGGGTTTGTTCAAAGCGTGTTGGAGAGTGGCCTTAGGTCTCACCTGCCAGCCCGTCCATCCTGTACCCTCTCAGCCCAGGTTCCCAAGCCCCACCTTAGGGTGCACCCCTTCACAGGGCCACACAGACCCCAGTCCTCACCCATGGGGTCATCTCAAAATGCCTCAGCAACACTTTCTGTCCAGGCCCAGGCCAGGGTCCCAGTATCTCCAGGGGGGCTTGGCATCCAGGCATTGTTGAGCCCTGGCCCAATGTCAGGGTCCAGGCTACCCTCTGGGACCGGGATGTGGGGGGCAGCTGCACGAGGACTCACGTCTGGCTTTATGTGTAGCACCAGGAAAGGCACTTTAATCACATTCATTTGTTGCTCACAAAACCTCTGAGGTGGGTGCCTTCCCCATGTCACAGATGGGAACAACAAGACTTAATAAGGTTAAAGAGCATGCTGGTAGTTGAATCCTGGTCAGGAAATCAGAATTGGAGTCTGTAGACCACTACCTGTGACCTCTGTGGCCCGAGGACCCTCTCACACTGGGTTTGTGTTTGCAGCATGCCCTGTCCTTCCCTAAGGGTCTCAGGTTCTGAGGCATGTTGAGGGCTGCAGGAGCCCATCACTGAGCTGCAGAAGGAAATACTAAAGCTAGCCATGCCACCCTCCAGGCAGACACAGGTGGGGTTGAAAATCGAGATGGGGCAGGGCTGCCAGGAGCAGAAGGAGGCAGGTGGAAAATAAGCCACCGGGGAGGGGCTTCCCTGTTACAGCTTTCCAGGGCCATTTCCACTTTCTGGGTGGTATATTGGAGCAGCTCACACAGTCCACCCACACAGCCAGTCCCCAGGGACACAATCCCCAGAGATTGTTCATCTTGGTGATAGGCCCTGTGCCTCTCCAGGAGTCTCTGTGTGTGGGTCCTGCCCAGGTAAGTGTGATATGTCCTTGCTGTCCTCAGCTCAGGGCCCTGCCAGCATCTTCCTTTCTGGCCAGGGTGAAAGCTTTGTTGACCACCTCCAGGATAGGGTGGTCAGCTGAGCCTTGGAGAGCCAGTCATTCCAGGTGACATGCCTTGGCTCTCCTGGCTGGGTGAGGGTTGTTGAGGTGGCCCACTGTCCCATCTAGCTCTCCTCAGAGACTCCTCATGTGCCTCGGGCGGAGGGCAGAATGCCCCATCCTCAGGCTGCTACCCTAGTCCTCCAGGCAGTGCGTGCCCTGGGCTGGCTGGAATACAGGTTGGCCTGGACCATCCATCTAGAAGAGGCACAGGCTAAGAGAACCTCTCTCGTCCTGCTGAATCCTGCCTCCACGATTCTGGGGGCCCCATCTGGGCAGCCCCTGCATCGCAAGCCCTTCTCTAGCAAGGACAGGACAGACAGCTCTCCTTTATCCAATTCCTAAAGGGGGGGTTCCAGCACATTTTGAGGAAGGGCACTAACCCCTGCCCTGGATGCTGCTGGATCACCCTCTAAGAGAGACGGAGAGGAGCCCTTCTGTCTGGCACCCGCTGCGGCAGGAGTTCCAAAAGCTCTAGCTTCCGTGCTGCTTACTCCGGGCCCTCCAAGCAAGGAAGCAGCTCCTGCAGCAGGGAGGTTTGGGGGGTCCACCAGGTTCCTCCTCAGCCTACACCCTGCTAGAGCTTCAGGAGCCAGTTTGCCTGGCCCTCTGTGCATGGTAAGGACGAAGGGATAAAAAGCAACATTTTTCTAACACCTTCCCACAAATGGCTGCCTCTCAGGAATAATTCTTTCTGGTAATATACTTGTAAAACATTTGGACATTAACACCCAGACAAGAGTGGATGGCAGGCCACAGACTAAAAATATCCACACCTGGGCCCTCAATTGCCTGCTGAATTGCTACCTTGGGTGGGGGTGTCCTGCCAAGAGCTTTGTGGCCAGCCTGGGAGCGTGTCCTTCTCCCTCCTCCCTCTGCACCAGAGCAGCCTCATCCTGTGGCAGGGGCTGGGGGTCACATGCAAGATGGGCTCCTAATCCCAGCACCTATGAGGTCCCCCCAGTTGGTCGAGGTGAGTGCATGCTTAAGGCAAGCTGGCCAAGGTGCACTATAGCTAGGGGAAGCTCCTGTGAGGACTGGGCATCCCGGCTCTGCACAGTGTCCACTCATGACAGTGATATGACCCTGCTTCAGATGGACAAAGGACGCCTTCTTGAACAGAGGTGCCCCAGCCACCATCTTCCCCCAGACACTGCATCCTGACCCCTCTGTTACACTGACCAAGGTCTTCTCAAAGAGGGTCCCTTGTCACGCAGGGTGGGGGTGTGACTCTAGGTCCTACTGGGCAGGCCCTTTGGGGTGTCTGGTGCTGAGATATGGCCAGAGTTGATCTTTCTGGAAGGATGGTGTATGGGGACACTGAGGGCCCTGCAGCAGTGGCCATTGTAAAAGCCCTTCCTTCAACAAGAACATCCACATTATAAGAGCTCAGTGCCTCCAACCTGCTCAGCCCATGTAGATAAAGTCATTTACTCCTCACAGCCACTCTGCAGGTGAGGAAACGGAGGCAAGGAGTGACGGGTCTCATGCCCACCCTTGAGGGGAGGGGACGGCGGTCTTAGCCTGGCCTTGACTTTCCTCTGACAGTGCTGGTCAAGGCTCAGGGCCCCTGGAGCTCGTTTTTCAGTAGTTTCTGGAGGCAGCCTCTTTGGGGGTCCTGCCTTGGCCCCTGCTGAGAGAGATTTTCCTGCTGCTCCATTGGGAGGAATCTGAGCCAGTGCTCTTGTGTGGACAAGAGCCATGAAGTGTGTGCTGAGCTCACACCCCGGGGGCGGGAGGCCCAGCAGCCCAAGACTCCAGTTCCCACCCAGCGGGCGTGTGTCCCGACACAGCTCCAGGGAGATCCACAGCCAGGTCGGGCCCCTTTTCTGTCTGGCTGTCTGTGAACGTGTGTCCCATACCCCATAGCTCTGAATCTCTTGGGGCCCAGTGAGCCCGGGGCCCTGGGGCTGTGTGGGTGGCCTTGTTTGCCAGGTGTCTGATGAGATCCTGATAGGGAACTTCGCAGGTGGAGCTGCATAAGCTGAAACCAGTGGCCATGGACCGTGGGGCCAGGGCCCAGGGAGAGGATGAATGGGCTACAACATCAGCCAGGCTGGCCCTTCTAGTCTTGAAGCCACAAAATAGAATGGAATTTTGCTATCCAGTGCACCCTGTTTAGGCTTTGCATCTCCCTAGGCCTGGGGTATGAATTACTCTTCTCTACTGGCTCTCAAAGCCCTCAGCCCCAGGCCTCACCCAGGAGGATGTGAGTAAGGCCCAGGCACCACGTGGACCTTGGAGAGATTCTGGTCCCCTGTGCTGGGGACTTCACCTCACAGGTATGAAAAGCAAGGACTTCAGTGGACAGAGATCCCCAACACCTTCTACCCAGGGAAGGAGAAGAGCCACACCTGGCTGGTGTCTTCCTGGGCCCCGACAGGTAGCTGCTATTGTCATCCAAGGTTAAGTGAGCCACCACTGCATGGTGAGTGGGCTACAGCCTCATGTTCAACCTGTCTAGGATTCAGCCCTGGCTGCCTCCCCGAACCTCTTAGCAAGACCAGGGCTGTCCCCAGACAGAACCACTCAATACCTGAACCACCAGGGCTCAGGCACAGCCCAGGACTCAGGCACTTGGTAGCCTCCTTCTTGGGGGACAGCCTCAGCCCGGTCCCCAGGGAGGCTGGTGTCAGCAGGAATT
Organism: Hylobates moloch; assembly: GCF_009828535.3. NCBI lineage: Eukaryota > Metazoa > Chordata > Mammalia > Primates > Hylobatidae > Hylobates > Hylobates moloch. The sequence goes on along the minus strand of NW_026652293.1, from coordinate 33,896,979 downwards.
TCTACCCCAGGGAGTACTGACCTGGGTGAGGTTTGGCCTGTCCATTGGTGCTGCCAATCAATTAAAAACCTCTCCCCAAGGCATGAAGGGTGGAAACTGAGGCTCAGAGGGTACATCTGCTATGATTGTTGGAATTGCAAATGACAGAAACTACAACCCAAACCAGCTTAAGCCAAGCTGTACCAATGTACATAGGCAGGAAGGAGCTAGCACAGAGGTGGATACCACAGGGCTCCATGAAGCCATGAGCACCAACCAGCTCTTCCGCTTCTACTTAGCTATCTTGGGTTCCATCTCAGCTCCAACAGCAGCAAGAAGGTGGCTGGCCTCAGCCCCCACCCTACCCAGCCTCCAGGCCCCTAAGGAACAGCAAGAGGCCTGGCAGATCTTGTCCGCCAGCCAGGGACCTGAAGCAGGCAGTTGCATTGGCCTAGTCTAGGCCTCTGCCCAGGAAGTGGGGGCAGGGCCTGCTGCCCCTGCTGAAGGGGCCAGGGAATGAGTGAAGAACCTGCTCAGAGGGCAGCTGGGCCCATCTCAAGAAGGGAAAAGGATGCTAGGAGGCAGGAAGGCCACATCCTCCTGAGATTGTCTGTATTGAGCACCCAGGCTTTCTGGCTCCCAAGCCAAAAGACTGGCCATGAACTCTTCTGCCTCCCACTCTCCAAAGTCCCCAAAACCCAAATGTCACAGAGACCAGACCCACATGACAGTGGGGGACACAGGCCTCAGAGTCCCGGTGCCCCCTGACCAGCAAGGCTTAGGTCCTCAGATGGGAAGTCAGACACTGTAGTTACCCTGGGGGCAATCCTAGGACCAAAGCACTGGAAAGAGGGGCTGACAATCATTGGCCTGCTGCATGACCATGGCAGGGTGCAGCCACTGTACCTGTGCCTGTATCACAACCCTCTGGAGAGACGATCTCCATAATTCAGGAGAGTCCTCTCCCAAATTGGACATTGGAGCACTGTCCATCTTGGGCCCTGCTGCAGTCAGCCCTAAAGTATTTTCTGAGCCCTCCTCACACCTGGCTCTGTGGAAATCCATTGAGGGTCACTAGAGGAGGCCCTGGGTGGTGCCCAGGCACACGTCCCATGCCCCGCACAGGGCAGGCACACAGTGGACCGTGGGCAGGTGTTTGAACAGCCAGCCATAGGGCCACCCTGAGGACTGCAGGCAGCATCTCTGCCAGCCCAGTTTTGGCCCACACCCTAGGCAGGTGGAGCACAAGGTGCCTGCATGGCCATCACAGAGAAAGGGCTAAAGACAGGAAGGGGTGAGGTTGGGCTCCCAGGTCTCAGCCTCCAGAAACACCCTTTGCAGACCTTCCCACTCTGCTCAGCCCCTATCCCCTACCACCCCTCCCATGCAAAAGGGATTTATAAGAAATTGTTCCGTGCAGCAGAGAAAACACTGCCATCATGAAGGGATTGGATGCCAGCTTTGGGCCAATACTGGGGATGTGTTCCATCCATCATTACACACTGTAAGAAGCATTTCTCCCAGACACATCTGCGTGTCCAGGGCCACCCTCCTGTGTTGTTTTACTTTCGTTAAAAGGCATTTTATGAAGCTACAGATCACAGACGCACATCCAACCTACAGCTGTGGCAGCCGGTGTTGTGGGGCCAGGTGTCCTCTGCTGGGTGGCCGGTGGTGCACCCGTGGGTCTGTCCACACCCCCAGTACACACAGAGGCTCCTGCAGCTGGAGCCCACCCTTCCCTGACACCCTCAGCTGGGGGGTGGTGGCCAGAATCAGGGGCAGGCCCTAGCCTGAAGGTTAGGATTCCTGTTCCCTCTGCAGTGGGATCCAAGCTGAGTCTGGGGCCTCCCCCCTTGGGGCCTCAGTTTCCCCATTTCAGCAGATAAATGCTTTTCAACTTATTTTAGCAGCAGGAATCTGTTTTCCCCCATAAACCACTAAATGGTGTCAAAACAAAGTCAAAGAGGCAAAGAAGAGGCTGATACTATAGGTGCAACACTTGGCTAATCAGTGCCCCTCTCCACCCCCACCTTCAGGAGGCCCTTGAGACATCCCAAATTCCTGGGACTCTTTGGAACCATTTGGTGGCTGTAGCCTGGGAGACCACTCAGCTTTATGTCTTGAACCCATTGTGGTGACTGCAGCTGTGAGAATAACAGTCCCATCCAGAGTCAGCCTGGGGCACCAAGGTTGTGCCTGCCTGCTGCCAGGGGTCCTGTCAGGCCGGGCTCCAGTCCCAAACATCCAGGCAGAGCCAGCTGCAAGAGGGGAAGCTCGTTCTGAGGCTGAGACTGGGGACTTCTGAGAGGCATACGTGCCCCTCCCCAAGATGTCTGTTGAGTCCTCGGCCCCAGCCTTCCTGGCCATCTGAGTGCCTCCTTTGCCTGGCCATGGACATTTTCTTGGCAGATCTGGTGTTTAGAAGATGAAGAAGCACAGGCCTCCCTGGGGGCAGTTAGAGACAGAGGGTTATTTCTTGCCATGAAACTTCCAGATGAGCAAGATTTGCAGTTGAAAGTCCAGGGTGAAATGGGCACAGGTGGACTGGGAGACAGGCCTCAGGCTGGCAGCCTCTCATGCCCAGGCCTGGGAGGCTCTATTCCTCTAGTTTTCAGGTCCTAACAAGGGACTTTCTTCCCTCAATCCCAACCAGCCTCCCCAGGCCAGGATAGCTGTGGCCTCCCCAGGTGCTGCCAAGAGTGTGGGGTCCTTGTCTAGGTTCCTTGAGCCCCATCTCTGCCATGCCTGGGAAGTGGTGGAAAGGAGTGGTCTTTGGCTCTTTGTACCCAGCTCTGTGCTGGGTTGTTTGTAACCAGAAGTGGCTCTGCCTCTTGACCAGTGAAAAAGCTCAAATAAATCAGAGCTGTCGCTAGGGTGAGGGCCGAAGATTGTGTGTGAGAGAGAAGGGGAGCAGAGAGGAGGCAAGGGGCTAATGGCCTCTGTGGGACACAGACCTGCAGGACAGAGGGAGCACCGACACCTTCCTGAGGTCACCTTGGTCCTGCCTCACTTTCCCAGACAAACGCTCCCAGGACAAGTGCCTGCCAAAGCCCAGGAGAGCACAGCAGAGAGGAATTGGCAGCTCAGCAGCTGGGGCAAGCGCACCCGGCCCCAGAAACAGCCCATGAACAAGGAAATAATAAGCCCTGCAATCCTCTCTGCCTCCACATTGTGGCTTGTCCTGGGCAGCAATTGTGTCCTTGCATTCCTTATGCTCTTGAAAAAACAGTGTTGCGTGTCTGGATAACAGGAAGGTGGCCATAAGTCCCTCTGTGTGAAAGCCATCTGAAGCCATGGATGAGGTATGTTCTAATCAGAAAGCAGGCAGTAAATAAACATTTTCATCCCATGGCCATGTGCCTCTCTGCCTCAAGGTGGCAGAGGAGCACAAAGAGTAGAAATTTGTTTAGTTCTACAAGGACACAGGCCATATATCAATAGATGATTAAAAATGGAAACCTTGCTGATTAACGGATGGTACTGATATTAATAAGCATTATGTACATGGAGTTCAAAAATAAGAACTGCACAGCCATCTCTTTATCCTCAGAGAAGGTGCCACAAATTAAAAAGCAACAACACCTCTTTTCCATGTTGAAACTTTCATCCATCTTATTGGGGGAGTGGTTTCCAAATCAGCATCTACTTCCAAGTACAGAGTGCAACTCGAGTGATATCTTCAGCAACTTCTGCAATGAAGTCAGCACACTGCCCTGGAAACTGCAGCACAGGCACGTGCGTGTCTCCTGTTTGCCTGTGGAATGATGTCTCAGTGTCACAGGTGTGGTCAGTGTCCACTCGCCCCCGGGGCTATGTACATGTGTCCAGGTCCAGGGATGGCTCACCTCGTGTTTCTCCCTGGTCAGAGAATCTCACAGATTCCGGGGACTTCAGGCTGCCCAAACTCAACTGCACCCATAAGAACTTTCATCTGAAATACAGAAGCAGCCTGGACACTCAGAAATCTCTGGAAGTTGAGCTTATTCTTCTGTTGTGTGCAGGCAATGTCTGGGATTCATTTAGGCAGGTAAGGAGAAATGGCTCAGCTGACCATGCTCTGGGCCAATGCAAGGGGCCCCAGAACAAAGCTGCAGCACCCAAACTTGGAGACAGTCACTGTGCAGCCGCTGGCTCCTGTGCTCCAGCCTCAGTCACTTGACTGGTCAGTGGCATGGCTGCTTGGTGAGACCCTGCTGTGTGTCTGTTACAGCCCAGGTGGGAGGAGCTGGGTGCCCCTGGGCATTCATCACCCAAGAGCCCCTCTGTCTTGTGGAGATGCAGCTGGACTTGCCCAAACCCCTGCTCTAGTCTTCCCTGTCTCTCCAAGAGAAGGATCACTTGCTCCGTTTGTTAGCTCAATGTTCTCACTGTCTTACTGGGCTCCATGCCCACCAGGATCCACAGTGCACTGGTCCCTGAGAGGTGGGGTCACTGACCCTAAAATTCACCCAGAAAATCAGGTGCGTGCTTGGGAGCCTCAGGTCCTCCCAGGGAGGATGCTTCTGGGCAGCAGAGGCAACAGTGGCTCTGTGACAATGACATGGCTGTCTGCCCATCCACTCAACTCTGAACCATGGCAGACCCCCATCACTTGTCCTGGCTGGGAAAGCTTTGCACCATGCAGCATTCCAACCATTACAGACTGTCACTTGGAATTTTCTGATAAATTATTTTGTCTACCCACCTCTTCAGACCAAAGTTTTTGGCCTCCAAACCTCTTATAAATCATTTCCTATTGAGTATGAAACTGAATTCTACCCAAGTCTCAGCTCCAAAGTGGGTGATGCTTCTTTGTTTAGGGATTTCTCATTTTTATAGATGATAAAGAAAACCCCATCCTCATCAGACTGCACCAGCTGGTCAGGACTCACAGTAGCCAGCATGGGGGCCCCCTGGCTTTCAGCCAAGAAGATGGGAGCCACAGGGTTCAAGATGAAGAATGGGCTGGGGAGCAGAGCCATGGTTATTTTACAATAAATAAAGCATCTATGTGTAAATTCTAAAGCAATTACTGTGTGTGCCAGGCCAGTAGCTGGACCCCACAAGGAACTACAATTATGGCCTCAGGTGGGATGGGTTGGACAAAAATGCCAGCCTTGCCTTGGGGCTGCTGTGTCCTGGCCATGTGGCAAGGTGAGCACCAGCCATGAGCCATGCAACTAAGGGGGAGCAGCTTGCCCTGGATGGGGACAGTGTGCTGGTTTATTAGGCTCTGATAGCAAGTTAGCATAAACTGAGTGACTCCAAATACAAACAATAGAAATTTATTCTTTCACAGTTCTGGAGGCCAAAAGTACATAACCAAGGTGTTAGCAGGCTTTGGTCCCTCCAGGGGCATTAGGGAAGGATTCTTCTCCTCTTCCAGCTTCTGTGGCTCCAGCAGTCAGTGGCTTGTAGATGCATCACTCCAATTTCTGACACTGTCTTCACATGGCCTCTGCTCTATAAGGACACCAGTCGGTAGATTTAGCATTCCCCCTTACTCAGTATGCTAATATCTTAACTTGACCACAGCTATGAAGACCCTATTTCCAAATAAGGTCACATTCACAGGCTCCAGTGGACATGAATTCTGAGGTTAATTTTTCCTCCCAGCACAGGTGATCAAGAAAGCCTCTGAGCAAGCATCTCCTGCCACCCTCCCTTCCCCAGAAGTGCTGGGTCTGTCCTGCTATGGAGGCTTAGAGCACAAGGCACTGTCACAGTATGTCATGAACATGAGAATTCACTCTGGTTTGCAGTCCCCAGTCTCTCCAGGGCCCTTCCTGGCTGCGACCCTTTCCAAGCCCCCAGCCCCAGGGGCCAGCTTAGTCCAGCCTTGGGAATCTCACACTTCAAATGTCATTTTACTTGTCAACTCCAAGTCTTGGACTAACTTCTCAGAAAGTTTTCTTTCCATTGCAATCACCAGGATAACTTCCTACTTCCTCTACTTTTTTTCATTATGATTTGTAATGACAGAGTAGGTTGTTCCTGTTTTCAGAAGACTGTGCACTCCACAAAGGCACAGACTTAGCTGTTCATCAGCATATCTCTGAGCAGACGTGGCACTTGGCAAATGGCCACTTGGGAAATACTCATTGAATGAATGTGTGGAAGTTTGCATGGGTGAATGGATGAATGAGTGGATACCTGGATGGATAGATGAGAAGACAGATCATGGTATGGATGGATGGTGGTTGGGTGGATGAATTGTGAGTGGATAGACAGATGGATGAGTGGATAGATAGATGAATGGAAAGGTTGCTGGATGGGTGGATGAATAAAAGGATAGATAAATGGCAGAATTGGTGGAAGCGTGGACAGGTAGATGTCCATCTTAATGCTGTATCTTCATATTCAGCACAAGACACTGCACTTGGAAAGATATTCAGAGAATGGATAAGTCATGAGAACTTGAAGGAAAGAAGAAATACAGTGAGTAAGCAGGAAAGATTTGGCCCTCAAGTCAAGGTTATAGAATGGGATCTTTCCCTGGAACTAAACACAGGGTAAAATCCTCTGCTTCCTTGTGCTGGGGCGGGCAGACTTTCACAGACCTGGGCATGTAGGAGATGTCAGATGCTGGCTGCCTGACCAAGTTCCTGAAAGATGCTCTCAAGCCTGTTTCACTCTGCTGCAGGGTCACAGTGCAGCTGTGCTCCACCCTATGTGAGGCAACACTTGTGTTTTTCACCTTAAGACTGCCTTTTCTTCAGGGATCAGCATGCTTTTACTATAAAGGTCCAGAAAGTAAGTAGTTTAGGCATCCTGGGTCTGAACTACGAAACTGCTGCTGTAGCCTGAAAGCAGCCATGCAGCATGTGGCTACATTCCAATGCAGTTTTACTTATTGGAAATGTGACTTTCATAAACAGTGCATGTGTCACAAAACATTATCATTCCTTTGATTTTTTTTCAACCATTTAAAAATCTAAATACCATTTTTAGCTCATGGACCATTCAGAAACAGGCTGGCTTAGGTCCACAGCCTGTCGTTTGCTGACTCCTCTCCTAAAGACACTTCCTTTTCACCCTATTATAGCACAATATGATGAATATGTGTGTGCTCATTGTTTTAGATTAGGTAAGTTCCAGCTCCATTGCCCAGGCTGGAGTGCAGTGGCACAATCACAGCTCACTGCAGGCTTAATTTCATGGGATCAAGTGATCCTCTCACCTCAGCCTCCTGAATAGTTGGAACAACAAGCAATTTTGCTACACCTAATTTTTCATTTATTGTAGGTACAGGATTTTGCTATGTTGCCCAGGCTGGTTTCAAACTTCTGGGCTCAAATAATCCTCCCAACTTGGCCTCCCAAAGCACTGGGGTGGACTCTGAGCTGGCAAGGCCAGGCTTGCATGCAATTGATGTCTGAATATCCTCCCCAAATCCACAGTGGGGAAGTCACCCCAACCCCACAGCAAGGGGAAGAAGGATGAAGTTTTGCCAAACTGCAATCCAAATGATCACATATGTTCTCCTCAGTTTCTTCAGGTGACTATTAATTTTCCTAATAGACCATAGGCTCTGCGAGTCTAGGAGGTTTGTTCATGTAATTCAAATTTAGAAAGCAATGAGAAAATATGTTTGACCAGAAAATGAAATGTATATGTGTAAATGGGGTCCCATTTACAAAAGGCAGTTGCCACCTGCCCCTCTCCCAGCATCCTCTTAGCACCTGTGCTGGAGGCAGGAGTGAGTAGAAGATCCACACTGGGACACCTCTGGCTCGTCCAGCCCTGGAAGCTCAAATGATGATGAGAAAGTACTGCAGACTGGGGGCTTAAACAGTGGAAATCTGTTGCCTCACAATCCCATAAGGTCAAGGTGTGGGCAAGGTGGGTTCATCCTGAGGCCCCTCCTCTTGGTGTGCAGATGGTCGACTCCTCCCTCTGCAGGTGTCTGTGTTGTAATCGCCTCTTCTTTTAAAGAAACCAAGTCATATTGGATGAAGCCTCAACCTAACGGTCTCCTTTTCGTTTATTTGCCTCTTTAAAGAGTCCATCTCCAAATATAGCCACATTCTGAAGTCCCAGGGGTTAGGTCTTCAACAGCTGACTTTTGGGGGAAATACAACTCAGACACAACATAGGAGCTTGCTGAAGAGGTGGGATCTTCCCTAGATGGAGTTGGGCATCTCAAAGGATCTGCCTGCTTCTGTCTTTTGTTGCCAAGAGAGTTACAAACCTGGCCACGTCTCCAGGACCCCACAGAGCACACAGCCCCACATAGGAGAAGTGCCTGGACTGTCATCTGGGGAAGTGGGTAGCAGAGTCATCCTACGTGGGCTTCTTGTGTGCCAGTCCCTCTAGCTATGAGCAGCTTTTAAATGCTGGTTGTTGTTCCCCATTGATTATTACCATTTCGTGGTCAGTACAGTTACTTGAAAAGAATAAACCGTCTCAAACACCAATGCATGCAAGCCTGTCCTTCCTACTTCAGAGTCTTCTTAACAGCAATTTGAGATGAAACAGCCATGATCAAAGAGGGAAAGTAGAAGCAAGGCTTATGTCCTACTGGGCAGAGGCCACTGTCCCCCGAGACAGAAGGGCCAGGAGTGAAGAAGTCCACAGAATGCACAAGGACAAAATTGCAGGGCTCATGAGACAGAGGCCCAGGGCCCCAGAGGAGAGAAACCTCCCTGGGAAAGTTCTTCTCAGTGTCTAATCATTCCATCTTCATGTAATGAGGCCTTGTCTCATGATGCTCACAGAAAATGGGGCTTATGTTTGGAAAGTGTTGGGAGAAGTCAGATGTCCCTGGGAACCTCATGTAAACTAAACAGGGACACCCTGGAGGATGGCTCACAGGGCAGGTGATCCCTGGACATCTCCTCAGGCTAGAGGTGGTCAGAGACCCCAGTGCCCCCAGCACCTCAGGACTTTTCCACCCATCCTGATATCCCTTGTCTTTCTGATAATTCTGCTGCCAGAAGCCGAGAATTCAAATAAGAATGACCTAGGCAGACTTCCAAGTGTCTTCTAGCTTTGTGTCCTTTCTGTCTACATGTTCTGGGATAGAGGAGGGTGTGAGATGGGAAATCCCACTCAAGGCTCTTGACCTCTGCAGATCCTGGAGTCTGCCCAGGAATCTGCAAAACCAATGCTCACACCAGCAGGCACTACACCAGGAGAGGAAGACTCTGGGAGGAATGGACTGTCCAGGGCACAGGCCCTTGTCAGCTGCACCTGCTCCAGGCCATCTTCCCTCTTGCTGGGGACACTTCCTGTCTTGCAGGGGAGGTGGGAATAAACATCTGGGATATACATACTGCGGTGGGGCAGTCAGCAAGGACAGGGAGGTGTTGTCTATTTGGCTCATAACAGTGAGCCTTCCATGAGATATGCCCTGTCACTTGCAACAGTTCCAGGAGGCGGTGTTATTCCTTCCTCTTGGCCCCAGGTTTCATCACGGAAATGCTCTATCTCTTCAAGGCCGCCCTGCTGGGGACAGCTGCACTGATGTTGCTCAGTATCTGCCCCCACTCTTCCCTATGATGAATGAGAAAGGATGCCTGTGGAATCCACCCACCTATGAGACAATGGAGCATGGCCAGGGCTTGCAGCCTCAGCTCCCAGGATGGCTGAGTTCCCACTTCCCAAAACTGGAGCCCTAGCCCTGCCATCACTCCGTTCACTGCCTCCAAGGTTGAATTTCACCAACCTTGAAACTCCCATGCTCATTCTAATGTGTCCTGGATAACAAGGTATAGCTCAGGAGAAGGGAAAGAAATGGTCCTCCCCAAAGGGAATAGTGGCTGAAGACATGCACCTCGTGTGGCCGAGGGGTGGCAGGGACATGGGCCTGTATGGCTGTCCTGATTCTGCTGGAAAACTGAAGTGCACCCAGGGCTCCTTACGGAATGCTCAGCTGGGCTTGCCAGGTACGGCTGATTCTTCTGTTTCCATAAAGTCATTTAAGTGGCAACTGGCCTTGAAATTGATCCCCTAACTGGAAACCAGTTGGAAGACATACTGAATTAATGATGCAGCTAGGACCATTGTTTCCCAAATCATTTTTATAACAACAGTGGGAACAGAGTGAGTGGGGTGAGAGTATAAGGAGAGAGAACTTCAAATAAAAGAAGTTTTAATCTGTTATATTTTGCTAATATTTGTATTTTACCTGATTACCTTTTCTCCCCCATCTAGTATATTACTTTATATAAAAAATTCTGATAAGCCTTGAGAAAAATATGTCATACTGGAGCTTAAAATCTGTACTGCAAAATATAACACTTCATAAAATGCTCTATCCAAATAGCCAAAATCGTGTGATGTTTAAACTAGAAGTAGTTAACTCCAGGAAAGGCATTTTATTAGCTACTAAAATTAAGACAGGGCACCAGTGTTTCACAGCCAGATAATGAAGTACTGTTTTCTATTTTTTAATTCTAAAAAATTAAGCTTCCCGTTTTAAAGGTCTGGAGGGTATTGGGCAAAGGAGCTGAAGATGAGCTCTGAAGGCAAAGGTGGGAAAATAATACTGCCCTTGTGTGTCCCCAGGACTTTAAGACGCGGGACTTGAAAAAAACATGCCACGGTCCACAAAAAACTGCAGGCCATAAATTGTAGGTTGTAGATCAATTTTTTCACATCATCTTAACTAATCCATTAAATCTTGGTCCCCAGGCCTCTATCAGAAACAGAAGCTGCAACTACCTGGCACCCACACCATCTGATGTTGCTCAAAAGCTGTGATCAGTACCCCTGATCAATTAAACCAGGTCTCTGGAACAGAGGCCAGGGCCCTGCACCCTTTGTCACCCACACCTGACTCTGTGGGCCGGGGAAGACCAGGCAGTGCCTTTTCTACTCAGAGTGCCACTTTAATTTCCAAGGGTGAGGGACCTGCAGCCAGGGGACCCGGGGTCCTGAGGCTGCAGCCTCACCGAGGAACTGAATCTTTTCCATTCCCTCTGATTTATTCCTGCCCTTGGCAAAGCAAATAAATTACTTAAATCATGCCATGGGGACCTAAGACAAGTGAGAATTCCCCTCAGCAGTGTTGGGCCAGGGTTTGTGGGCCTTCATTGTATACAATTTGAGGGCCCCCTTTAAGACAAAAAGTAAAAAACAACTTAACTTTGAAAATATTACAAAAACATGATGATGGGGCACCAGGTTCTTCACAGACTCAACAAGGCTGTTTTAGGGTGGTGGTTGTAATTTTCTCTTGTTTAATTTTATTTCGCTTTGGTTGTTTGGGGGCCTTTTTGTTGTATGTGTAGGAAAATTCTTAATGAATTCAATTTTCTTAAAATTTTAACAATACAGAGAGGGGGGTTTCTCTGTGGCTAGAGGCTTAGGATGGGATGACTGAGGGGCTCTGTCACTATCCCTTGGTCATGCTGGTCCCTCAGCAACAGGACAGCCTGTGATGAGCCTGACCCAGTGGGATGACTGGGTGAGGACTGGAGCTGTGGCTTGCTGCCCACCATGCTGAGAGGTACAGTGGTCGGGTTTGGATTCAGTCCATCCTCCCTGATTTGCAAAATAGACCTTTCCTGGGAAAATGAGCTCCAGCCCACTAGACACACAACGTGAATTCTGAGTCTCCTATCCTTCTAGTTGTCCCATTCATGGTGACTATGTGGTGGCCGTCTGGGGCCATCCAGCCTCATCTATGAGGGCCCTGAGGAGGGAGGAAAAAGGGGCCCACTGCACCCCAATCTGGATTGAGGCTGGAAGGTGTGTGTGTGTCTGCAGATCTGAAAGTGTGACAGGGCAGGGCTGGGGCTAGTGGGACTGGGGCTGGTGACACAGTGGGGGTGAGTACCTAGGTGCTTCTTGCTGGGATACTGAAGGAGCCCTAGTGTGTATGATGCAATGGACAGGGCTGAAATCTGCCCCCTCCATGCCCCATCAATGTGATTTCTCCTCTGGGGTAATGTAGGAGCACTGGGCACATTGGGTGCTCCCCTCTCTCTGGACAAAAGACTCCCTATTGTGAGACCAGCTGCCCTTCATGGGGCTCCTGTGGGGGTGAGTGGATGGAGTCTACTAGGAAGCTCTGACTATGTACCCCATGCCAGCGGGAGTGCAGCACACAAGCAGCAGTCCTGAAGAGCAGGATATGTGAGGAGCTGACTCAATAGGGCTCCTGGTGCCTCCCCACAGCCCAGGCCAGCCCTGACCCACTGCCTATAGGAGCTGAGAGCCCATGGCTAGAAGGCCATGGAAGACCAATCCTATCTATGTTTATGGAAATTCATGACCACATTTTACCAATAAAATACTTGCCAAATCTTAAGAGAAAAATTAAAAAGCCTTTTATGTGGCCATTAAATATTTGGTTAGGCTGCGTTATCAGATCTCAGGCATCTTTTAGTGATGGCTTTTACTCAGATTCCTTCTGACAGAAGCCACAGCAAGGAGCACTGGGCAGAGCTCCAAGGCCAGTCTGTGCCAGGAGGGGTCCCACAGGAAATTCCAAATGTCACATGGACTGACACATGTGTGCAAACACTAACACACATACTGATGCATGCCCACACTAAAACACACACAGAACCATGTGCACACACTAACATACACATAGAACCACATGCACACACTAACACACACACAGAACCATATGCAGACACTAACGTACACTGATTCAGGGATTCAGGCCCACACTAACCCACACATAAAACTGTGCACACACTAACATACACTGACATGCATGCCTACACTAAAACACACAGGCCTGCACACATGGTAATACACACTGATGTACAATATGTGCACAGACATACAACATGCACACTGACACACACCCACACTGACATGCACACATACATGTGCATATGCTAACACACATATACACTGACACAACATGCATGAGTGTGCACACTGACACTCACACACTAACACACACTGACAAGCATGCACCAACATGCCAACACATGCAATATAGTAACACCTATTCACATGCACAAAACTGACACATTCACTGACAACACTGACGCACAACTGACTGACACACACACTGACAGACATACGTTCACTGACAACACTGATGCACACCTGACACATTGACACACACACCAACACACATATATTCACTGACACTGACACATTCACTGACAACACTGACACACACCTGACATTGACACACTCACACACATGCAGACCAGGCTCACTCCCACATGCACATACTCGGCCATGCACAGAACTGACACACTAACATCCATATGCACATGGGCACATTCACATACATTCAGGTACATTACCATCTGTTCACACATGGAACACTAACACATAGCTCTCTTTCCCCTACATGAGGACAGAGCAAGAAGGTGGCCATCCACAACCAGAAGACAGCTATCACCAGAGCCTGACCCTGCCAGCCTCCTGGCCTCAGACTTCCAGTCTCCGGGGCTGTGAGCAATCCATGTCTGTTGTTTATGAGCCAAACACAAAAATCAGAAAACTGACATCTGCACACATGCTCACACGCACACAAACATGCACACAAACACAAAGCCTTGTTTGGAATTAAATATAGTCTTACCAGTGGTGCAGGCTAGTTATCCTGTCCTTAAGACTCAAGCCTGTGTTCAGCTGTCAGGACCCAAGCTCTCTAAGCCCCTCAGCTCTTCTTGTTGCTGGGGACAGCGTGTGCAGTCCTGGGTACTCTGACGTGGCCTTGCTCCCTAGGCTGCCATCCAGGGCAGGCAGCTAGCCTGGGGCACAACAGAGGGAAGTCTGTCCAGGAACAACCAGCATCCTGGGGTCTCTTCTCCTCCAGGGGCTAGTGGAGGGCAGGGCATCTGAGGGGGCTCCCTAGAAAGACCATGTGGGGGACTTCTCTTCTGGTTGTGAGTAGAAATTCCCCTGGAGGCTGTCATACTAGTAAGCAAGGAGGTGGGCCTCAGGCACTGAAGTGGAGCCCCACGGCCCCACAGCACCTCTCAGCAGAGGGCCCCAGCAGCCAGATATCCTCTTAAGTCAGTAGGGAGGAGGGACCCTATTTCCTGAAAGACAGGAATGAAGAGGGAACTAGACAAGTTTGGTGGTGAATTTTTGGCGCCCCTGTGCTGGTGACAAATTCCATGCAGCTTACCACTCTGTACCAGGGCAATTGGCAACCAAAGGGTACATGTGCTTGACAAAGAGCAGTGTCCTGATGTGTGGATTTATTCATAAAAAGGTGCATTGATTTTTTAAGTAACAAGCATTTATTTATTTATTTAATGAGTCACTTTTATCTTTTAAAGTAAGGTTGCAGGAACTCCTGACAATGTGGGGAAGGCCAAGGTGCCTGTGTACTGGGTGCTCTCTCCCCAGAAGCCCAGCCCAGCCCAGCATCAGCCATGAGACTCTGCATAGCACCATGTGGGGTAGAAGGGCTAGAGGGTGTGGCAACCACCACAAGCCCTCAGGAAATGGCCAATGTTCTTCTCGGAGCTTCATGTAGACATTGTGCAGGGTATCACACACTTGCATGTACACATGGATGTGTATTTTATTCTCAAACCCTCCCCACATTGATTACATTTTTCCCTGAGGTTGGAATTGTGCTGCCAAATCAAAGTAAGTGGTTCCCATCATTGATGTCCTAAGGGTTGTGGAAGTGAACATGCCGGACAAACTGAGGTCCTCAAAGACTGCATCAAGGCCAATGAGCTCCTGCTGGTGACAGACATTCACTGGTGATAGAGCTGCATACTGTTGGGGCTCTTCCTGCCAGGGCCTGGGTCACTCCCTCCTGCTGACGCCTGGAGGCCAGTGGTCCCATGGAGGAGCCCAACAGGTCAACACTCTCTGCTCCATGACCAACCCAGCACTTGTGGCTGATCCAATTCTGAACTCCAGGCTCAATGGTCCCTCAGAGCCAGGGAGGGAGGCTGGGCCAGTGCCCTTGCACATTTTAATTGTCAACAGCCAGCATGAGCACCAACATCTTTGGGTTGTGATATGATTTGGCTCTATGTCCCCACCCAAATCTCATATTGAATTGTAATCCCCAATACCCCATGTGTCAAGGGCAGGACCTGGTGGGATGTGATCGGATAATGGATACGGTTTCCCCCATGCTGTTTTCATGATAGTGAGTGAGTTCTCATGAGATCTGATGGTTTTATAAGTATTTCACAGTTCCTCCTACACACACTCACTCTCTCACCTGCTTCCATGTAAGACACGCCTACTTCCACTTCTGCCACGAGTGTAAGTTTCCTGAGGCCTCCCCAGCCATGTAGAACTGTGACTCAATTAAAACTCCTTTCCCTATAAATATCCCAGTCTCCAGTAGTTCTTTACAGCACTGTGAAAATGGACTAATACAGATTATTTCAAAGACAATAAGGCAAGGACCTTCAAGGATGGTGCCCTGCCAAGTTAGAGAGAGGAGCCAAGCACATCAGGAGCCATGACAGCCTGTGTCCCCAGGATGGCTCTGGACTGGGTTATGGCAGGACTAAGGGGAGAAATTTATTAGATTCGTCTCCAATTAAAATTTGTGATCAGCTTGGGGACAGAAGCTCATAATGAAGGAATGTGCTGCAGGGGATGGGAATGTCAAAACTTGGAGGCGCCAGTGTTTAAAGAGGTTCTGTTGGCAGGGAACATGGTCTCAAGTGGACCTAATCCAAGATGTGGAGGTGAGAGACACTTTGGGGTCAAAAAGGCCAGGCCTCTCCTTTTATGACTGGGAAACTGAGGCCAGCTGGGAAGTTACCTACCCAAAGTCATTCAGCAGCTCTAGGACTAGAGCTTAGCCTCTGACCCTGTTTTTCACCTATCATAACATGTGGGTATGTGATTCCAACCAAAGCATCCAAACAGAAGCATACCCACGAGTATGTCTCTACAAAACAGAGTTGCTCAGGAAGGCAGATGCATCACAGGGGGATGGCTAGGTGACTGGGAAGTGGGGACCAGCCTAGGGTGCTGCTGCAGGAACAGGAACCTCCAGGTGGGCATTCTGTATGGGCCCAGCTGCTGGCAGTGACATGTGAGGACAGAGCCAAGCCAGCCCCCTCCAGAGCCTCTCTCTTTTGGGTTCTTGTTAATACCCAAATGCCTGTTAGGAGACTAGTTTAAAGGAGACTCATTTAAAATCATCGTCATCATCTTCATCATCATCATGAATCAACTCCATTTAATCCCAAAGAACTCTATTTCTGACTACCAATCTCCTTTTATAGATGAGAAAACTGAGGCAAAAATTAGTTGAAATAACTTACCAAAGATCCTACACAGAGTGACTGGCAGAACTGGAATCCAACCCAGGAGCCCACACTCTCCCCAGATGGACTGCTCAGCCTCCTCTGAGAGATGGACAATGGGATAAAATTGGAAGATGGATTCAGGAGTCCCACAGCTGACCAGGAAGGGAGAGCAAAGAAAACTGAGAGAGAGTACAGACATACTCAGCCCAAGTAACGAGGATTAACCCACAGCAGGACATAGCATCACAATGTGTCATAAAACTGAGGAAAAGAGATGCATTCAGAAGCTTCCAGTGAGGAAAACAAAGCAGATCATATACAAAGGACCAGTAATAAAAATGGCTTTGGACATAACAGCAACCAGAATATTGATGACAATGAATCAACACTTTCAAAATGCTGAGGAGAAATAATTTCCAATCGAGGCACCAGCATTCAAACACACCATCAGTAGTGTTTGTGGCACACAATTTCAAAGACAAAAATGTTTCAAAAATTTAACTCCCATGAACCATTTCTCAGAAAGCCACGAGAGGAAGTGCTCCAGGAAATAAGGGACATAGATCAAAGGAAAAACCAAGACAGGAAATGCAAACCCAAGCAAGGCCCAAGAATCCCCTGGGTTATGGCAAAAACAAGTCCCAAAACAGCCACTGCCCTGTGGCCTACAGGTAGATTGACAGTCCTGATTCCTGCCTGTTTCTCAGTGAAATGATTAATAGCACCCCATTTCACTCACCAACATGTTCTGGTTAGCATAAGAACTAGAGAGAAACCAGAACACAGTAAGAAAGCACAAAGATGCCTCCGAGAAAAATAAGCCAATGAAACAAACAGAACCCTGAAGCCCATTTTCAGAGAAATTTTACCTCTTTATGATAGGTAAGTCTTAATGAGTGGCAGCTACCTAGAAATTGTTGCAAATAAAATAACAAAACAATTGTTAATGCAGGCAAAAAAAAGGTTACTTAAGAGAAGATGAAGCCACAGTTCTGCACATGGCTGGGGTGTGAACATTGTTGATGCATTCATAACAGTATAAACCCTGTTGTGAAGTAACTAGGCTGCCAAATGTGTGTGTTAAGAGGGTTACAACTCTATTCTCCAACAGTACAAATGCAATAGAAAAGCTTTAAATTTAAGGCACTACATATGTTTATGTAAGATATAATTATGTAATTTTAAAATCTCAAGTTAAATACAGATAAACATCTGCAATAACTGAAAATGGCTGATTCTGAGGCAGAAATCAGTGAGTTGGTGAGAAGTGAGGGGTTGCCTGTTTTCCTGTCTCTATAGTGAGCTTGCAGTTCAAATCCTGCTTCAAGAAATGCTGCAGGGAAGAGTCCTTGGAGAGGACATGAGCCCAAGAGTCTGGCAGAGAGAAGATGAGGGATGATCTTGCAGACAAGTGCTGGGTCGCACCATCTACCTGCTAGGACTGGGAAGAGGCAGAAAAGTTTGCAACCTTGAGAATTTCAAGATATTGCGGGAGAGAGGCCAATGGTGGAGGTGGGGAGCAGGGGAGGGCCTCTCAGGGCTGGTCAGCATGGGGAGCTGCCTTGTGTTAGATGGCATCATCTGAATTGAGATGAACAAGGTCATAGGAACAATCAGGTTGGGGGTGCTGATGAGTGCACTGGAACTGGAGGGTTTCAGTTGCCAGAGCCTTCCAAGCAGCCACATGCAGCTGGCTAAGTCCTGAGCCCAGGACAGAAACCACTGGACCCAGCTTGTAGGGTGCAATGACCAAGGGTGGGTTCAATGCCTGGAGTCAGCCCTGTGATCTGGTCTTAGGGGTGGTTGAGAGGCAAGCAGGGCCTGATGGAGTAAGAGCTGGGGGCCTGGGAGGTGCCATACTTATGCCATAACAAAGTTCTCAGGGACCTTAGGTTTCCAGAGCCAGGCAGCCCAGGTTCAAATCCTAAGTGCTCAATTTCCTGGCTGTGTGACCTTGGGTGAGTTGCTTAACCTCCCTGTGCCTACATCCAGGATGGGGCTGCTATTTGATGAGGTAACATACGTTGAGCAGAGGGAACTGCTCCCAGTTCAGATGCAGGACAAGTCAAAGGCATGGTTGCCCCCTCATCATCCTGCCTTACATGAGACCCTGAGACTTTGAGGCAGGATTCTATGGGTGAACAATTGTGACCTGGGGGACTCCTGAGCCCTGTGACATGGGCACACCATGATGTGGGGACTTGGCTGAGAATGACTGGTCAAGGGTTGCCAGTGGTTGGATGCCTGGGAGGCAGCCATGTGCAGAGGCCAGCTGGATCCCCAGTTTGTGGACTGAGGGTCCTCATCCCCAGACACTGAACATGGCTTTCCATGAAGGGTAGACATCGGGCTGGGGGCACAACTTCCCCACTGGAAGGAAACTCTTGGCAGAGCCAAGACCAGGTAGGCAGAAGTCCTGAGACACCAAGCAGTTCTCCCTGCACCCATCAGCACTGAACAACTGTAGACAGCCCAACCCTAAGCTGCTTTCACCCACAGGAAAGCCCAGCAACAACTTCTGGGCTATACCCACCTCCAATGTGGGCTTTGATGTGAGGTTCTCCCTCTTCTTTTGATAGTTTTAGGCCACATTTTATATTTTAATGTGTGTTTTTAATGGAAATCTTCATGGTCCACATGTAGCTCATAAGACAGTGAAAAATAATATAATCATTGTGGAATTACTTGCATCTAAAAATTATTTTTTATGCACTTGTAAGTTTCATAAAAATTATTTTTATAATCCCTGACCAGTTAATATAAAAATGCATTATGAAACAAGAATATTACAAGAAAAAAAATTATGATTCTAGTACGAGTGGCAGGCAAATAAAGACAGAGAATTTGCATGGGGAGATTCTGAATCATGAGCCATAATATTTTACAAAAATAATTTCAATAAAAAGCAGAGAATATAGATTTGTTTTCAGAATATTTGAAGTTGCTAGTTGTACTAGTCCATTTTTATATTGCTATAAAGTACTACCTGAGACTGAGTAATTTATAATGAAAAGAGGTTTAATTGACTCACAGTTCCCCAAGGTGTACAGAACACACGGCTGAGGAGGCCTCAGGAAACTTACAATCATGGCAGAAGGCAAAGGGGAAGGAGGCACAACTTACACGGCCAGAGAAGGAAAAAGGGAAAGCGAAGGTGAGAGTGCCACACACTTTTAAAAAAGATCTCACGTGAACTCACTATCATGAGAACAACAAGGTGAATGTAGGTCCCCATTATTCAATCACCTCCCACCAGGTCTCTCCTCCAACACTGGGGATTACAATTTGACATAGGATTTGGGTGGGGACACATGGCCAAATCACACTATTAGTTTTCTAGGAAATTACCAACCCTACAAAAATTGTTTTCTTTCAATATTCTTTTCTTTTCAAAACAGGTACATACACATGCAAACGAACCCGATTACTTGCCTCAAAATTCCCTTATATCTAAAAATTATCTTTTGAGTAAGGACTTTGTATATTTAACTCTATGTAAATCAAAACTAAAAGTCTATATATGTTATATGTTTGTAGGGAAAGAGGACACATGTTCAAATAAAAATACAGGACAAAATTTTGTTAATAGTCATTAAGGACTCAAAAATATATAGACTTTAATTGAACTCCTATAAGTTTTCATTGTGATTATAATAACCATGTAGTCCTTAAAAATTTAGTTGTACATTTAGAAAATGACAAGTATAATTGGATTATTTGTAACACAAAGGATAAATGCTTGAGGTAATAGCTATCTCCTTTACTCTAATGAGATCATTACACATGTAATGACTGTATCAAAATATTCCATATATGCTTATAAACATACACATCTACTACATACTCATAAAAATTAAACATAACTTTACATAACTTTAAAGAAAAATAAAAATACAATCTATGGGAGCAATGTTGTTCAGGTTATCTGTAGTTGAAAGCCACTGGCAACAGGGATTACTGGAGATGTCATTTCACTATGTTACCAAATAATATAGTGTTACCATCTTTTACATCCTTGAGTAAGAGGACATTTTAATGTCGGTGGCAAGATAACACTTCATTACATGCATTATGGTCTTAATACATTAAACACAATTTGAATTTAAAACAAATTAAGTTCACACATAATCTCAAAAAAAGTGTTACAACACTAACTTCATTTTATTACATAAAACTGCAATTGGTAAAACAATTCACTACAAACATTTAAAATGTTTCCCTCTCATTAAAAAGCAGATGAATATCACTCTAAATATCTACCTCATCCATCCCTACAAGGCTTAATTCAATCAAAAAGAACCTCTCCACTTAGTTCTTTTTTTTCTTTATTTTATTTTATTTTATTATCATACTTTAGGTTTTAGGGTACATATGCACAATGTGCAGGTTTGTTACATATGTATCCATGTGCCGTGTTGGTTTGCTGCACCCATTAACTCGTCATTTAGCATTAGGTATATCTCCTAATGCTGTCCCTCTCCCCTTCCCCCAACCCACAACAGTCCCCGGAGTGTGATGTTCCCCTTCCTGTGTCCATGAGTTCTCATTGTTCAATTCCCACCTATGAGTGAGAACATGCGGTGTTTGGCTTTTGTCCTTGTGATAGTTTACTGAGAATGATGTTTTCCAGTTTCATTCATGTCCCTACAAAGGACATGAACTCATCATTTTTTATGGCTGCATAGTATTCCATGGTGTATATGTGCCACATTTTCTTAATCCAGTCTATCATTGTTGGACATTTGGGTTGGTTCCAAGTCTTTGCTATTGTGAATAGCACCGCAACAAACATACGTGTGCATGTGTCTTTATAGCAGCATGATTTATAGTCCTTTGGGTATATACCCAGTAATGGGATGGCTGGGTCAAATGGTATTTCTAGTTCTAGATCCCTGAGGAATCGCCACACTGACTTCCACAATGGTTGAACTAGTTTACAGTCCCACCAACAGTGTAAAAGTGTTCCTATTTCTCCACAGCCTCTCTAGCACCTGTTGTTTCCTGACATTTTAATGATGGCCATTCTAACTGGTGTGAGATGGTATCTCATTGTGGTTTTGATTTGCATTTCTCTGATGGCCAGTGATGATGAGGATTTTTTCATGTGTTTTTTGGCTGCATAAATGTCTTCTTTTGAGAAGTGTCTGTTCATGTCCTTTGCCCACTTTCTGATGGGGTTGTTTGTTTTTTTCTTGTACATTTGTTTGAGTTCATTGTAGATTCTGGATATTAGCCCTTTGTCAGATGAGTAGGCTGCAAAAATTTTCTCCCATTCTGTAGGTTGCCTGTTCACTCTGATGGTAGTTTCTTTTGCTGTGCAGAAGCTTTTTAGTTTAATTAGATCCCATTTGTCAATTTTGGCTTTTGTTGCCATTGCTTTTGGTGTTTTAGACATGAAGTCCTTGCCCACGCCTATGTCCTGAAAGGTATTGCCTAGGCTTTCTTCTAGGGTTTTTATGGTTTTAGGTCTAACATGTAAGTCTTTAATCCATCTTGAATTAATTTTTGTATAAGGTGTAAGGAAGGGATCCAGTTTCAGCTTTCTACATATGGCTAGCCAGTTTTCCCAGCACCATTTATTAAATAGGGAATCCTTTCCCCATTGCTTGTTTCTGTCAGGTTTGTCAAAGATCAGATAGTTGTAGATATGTGGCATTATTTCGAGGGCTCTGTTCTGTTCCATTGATCTATGTCTCTGTTGTGGTACCAGTACCATGCTGTTTTGGTTACTGTAGCCTTGTAGTATAGTTTGAAGTCAGGTAGCGTGATGCCTCCAGCTTTGTTCTTTTGGCTTAGGATTGAATTGGTGATGTGGGCTCTTTTTTGGTTCCATATGAACTTTAAAGTAGTTTTTTCCAATTCTGTGAAGAAAGTCATTGGTAGCTTGATGGGGATGGCATTGAATCTATAAATTACCTTGGGCAGTATGCCCATTTTCACAATATTGATTCTTCCAACCAATGAGCATGGAATGTTCTTCCATTTGCTTGTATCCTCTTTTATTTCATTGAGCAGTGGTTTGTAGTTCTCCTTGAAGAGGTCCTTCACATCCCTTGTAAGTTGGATTCCTAGGTATTTTATTCTCTTTGAAGCAATTGTGAATGGGAGTTCACTCAGGATTTGCCTGTTTGTCTGTGATTGGTGTACAAGAATGCTTGTGATTTTTGTACAGTGATTTTGTATCCTGAGACTTTGCTGAAGTTGCTAATCAGCTTAAGGAGATTTTGGGCTGAGATGATGGGGTTTTCTAGATAAACAATCATGTCATCTGCAAACAGGGACAATTTGACTTTCTCTTTTCCTAATTGAATACCCTTTATTTCCTTCTCCTGCCTGATTGCCCTTGCCAGAACTTCCAGCACTATGTTGAACAGGAGTGGTGAGAGAGGTCATCCTGTCTTGTGCCAGTTTTCAAAGGAAATGCTTCCAGTTTTTGCCCATTCAGTATGATATTGGCTGTGGGTTTGTCATAGATAGCTCTTATTATTTCGAGATATATCCCATCAATACCTAATTTATTGAGAGTTTTTAGCATGAAGTGTTGTTGAATTTTGTCAGAGGCCTTTTCTGCATCTATTGAGATAATCATGTGGTTTTTGTCTTTGGTTCTGTTTATATGCTGGATTACATTTGTTGATTTGTGTATGTTGAACCATTTTCATCATGGATCTTGCATTTCAGTATCCTCACTCATCCATGGAATAATTCATGAATGGTGCCGATCTAATACAAAAAAAACCCTCATAGCTCTAATGCAGCAACAGTTGTTGACTTAGTCCTATTACATGAAGAACAGGTATAAAGGAAAAACATGAAAGTACTTAAAAGTTGAATTGGATCAATATTTGCTTTTCAAAAATTCTGAAATTCGATGGAAAATTCTATTGTTCAATGGAAAAAAGTACACTTTGAATGTAAATATACCTCAACATTAATCTCCTTTTAAAATTACATAAAAACAATTTATGTAATAATTTTAGCTTTGTATTATTTTCTATATTCAACACTCTGATTCTGTCAAATGCCTGAATGCAGACATTTTGTCTGTCTGATTTCCTCTAAGCTGTAATTTTTAAACAAATATTTTTCCACTAAAGAATACTTTCTAACTCTGTTTCGGATTTTGGAAACACTTATTCTAAACCAAATTTTAATTTTTGTGTCCAAAATAAGTTTTAAGGGCATCTGTTCTTCCACATGAAATAAGTTAGGCTGCCTATTTCTTACTGAGCTCATGGAATAGTTCTGCTTATCATATTCTGCATGCTGCCTTTTAGTGAGTGAAGAGTTTCGGGTTGCCTAGCAACTGGCTAACCTGTAAAAAGTCATCTTTCCCTCACAGAAACGAAAAAAAACAAAGCAAAATCAGTGAAAGAGATTATTTATAGTTTCAGGAGTAAATCTATACGTGGCTTTTGTCAAGCACTTAGATGGATATAAATGCAGAAACTCGTTTTAAAAAAAATGCACAATTTGCTTCCCCAGAACGTTGTTACTTGCCTTTTCAAGTTGTTGACAAACACACATTTGATATGCTCTTATATGTTATAGTTGTGTAACGTATAAACTCAAGACTTCTTACTTTTTTTGATTAAATACCGTTTCAAAATGTCACAAAACAGGAACCAGCATTCAAATTACATTTACTATATCAAGATACAGTTCAAATAGGACTACTGAGTTCGTTGAACACTAAAAGTATGAAACAATTACTTTTTATATTAAAAAGACCCCATGGATTTAACTTATGAAAATCCAAATGCAGGATAGCAATTTTTCTTTACTTTTTTAACCTAACAGATTTTTTGAAAGACTATTGCAGGTGTTTAAAAAGAAAAAAATGTTGTTTTATCTAATACTGTAAGTAGTTGTCATATTCTGGAAAATTCAATAGTTTTAGAGTTAACATATCTCCACTCCTTGGTTAGGCAATAAAAACACCCTTTACCATTGTGGAATGATGCCCTGGCTTAAAGTTTTAAAGTTTAAAGTTTAGCTCCACATCATGCTTCTTTTGAGAATTCTATTTGGAAGTTGGTATTACAGAAACTGATCAGCCTGTCAATTTGCAGATAGATTTAACACAGTACTCTGGACAGACTGAGATGTCCTTTCACAACAGAAGATCTGTAACACTGTAAGATGCTGATCTTTACAATTGTTTAATCAGTTTTATTTTTGTACAGTATTAGTGACCTAAGTTATTTTGTTGTCCTGTTTTCGTAAATCAAATGAAATTATAAAAGAGGATTCTGACAGTAGGTATTTTGTACATATGTATATATGTTGTCCAAATAAAAATAATAAATGATAAAGAAAAAAACAAATGTTTTTCCACATTCAATACATTTGTAGTGTTTCTCTTGAATACAAATTCTCTGATGTTTAATAAAGTTTTAGAAGCTTTTAGAAGCTTCTTCAGGGTTTTCCTCTGGCATAAAATATGTGTACAAAAAGATCTGTGATCAAAGTGAAGTGATTACACCCTCTTTATAGTTTTAATATTTATCTTCAGAATCAATACTCTTGTTTACTTTAAAGGCTTATATTTTCTAAAAAGTCTTAGTTACATTTATAATGCTTCAAGTATGAAGTATTGAAGGTTGAGTAGAATTTATGCAGCTGTTAAACGCTTTGCTACATTCTTTGTATTTTTACAATATTTCCCAACTATAACTGCTTTCATATACCATAAGCTATGAGGATTGAATCAATGTAATACCCCTTTCTTTGTATTGGTAGGGGCACTCTCCAGTATGAATGCTCCTATGTACAGTAATGTGTGATAAACACTTAAACGCTTTGTAACATTCTTCACATTCCTAGGGTTTCTCTCCATTATGATTTATGTTTAGAAGCATTTGGGTTCTAGATAAAACTTTGTCACATTTTTCAGGTTTCTAGAGTTTCTCTCAAGTATGAAGTATCTTATGATTAGAAAGGCTTGAGCAAGACTTAAAGGCTTTGCCACATTCTTCACATTTGTAAGATTTCCTTCCAATATGAATTCTCTTATGCTTTAGAAGGCTGGAGGCCCAGTTAAAGATTTTGTCACATTCTTTACATTTGTAGGGCCTCTCTCCAGTATGAATTATTTATTTATTTATTTATTTATTATTTTTATTTATTTATTTATTTTTAATTTTCTTTTTGGACTCAAAACAATAAACATTTTCTAAAAGTACATAAAAACAAAAAGATGCATATCAAACATATTAGGAAGGTTGCGCATGGGAACATGGGGAATAGAAATGGGGGGTGGGAATTAAAGAAAATAAATGAGAGAGGGACTTTTTATGGATCAATGATAACAACTCAATCCTCTATTTGACAAAGAAGAAGGAGAAGGAAGAGGAAGAAAAAGAAAGTGGGATAAAGGATCAGAAAGGGAGGAAAATAGAAAAAATTAGA
Source organism: Hylobates moloch (assembly GCF_009828535.3). Taxonomy (NCBI): domain Eukaryota; kingdom Metazoa; phylum Chordata; class Mammalia; order Primates; family Hylobatidae; genus Hylobates; species Hylobates moloch. Next base: position 33,871,444 of record NW_026652293.1, on the reverse strand, counting down.
GTATGACTCCAGGGTAGACCTGTTTTGTTGTCGCTTGGTTGGTTGGTTGGTCAGTTGTATTTTTCATATGTTTCGCCATGTTGGCCAGGCTGGTGTCAAACTCCTAGCCTCAAGTGATCAATCCGCCTCAGCCTCCCAGAGTACTGGGACTACAGGTGTGAGCCACCACGTCCAGCCCCCACATTGCTTCTGGCCTCTGTAGTAGACCTCCCAGATGGGGTGGCCGGGCAGAGGTGCTCCCCACATCCCAGACGGGGCGGCCAGGCAGAGATGCTCCTCACTTCCCAGACGGGGCGGCCAGGCAGAGACGCTCCTCATTTCCTAGATGGGATGGCAGCCAGGCAGAGGCACTCCTCACATCCCGGACGATGGGTGGCCCCACAGAGGCGCTCCTCACTTCCCAGATGGGGCGGCCAGCCAGAGGCGCTCCTCACTTCCCAGACGGGGCGGCCGGGCAGAGGCGCTCCTCACTTCCCAGACGGGGCGGCCGGGCAGAGGCGCTCCTCACTTCCCAGATGGGGTGGCCGGGCAGAGGCGCTCCTCACTTCTTCCCAGATGGGGCGGCTGGGCAGAGGCGCTCCTCACTTCCTCCCAGACGGGGCGGCTGGGCAGAGGCGCTCCTCTCATCCCAGACTATGGGCGGCCAGGCAGACATGTTCCTCACTTCCTAGACAGGGTGGCAGCTGGGCAGAGGTGCTCCTCATAACCCTGAAGATGGGCGGCCAGGCAGAGACGCTCCCCACCTCCCAGACAGGGTGGCGGCCCGGCAGAGGCTGCAATCCCAGCACTCTGGGAGGCCAAGGCAGGTGGCTGGGAGGCGGAGGCTGCAGTGAGCCAAAACCACGCCACCACACTCCAGCCCGGGCAACACCGAGCACCGAGTGAGCAAGCCTCCGTCTGCAGCCCCAGCACCTCGGGAGGCCAAGGTGGGCAGACCACTCGCGGTCAGGAGCTGGAGAGCAGCCTGGCCGACAAAACCAGGGAGGAGTGGTGGCACGTGCCGGCAATCCCAGGCAGCCTGGAGACGAGGGCAGGAGAATCACGGAAGCCGGACACAGGGAGTCTGCAGAGAGCCGAGTGTACTCCAGCGTGGGCCACAGAGGGAAGAAAAGAAAGAAAGAAGGAAGAAAGGAAGGAAGGAAGGAAGGAAGGAAGCTCCAGTATGAATTCTCTTATGATCAATAAGGGATGAGTGACACTTAAAGGCTTTCCCACATTCTTTACATTTGTAGGGTTCCTCTACAGTATGAATTTTCTTATGTTCATTAAGGGTTCAAGAGTATTTAAAGGTTTTGCCACATTCATCACAATTACAGGGTTTCTCTCCAGTATGACTCCTCTTATGTCTAGTAAGGCATGACAGCCACTTAAAGGCTTTGCCACACTCTTCACATTTGTGGGGTTGCTCTCCAGTATGAATTTTATTATGTCTATTAAGTTCTGAGGCCTGTTTAAAGGCTTTGCCACGTCGTTTACAAATGTAAAGTTTCTCTCCAGTATGAATTCTCTTATGTCTAGTAAGGATTGAGAACGTTTAAAGGCTTTGCCACAATCCTCAAATTTGTACGGTTTCTCTCCAGTATGAATTATCCTATGTTTTGTCAGGTCTGAGGTGCACTTAAATGCTTTGCTACATTCCTCACATTTGTAGGGTTTCTCTACACAATGAATTCTCTTATGTTCACTAAAGGATGAGTGATACTTAAAGGCTTTCCCACATGCTTCACATTTGTAGGCTTTCTCTCCAGTGTGAGTTTTCTTATGTTCTTTAAGGTTTGAGGAGTATTTAAAGGCTTTGCCACATTCATCACAATTATAGGGTTTCTCTCCAGTATGAGTCCTCTTATGTCTAGTAAGGCGTGAGACCCACGTAAAAGCTTTGCCACATTCTTCACAATTGTAGGGTTTCTCTCCATTATGAATTTTCTTATGTCCACTAAGGTATGAGGACTCTTTAAAGGCTTTGCCACATTCTTTACAAATATAAGGTTTCTCTCCAGTGTGAATTCTCTTAATGGGTACTAAAAGTTGAGAACCATTGAAAGGCTTTGCCACAGTCCTCACATTTGTAGGGTTTCTCTCCAGTATGAATTCTCTTATGTTTTCTCAGGACTGAGATGCACTTAAAGGCTTTGCCACACTTCTCACATTTGTAGGGTGTCTCTCCATCATGAATTCTCCTGTGTATAATAAGGCTTGCAGACTGTAAAAACGCTTTGCCACATTCATCACATTTCTGGGGTTTCTTTCCAGTATGAATTCTCTCATGTTTATTAAGGTTTGAGGGCCAGTTAAAGGCTTTGCCACATTGTTCACATTTGTAGGAATTCTCTCTAGTGTGGATTCTCTGATTTTGAGTTAGGAGTGAGAACATGTGAAAAAATTTGCCACATTCTTTACATCTGAAAGGTTTCCTTCCAGTAGGTCTTATGTCTATTTAAATCTGACAATTTACTAAAGACTTTCACACATTAATTACATTGAAATATTTTACTATGTGTAGTTGACAAAGATTGGTTAAGTCTGTTATAACATCCTCTCTGCACCTTACTCACACTTCTGCAGCCTTTCCTACATTGCAAATTCCCATGTCCACATATTCTGTATCTTCTCTGTAGTGCTTTTTGCAATGAAACTTTTGGGCCTTTCTCTGGCCAAAGCTCTTGGGTGTAATGAGAAGACACAGCTACAAAAAATAAAAATAACAAATTACCCCAAAACTAGACTTTGGTAAATATACTATATAAATCTAACATATAAAATTGTATCAAGTACATTAGCAAGATGGCAAAACAAAATACCATAGGACCTAATAGCTTCATAGACATATATATGTAACAACAACATACTGACTAAAATGCCTGCTTGGGAACTCTATAAATGAGTTAAGTGTTTCCAGGCCCCCAGCTGAAGACAATGCAAAAAGCCACATAGAAGGGGAAGGAGTTTGTTACATTTACCCGGGCACCCTTTCCTCCTTAGCAACACAGCATGGGGCCTTTAGGAGTAAACTGCCAATTCCTGGCCACTTCCTCAAAAGAGAAGGACAATTTTCGCCAATGTATGCTTACTTCTGGCTTAGGGGGATGTTTCCAAGGATGGGTCTTGGTCTCCTGTAAAACAGGCTACTGAAAAGAATGGTGGGGTACACTGGAAAGACATGTTGGGTATGCTGAGATCAGTGGTAAATGTTACAGCAGCAGAGAGACTACACTACCACAGACAGTTAAAAGGTATAGGAAATGATTATAGCCTTTTAAGAAGAAATATGGAATTTAACTGAAAAATAATCACACCATTCCAGACATATCCTAAGCACAGATTTGAGAGGCTCTCAGAATGTCTAACCCAGACTAGGTTTCAGACTCTGTCAAGATAAAACCACATTATAAAGATTGTGACATGTAGCTTTTTCTTATTGTAAAAAATCTCAACCAAGGAATACAATGTGTACAAAATATCAGGACAACATGGTCCAATCAAAAAAATTAAAAAAATACAGAAAGCCACCATAAAACATGGAGATGTATAAATTAATTTAAAAAATTCAAAATAACCTGAATAATGCTTGAAAAATCAGGAAAACGAAATTATCAACAAAAAGTTATAAAATAAACAAATTGTGGAGATGAAAATTACAGAAGAAATAATGACTGGGAAATTCTCAAATGTAAGAAAAAGGGATGTAAAAAATCAAGAAACTCAACAAACTCCAACTACAATACACACAAAGAAATTCATAACAAGACACATATACGAGAGAAGATTTTAAAAGTCAGACAAGCTGAGACTCTTGAGAGCAAGAGAAAAGTGATGTGTCATTTGTAAGTGTGCTCCTATGACCACTGAATTTGTCCATGGAAACCTTGCAGACCAGAAGGGAATTGTGAGATATGGTCAAACTGCTAAAAAATATAGCTTTCAAGCAATGCTAAGATAACTTGCAAAACTGTCCTACAAAATGAAAAATATAATAACCTTCCTAGAAAACCAAATGATGAAAAGCATATCAGCACTATACCTGCCTTATAAGAAGTAATGAAAGGAATCAATTTCATTGAAAAAAAATGATGCTAGAAAACAACACATAATTACATAAAAACACATAATTATCTAGAAAATATGTGCACATACACAAAAATAAAATTCTGTAGCATTAGCATACTGATGTTGGAAACAGTTTTAATTATTCTCTAAAATTTTAAAGATAAAAGCATAAAAATAATCATAGATATCTGTCAGTGGGTATACAACATAAGATAAAATTGATATCTGTAACATAAATTTGAGGGCAAATATAATAGGGAAAAATTTTGTACGCAACTCAAGTTACATTTTTACCAGATTAAAATATTCTGTTTTAACTTTAAGTTTTATATAATTGCCAAAGTATACACAGAGAAAATGCCTATATAAATACACAAAAGAAAATAATAAAGCAGTGAAAGCATATCAACACAAATATCAAAAAGAAACAAAGGAAAACAGAGAGAAGAGAAAGCTAAAGAAACCAAAACAATAAAATGGCAATAGTACTTCCTTTTCACAAATTTGTTTAAATAGTAATTAAATAAACTTCTAAATCAAAAGGCATACACCAAATGAAAAGAGTTATGAAAATAATTTAGAGGCCTGGTGTGATGGCTCACACCTATAATCCCAGCACTTTGGGAAGCCAAGGCAGGTGGATCACAAGGTCAAGAGATTGATCCCACCCTGGCCAACATGGTGAAACCTCATCTCTATGAAAAATACAAAAATTAGCTGGGTGTTTTGGTGTGTGCCTGTAGTCTCAGCTACTAGGGAGGCTGAGGCAGAAGAATTGCTTGAACCTGGAAGGCAGAAGTTGCAGTGAGCCGAGATTGTGCCACGGCACTCCAGCCTGGTGACACAGTGAGACTCTATCTCAAAATAATAATAATAATAATAATTGTTATTATTATTATTATTATTTAGAAGCCAAAACTAATTTTGTTTGTCTATAAGAGTTACTTTATATCTAACGGTGAAAAGAGGCTAAAAGCTAAAACTGGCAGGATAGAAGTAATTATCCTCTGTAAATACTGACCAAATGAGATCAGGAGAGCTCAAGATTATATTACATGAAATATATCTTAAGTCAAAAATTATCATATTTTATAAAATATATTTTAGGTTAAAAGTTCCAAGAGACAAAAAAGGACATTAAACAATAAGAAAGGGGTTCATTCACTAGAAACCTATGACAAATATGTGTATACATGTATTTGTGTGTGTGTGTGGGGGGGTGGGTGTGTGTCTCACATTATGGTTATATATAAGCAAATATTAACAGAATTGAAACAATAGATCGGTAAAAGCATATTTCAATGTCTCTCAGTAATGAATAATAAAATATGAATAAATATTGATAGGAGGGCAGAGGACTTGAAAGCAGTTTCAGAAAATTATGCCTTATGGAGTATAGAAATCATACCTCAATGACATTAGGTTACATGTCCCTCTCAACAGCTCATAAAAATTCTCTTGAACAGAGCACTTGTTAGGCCACAAAAGAAGTCAAAAAATTTTTTAAATTGAAATTTTACAGATGTATAACCAAAATGGAATGAAAGTGTAAGTCAATAACTGGAAGAAAAGTGAAAAATTCACACATATTTGGCAACAATCACTTGAGCATTCTCTTCTTCAAAAGTTGGAATAATTAATATTGTGAAAATGCCCACACTGCCCAATGTGATCTACAGGTTCAATGCAATTCCTTCTAAAATTCTAATTTCATTTTTGTAGGAACAGAAACAGCAACCAAAAAGTCATATAGAATTTCAAGGCACAATGAAGTGACCAACCATCTTTAAAAATAGGAACTGTGTTGGGGGTATCACAGTTCCTGATTTGAAAACACATGATAAAGCTATAGTAATTAAAACAGTTTAGTATGGGCATAAAGGTGAATGAATAACTAGACCAATAAAATATAATGCACCACAAATATAAACTCTCACATATACGGCCACATGAAGTGTTATTTATTAATGAATTCTAATAGATGAGAGCAACCCAAAGTTCCCTTAGCAAATGAATGGATAAATATAATATGAAATATAAAAATAATGGCATATTACTCAGTTTTTAAAAAGCAGAAAATATTCTAACACCTATAACAAATGGCATTATGCAAAATGAAATAAGACAGCCACAAAAAGACAGAGACTGCATTAATCCATTTATAGGAGATATCTAAAGGAGTTAGACACAGAGAAAGCAGTAGTATTTGTAGAGGGCCAGGCAGTGGGGGAAAAGGGTAGTACTTTAACGTGTATTGAGATTTAGTTTTGCAAGATGAAAACATTCTAGAGATATGTTGCATAATAATATGAATTTACTTGGCATAATTAACTGAATATTTAAAAATATTTCAGATTGTAAATTTCAAGTTATGTGTTTTTGATTATTAGAAATAAATAATAATACCTAAAGGAGATACAGAGCTATGATGCTTTTAAAAAAAATTATCTTCAAATCACAGGTGTTTCTCCCACACAAAAATAATGTAAGTTGATCAATAGATATTGAAATTAAGATGATTTCTATGACTACTCATCTGGGCAGCATAAAACTACCACTGACGACCAAACAACAGAATATAAAAGTCATAAACAATACAGGGGGAATATTTATACAAGCAAATAAACACAGAGATAATTATATTGGGAACAGACACATGGCTGACTCATATTTGACTTTTGCCCCACACTGTCTTAAAGTGTAGAGCTGAATATTGCCTTACAAAATGATAATATAAAATGGCTGGGCATGATGGCTCATGCCTATAATCCCAGCACTTTGGGAGGCCTAGATGGTAGGATCCCCTGAGGACAGGAGTTCAAGACCAGCCTGGCCAAAGTAGTGAAACACAGTCTCTACTAAAAAAATAAAAATTGGCCGGGCATGGTGGCTCACGCCTGAAATCCCAGTACTTTGGGAGGCCAAGGCAGGCAGATCACCTGAGGTCAGGAGTTTGAGACCAACCTGACCATCATGGAGAAACACTGCCTCTACTAAAAATAAAAAATTAGCTTGGTGTGGTGGCAGGTGCCTGTAATCCCAGCTACTCAGGAGGCCGAGGCAGGAGAATCGCTTGAATCTGGGAGGCAGAGGTTGTGGTGAGCCAAGATTGCACCACTGCGTGCCAACCTAGGCAACAAGAGTGAAACTCCCTCTCAAAAAAAAAAAAAAAAAAAAATTAGCCGGGCATGATGGTGCACACCTGAAGTCCCAGTTACTTGGGAAGCTGAGGCAGGAGAATCACTTAAACCCAGGAGGTAGAGTTTGCTGTGAGCTGAGATCACATCACAGCACTGCAGCCTGGGTGACAGAGTGAGATTCAATCTCAAAAAAAAATTTTTAAATAAAAACTAAAACCAATTACCTGATGTCAAAAAGCATACTGTAACATACAAGACACAGAAATACAAAATTGAAAAAATTAAACATGAAATTTGATGCTTATCAGATACCAGCAAGTAGAAAAATATACTCATGAAAGGACTCCTAGAAGGATAACGTAGGAAAAAAATAGTACAAAGGTTATTTGAAGAAGAAAGAGGCCAAGAATTTCTCGTATTTGAATGTGATGAAAATAAAAACACTATCAACCAAGAATACCTGATCTAGAAAGTTACTTCAAAAATAAGGGAAAAATAAAGACTTTGCAAAATAAACAAAAAGTAAGGGTGCTCATCACTGCCAGTACACTCCTACAAGAAAGGGAAAACTGTGCCACGCCTAGTGGCTCATGCCTATAATCCCAGAGATTTGGAAGGACAATACAGGAGAATTGCTTGAGGCCAGGAGTTCATGACCAGTCTGGGCAATATAATGAGACCTTGCCTTTAAAAAATGCTAGAAAGAGTCCATTATGTTGAAAATCAAAATGATGCTGCACAATATCATAAACCCATATTCAAAATATAAAGCTCTTCATTAAATGTAAATATATAAACAGATACAGAATTGCTTACTATCATAAGGATCGTGCATAAAACTATTAAAGTTCTGCTATAGAATCTGAAAAAATATATAAATTTGTATAAATCTGTTACTAGATATCCAATATAAAATAACTTGTGAATTTAATAACAAACTAAAGGATGTAAAGAGCTTCAGTATTCATATTCAATTGAATTTGTTATGAGATCAAAATATATTGTTGTAACATAAAGATGTTTTATGTAATCTCCATTATTCAAGGTGCTCACAAAGAAAATATGCCTAGAAAGTATGCAAAATAAAATGAGAAAATAATCAAAGCATGTCACTGAAAAACAACTGAACAAAAATGAAGGCACTCAAACAGGAGATGAGGGAAAACCTATCTACAAGGAAAAGAGAAAACAATAAGAACCAAAATAGTAGTAGTATATTCATTTCTTTAAGAAATTGTTTCAATAGAAACAGTTTAAACTACTTAAAGAAATAAAATGGCTAAACAAACAAGATTATAAAATACACAATCTACAAGAGACTCACTTTAAACAGTCAACAGGCTGTAAGTAGAATTTTAAAAATCCATACAAATAGTAACCACAAATGGGTCAGGTGGTCATAATTATATTAGAGAAAATACACTTTAAGTTAAAAACCAGAACAAGAGGCAAAGACTCATATTATATAATGGTAAAATGAGTCTACTTACTAGGAATTTGTAACTGTTATAACTATCTATATGTATATGTAACTATAAAATCAGGCTTCCAAATATATGAAGCAAATATTGACAGACATGAAACAAGAAATATACAACAACATAGTAACTGCAGACATCAAGATCACACTTTCAGTAATGAATAGAAAAATCAGAATAGAAAGTATAAAACTAAACATACTCTACAACATATTCTTGCTCAAGGGTCAAATTATTTTGTTAAGATGTCGGTATAACCCACAGTGGTGAACAAATTCAAAATAATCACAATGAAAATCCAAATGTTACATTGTTTTGTAGAAGTTTATTTTAAAATTTATTTTAAAATTTGATCAGAAAATATAACTAAAGGAGAGAAATTCTGATCAGGTAGAAGATAAATAAAAGAAAACATGGATAACATTATAGATTCTATTAGTCCATTTTGCATAACTGTAAATGAATACCTGAGATGGAGTAATTTATAAAGAGGTTGATTTGGCTTATAGTTCTGCATACTATAAAAGAAGCATGGTGACAGCATCTGCTTTTGGTGAGGGCCTCAGTAGCCTTAGAATCATGGCAGAAGGCAAAGGAGGACCAAACATTTCACATGGTGAAAGAGGGAGCATGTGTGAGGCGGACGTGCCAAATGCCCTTAAACAACTGGCTCTCATGGGAACAACTAGCTCTCATGGGAACTAACAGAGTGAGAACTCACTTATCACCAAGGGGATGGTGCCAATTCATTCATGAGGTTTTCTCTCCCATGACCCAAACACCTCACACAAGACCCCACCTCTAACACTGGGGATCACATTTCAACCGAGATGTGGAGAGGACAAACATCCAAACCCTATCATAGACCAATCAGACTTAACAGAAATGTACAGAACTCTCCAGTCAAAAGCAACAGAATACAACATATCCTTCATTGCACCTGGTACATTCTGGTAAGGCACATAACAAGTCTTATTAAACTTGAGACCAAAATCATACAATGTATGTCTTCTGACCAAAATGGAATGAAACTACAAGAATGAAGCTACAAAAAGAAAAGCAATGTGCTACTGAAACAAAGAGAGATAAATGATGCTGAAAACTGAATATCTACACTGAAAAACTTAAGTTGGATTATTTCCTTGTACTATATACAAAAAAAAGTTTTTAACAAAATAGCTAAACTTAAAAATATACAAATAATATAACTCTTAGAAGAAAATACAGGGGTAAGATATGACATTGGTCTTGGTACTGGTTTCTTGGATGTGGCATCAAATTCATGAGCAACACAGAACAGAAAAATTGAATTACATTAAACTTCAAACTTTCTGCACATCTAAGAAAACATTTAGTGGAGTAACAATGTCACTTAAGAAATGGGTGAAAATATTTGCAAACCACATGTGATGGGAGTTAATATTCAGCATAAATAATTCTTAAAAATCAACAAAAGTTGAATAACTTGATTTAAAAATAGACAAAAGATTCAACTGACGTTTCTTCAAAAAAGATATAAAAATGGCAAAAATCATTAGAAGGGATACTTAAAATTACTAATTTATAGATAAATGCAAAACAAATTCACCTCACAGCCAATAGATTGGCCATTATAAATTTAAAAAGAAATATCAAATTTGTTGATGATGTGAAGAAATTAAAACCCATGTGAACTTTTGGAAAAATAATGTAGCTCTCATAAAAAATATTATGAATGTTCCTCAAAATATTAAAAAGGAAAACATCAAATAATCCAGCAATCCCACTTATGAATCTATATCCAAAGTATTCAATACCTGACCTGGAAAACTTTTGAACATCCACGTTTGCTGTATCATTATTCACAAAAACCAAAAGGCAGAAGCAATCTCTATGTCCCTGGAAAAACACATTTTTAAAAGTGCTGTATACACACAATGGAATATTATTCACTGTTAAAAAAGGATATCTTGTCACATTTTAAAAAAAACTTTGAAAATATACTGCCAACTGAAACAAGCCAGTAACAAAGTCATTAATACTAACTGATTTCACTTATAAGAGGTATCCTGGCTGGGTGCGGTGGCTCACGCTTGTAATCCCAGCACTTTGGGAGGCCGAGGCAGGCGGATCACGAGGTCAGGAGATCGAGACCACGTTGAAACCCCGTCTCTACTAAAATTACAAAAAATTAGCCGGGCGTGGTGGCAGGCGCCTGTAGTCCCAGCTACTCGGAGAGGCTGAGGCAGGAGAATGGCGTGAACCCGGGAGGAGGAGCTTGCAGTGAGCCGAGATTGCACCACTGCACTCCAGCCTGGGCGACAGAGCAAGACTCTGTCTCAAAAAAAAAAAAAAAAAAAAAAAAGAGGTATCTTAAGTAGTCAAACTCAGAAACAGGAGGTTGAAGGGTGTTTGTCCAGGCTGGAGAGAGGGTAAAATGGGCAGTTGTTACTTAACATGTATTGAGTTTCAGTTTTGCAAGATGTAAAAAGACTAACAGCTGATCTCTCCGCAGAAAGTCTACAAGCCAGAAGAGAGTGGGGACCAATATTCAACATCCTTAAAGAAAAGAATTTTCAACCCAGAATTTCATAGCCAGCCAAACTAAGCTTCATAAGTGAAGGAGAAATAAAATACTTTACAGACAAGCAAATGCTGAGAGATTTTGTCACCACCAGGCCTGCCCTAAAAGAGCTCCTGAAGGAAGCACTAAACATGGAAAGGAACAACCAGTACCAGCCACTGCAAAATCATGCCAAATTGTAAAGACCATCAAGGCTAGGAAGAAACTGCATCAACTAACGAGCAAAATAACCAGCTAACATCATAATGACAGGATCAAATTCACACATAACAATATTAACTTTAAATGTAAATGGGATAATGCTCCAATTAAAAGACACAGACTGGCAAATTGGATAAAGAGTCAAGACCCATCAGTGTGCTGTATTCAGGAAACCCATCTCACGTGCAGAGACACACATAGACTCAAAATAAAGGGATGGAGGAAGATGTATCAAGCAAATGGAAAACAAAAAAAGGCAGGGGTTGCAATCCTAGTCTCTGATAAAATAGACTTTAAACCAACAAAGATCAAAAGAGACAAAGAAGGCCATTACATAATGGTAAAGGGATCAATTCAACAAGAAGAGCTAACTAACCTAAATATATATGCACCCAACATAGGAGCACCCAGATTCATAAAGCAAGTCCTGAGTGACCTACAAAGGGACTTAAACTCCCACACAATAATAATGGGGGATTTGTTAAAATCCCCACTGTCAACATTAGACAGATCAACGAGACAGAAAGTTAACAAGGATACCCAGGAATTGAACTCAGCTCTGCACAAAGTGGACCTAATAGACATCTACAGAATTCTCCACCCCAAATCAACAGAATATACATTTTTTTTCAGCACCACACCACACCTATTCCAAAACTGACCACATAGTTGGAAGTAAAGCTCTCCTCAGCAAAGGTAAAAGAACAGAAATTATAACAAACTGTCCCTTAGACCTCAGTGCAATCAAACTAGAACTCAGGATTAAGAAACTCACTCAAAAGGGCTCATCTACATGGAAACTGGACAACCTTCTCCTGAATGACTACTGGGTCCATATTGAAATGAAGGCAGAAATAAAGATGTTCTTTGAAACCAACGAGAACAAAGACACAACCTACCAGAATCTCTGGGACACATTCAAAGCAGTGTGTAGAGGGAAATTTATAGCACTAAATGCCCACAAGAGAAAGCAGGAAAGATCCAAAATTGACACCCTAACATCACAATTAAAAGAACTAGAAAAGCAAGAGCAAACACACTCAAAAGCTAGCAGAAGGCTAGAAATAACTAAAATCAGAGCGGAACTGAAGGAAATAGAGACACAAAAAACCCTTCAAAAAATTAATGAATCCAGGAGCTGGTTTTTTGAAAAGATCAACAAAATTGATAGACCGCTAGCAAGACTAATAAAGAAGAAAAGAGAGAAGAATCAAATAGATGCAATAAAAAATGAAAAAGGGGATATCACCACCGATCCCACAGAAATACAATCTACCACCAGAGAACGCTACAAACACCTTTACGCAAATAAACTAGAAAATCTAGAAGAAATGGATAAATTCCTCGACAAATACACCCTCCCAAGACTAAACCAGGAAGAAGCTGAATCTCTGAATAGACCAATAATGGGCTCTGAAATTGTGGCAATAATCAATAGCTTACCAACCAAAAAGAGTCCAGGATCTGATGGATTCACAGCCAAATTCTACCAGAGGTACAAAGAGGGAACTGGTACCATTTCTTCTGAAACTATTCCAATTGATAGAAAAAGAGGGAATCCTCCCTAACACATTTTATGAGGCCAGCATCGTCCTGATACCAAAGCCTGGCAGAGACATAACCAAAAAAGAGAATTTCAGACCAATATCCTTGATGAACATTGATGCAAAAATCCTCAATAAAATACTGGCAAACCGAATCCAGCAGCACATCAAAAAGCTTATCCACCATAATCAAGTGGGCTTTTCCCTGGGATGTAAGGCTGGTTCAACATATGCAAATCAATAAATGTAATCCAGCATATAAACAGAACCAAAGACAAAAAACACATGATTATCTCAATAGATGCAGAAAAGGCCTTTGACAAAATTCAACAACACTTCATGCTAAAAACTCTCAAAAAATTAGGTATTGATGGGACGTATCTCAAAATAATAAGAGCTATCTATGACAAACCCACAGCCAATATCATACTGAATGGGCAAAAACTGGAAGCATTCCCTTTGAAAACTGGCACAAGACAGGGATGCCCTCTCTCACCACTCCTATTCAACACAGTGCTGGAAGTTCTGGCCAGGGCAATCAGGCAGGAGAAGGAAATAAAGGGTATTCAATTAGGAAAAGAGGAAATCAAATTGTCCCTGTTTGCAGATGACATGATTGTATATCTAGAAAACCCCATCATCTCAGCCCAAAATCTCCTTAAGCTGATTAGCAACTTCAGCAAAGTCTCAGGATACAAAATCAATGTACAAAAATCACAAGCATTCTTGTACACCAATCACAGACAAACAGAGAGCCAAATCATGAGTGAAGTCCCATTCACAGTTGCTTCAAAGAGAATAAAATACCTAGGAATCCAACTTACAAGGGATGTGAAGGACCTCTTCAAGGAGAACTACAAAGCACTGCTCAATGAAATAAAAGAGGATACAAACAAACGGAAGAACATTCCATGCTCATGGGTTGGAAGAATCAATATTGTGAAAATGGCCATACTGCCCAAGGTAATTTATAGATTCAATGCCATCCCCATCAAGCTACCAATGACTTTCTTCACAGAATTGGAAAAAACTACTTTAAAGTTCATATGGAACCAAAAAAGAGCCCGCATCGCCAAGTCAATCCTAAGCCAAAAGAACAAAGCCGGAGGCATCATGCTACCTGACCTCAAACTATACTACAAGGCTACAGTAACCAAAACAGCATGGTACTGGTACCACAACAGAGACATAGATCAATGGAACAGAACAGAGCCCTCAGAAATAATGCTGCATATCTACAACTATCTGATTTTTGACAAACCTGACAGAAACAAGCAATGGGGAAAGGATTCCCTATTTAATAAATGGTGCTGGGAAAACTGGCTAGCCATATGTAGAAAGCTGAAACTGGATCCCTTCCTTACACCTTATACAAAAATTAATTCAAGATGGATTAAAGACTTAAATGTTAGACCTAAAACCATAAAAACCCTAGAAGAAAGCCTAGGCAATACCTTTCAGAACATAGGCATGGGAAAGGACTTCATGTCTAAAACACCAAAAGCAATGGCAACAAAAGCCAAATTCGACAAATGGGATCTAATTAAACTAAAGAGCTTCTGCACAGCAAAAGAAACTACCATCAGAGTGAACAGGCAACCTACAGAATGGGAGAAAATTTTTGCAACCTACTCATCTGAAAAAGGGCTAATATCCAGAATCTACAATGAACTCAAACAAATGTACAAGAAAAAAACAAACAACCCCATCAAAAAGTGGGCGAAGGGGCCGGGCGCGGTGGCTCACGCTTGTAATCCCAGCACTTTGGGAGGCCGAGGCGGGCGGATCACGAGGTCAGGAGATCGAGACCATGGTGAAACCCCGTCTCTACTAAAAATACAAAAAATTAGCCGGGCGTGGTGGCGGGCGCCTGTAGTCCGGCGATAAACTCAAAAAAAAAAAAATGCAAAATGTAGGAGACATTCCGAAGAAGACATTTACACTAAAAAACACTGGCCATCAGAGAAATGCAAATCAAAACCACAATGAGATACCATCTCACACCAGTTAGAATGGCCATCATTAAAAAGTCAGGAAACAACAGGTGCTGGAGAGGATGTGGAGAAATAGGAACACTTTTACACTGTTGGTGGGACTGTAAACTAGTTCAACCATTGTGGAAGTCAGTGTGGCGATTCCTCAGGGATCTCGAACTAGAAATACCATTTGACCCAGCCATTCCATTACTGGGTATATACCCAAAGGACTATAAATCATGCTGCTATAAAGACACATGCACACGTATGTTTGTTGCGGCACTATTCACAATAGCAAAGACTTGGAACCAACCCAAATCTCCAACAATGATAGACTGGATTAAGAAAATGTGGCACATATACACCATGGAATACTATGCAGCCATAAAAAATGATGAGTTCATGTCCTTTGTAGGGACATGGATGAAACTGGAAAACATCATTCTCAGTAAACTATTACAAGGACAAAAAACCAAACACCGCATGTTCTCACTCATAGGTGGGAATTGAACAATGAGAACTCATGGACACAGGAAGGGGAACATCACACTCCGGGGACTTTTGTGGGTTGGGGGAAGGGGGGAGGGACAGCATTAAGAGATATACCTAATGCTAAATAACGAGTTAATGGGTGCAGCAAACCAACACGGCACATGGATACATATGTAACAAACCTGCACATTGTGCAGATGTACCCTAAAACCTAAAGTATAATAATAAAATAAAACATAAAAAATAAAAACTGAAGTTTAAATAAGTGAGCAAATTCGTTCAAGGTGGCAAAACTAGGTAGTGGCAGTGCTGATTGCGACACAGACGTGTCTGACTCACGTGAAGTCAGGCTATCTAACAACTGAGAGATCCTCCCATCCTGCTCACTGAAGTGCTCAATGACCACCCTCCCAGGACACGCGGCACTGTGCATCAGTGGGTGAACAACCCAGCTGCATTTTACTTTGCAGGTTCTTGCACTATCTTATTAGCATGGGTTTTCCTTGTCCTTTGAGATACTTTTTTTTTCCTTTCAGAAATCTGAGAGAATCCAGAGGGCAGGAATCATTTTTCTCTTTTCCCCTCCAATCCAGCACCTGACTGGCTGACCAACAAAATGTGTCTCAAGAAATGGAAGCTGGGATCAGTGAAGACAAACTAAATGTCCCAAGGGGTTAGCTTTTTAGAGGCATCATATGTATATACCAGGAGACTCCTCTCAACCCCAGGACCTCCACCTGCTCCCTTGAGAGACTGCACTCCATAACTCCCAGGCTGTTCTCTGCAAGGAAATAACCCAGGGGCTGATATGCACTACACACTCCAGCAGACATAGCCATGATGAGTATCTTGGGTCATCCCCAGATAGTACTGAAGCCCAGAACCAGGAGAAGACAGAAGGGGACCGAGGACACATCAACCTGTAAAGTTTCCAAAGAGAAACCTCAACCCAAAGACATTCTGATAAGAAGTCTGGGTCTATAGAAGATAAAAGGAAGACAGGCACAGAGATTTGTTACAGTAGTATCAGGGTATTATTCTCTGCTTTCCTGTGAAATGTTTAGAACAGAAAACAAATGTTTTATAAAGTGCCATGCAATGCTTTGTGAAAAAATAATTAAAATACTGTGTCTGAAATGTACAATAAAGGACAAATAGTTGATAATCTTGTGAATTATGGAGGGGAAATTAGAATTTGGAAATGTCAGAAGGCACTGGCAATTTAGGGTTTCGTTTGTTTGTTTGTGATGGAGTCTCACACTGTCGCCCAGGCTGTAGTGCAGTGGCACGATCTCAGCTCACTGTAACCTCCACCTTCTAGGTTCAAGCGATTCTCCTGCCTCAGCCTCCCCAGTAGCTGGGATTATAGGCGCCCACCACAATACCCAGCTTTTGTTGTTTTGTTTTGTTTTGTATTTTTAGTAGAGATGGGGGTTTCACTATGTTAGCAGGGTAGTCTCCAATGCCTGAGCTCGTGATCCAACCGCCTCGGCCTCCCAAAGTGCTGGAATTACAGGTGCAAGCCACCGTGCCTGGCCAGAAATTTAGTATTTTACTGCAATCCAGAGTTAGACTGGGGGAACAGGGGGTTGGACTTGAGACCCTGCTTGAGACACATTTGGAAAATGCAAGGGAAAACCAGTTCCTTGGAGAGTGTTACAATAATTAAACAGCAGGCAATTAGACTGAGGTAGCTCTAGTGTCCTATGTTTAAAAAAAAATAATCTGGCAGGGCGCCGTGGCTCACGCCTGTAATCTCAGCACTTTGGGAGGCCAAGGCGGGCGGATCATGAGGTCAGGAGAGCAAGACCATCCTGGCTAACATGGTGAAACCTTGTCTCTACTAAAAATACAAAAAAATTAGCTGGGCATGGTGGTGGGCGCCTGTAGTCCCAGCTACTCGGGAGGCTGAGGCAGGAGAATGGTGTGAACCCGGGAGGCGGAGCTTGTAGTGAGCCGAGATTGCGCCACTGCACTCCAGCCTGGGGACAGAGCGAGACTGTTTAAAAAAAAAAATGTAACTCAAAAGTATTTCTTGTAAATTACTTCCTTAGACGGAAACAAAATTCAGGCTTAACTCACCACAAACCACCAATTAACCTCTGATTACATAACTAGAAAATTTCCACCTCAATCATATAAATAAGACAACTACATAACTGTCCCCAATCATTTACTGAATTGGGTTTCCATCCTCATGCGCCTTATAAAAGCTTCTCCTTCAAGCCCCTCCTGTGGACCACAAACCGTGGCTTGGTGCTGGACAATTCTTGAACCGCTCTTTGCGCCAATAAATTCTTTAACATTTTTGCAGTGATGCCCTTTAAGGTTTAACAGGAGAAACAAGGGACAGGGGACCCGGGCCAACAGCTACCTTTGCACAAGTCCCACACCCAGAATCAGAGCTCTCCCCAGGACCCTCCGGCCCACCCTCACCGTCCAGGTGACGGAGTGCTGAGGAAACAGCCACCCTCACCGTCCAGGCGACGGAGTGCTGTGGAAACGGCGAGGTAGCCATGCAAGTTTGGGACAGGATGCGGGTCCCAGGGTGGGCCCAGCCGCCATCTTGCGACCTGAGGGAACCCGGGTCCCGCCACAGGCGGTTCCAGCTGCTTCCAGCAGGCCGCCAAGCCCGGCACACTCACCATTTCTAGGCTTCCAGGAGGCCCTGGTGTCTTAAGCATATTCGCTCAATACCTGCAAGTCACAGGGCCACCTAGTCTGGGCCTGAAGGAGCAGAGGACACAGCAGGAAAGAACGGAACCTGGAGATCCCAGCACAGCAAGAGGGAAAGGCTCCAGCATGTGCCTGAAGCTGCTGAGGCCTCTCCATGTGCGCACCTGATTGGACAGCTCCCAAACTGGCGACACTAATTGGATAAGGTCTTAGGCCACGCCCCCTTGGCCCTGAGTGACAGAAGATGTGACCAGACATTGGGTTGAACAAGGCAAGAGTGACAAAGATGGAGTCCAAGTAGGGAGGCAGCCCAGGCAGGGCTGTGTCTATCCATTAGGGATTCAGTCCTGTCTGCAGAGCATTGGTAATCACGGGTACCTGTGATCCCTCTGCCCCAGAGAGATGTACCCTTTCCCAAAAGCAGCCACTGGGACCTTCCAAATGGAGAGAAGAGGCAAACAAGAACTTTTAGAAAGTGAAAGAGAAGATATTTAAGGAAGGAATCCTGCATTCATGAGGCCACAGGAAGGCAGGGAGCAGGGCTGTAGGGTGTGGGGATGGGACAGAAAAGAAGTGGTCAGTAGAGTATGCTGAGTTCTTTAGAACTGAGAGGTAGGGACCAAGACAGAGAGGAGAGGCCAGTACAGAGCAAGTGAATCTAGCTCAGATGGCGAGGGGTAGAGCACAGAGGAGTCTTTGCCCAGAGCATCCCATGGAACCTGCAGTGGATGATCCCTGCAGCAGATGGTCCCTGCATGGTACTGGGCAGATGCATAACAACCCTAGTATGACCCTTAGCCATGCCCTGCCCCTCGCCATCTGAGCTAAATCTACTTTATGTACACGAGGTGGGGCAAACTCACGGCCTTCAGAAGCCAGAGAGGCTGGAAGACTCTTCTTAAGCCATTTTCCAGCAGAGCAGCAAACACCACCAGAGCTTCAGCCTCATCTGATCAGACCTGTCCTGACATGCCAGCCCAGCTTCCTCCCACCTTGACCTGGCAGATTCCTTCTTGGTGCCCTGGGTGACAGACTGGGACCCAGAGTTTTCTGACACCTTGATCAGTATGGGAGCACAGAACTTTCAGATCTCTGCACAGAAGATTGTTCAGGAAGGATTCTGAACTTGGCATCTCATCTAGGGAGCCAGGCAGTGCCAAGGCTCTGGGCAGGCTGGACAAGGAGTGAAACTCGGGCTCTTGACTCCATGCCCAAATCGTGATGTGATAGCACTGGCAATATTGTGTATCCCCAGTTCCATTCTCCACCTTCTCTGCCCTGCTCAATGTCAGGAGGCTGATCCTGCAGACTGGGGCACCAGGAGCCCTCACAGCAGCTTTCATCTGGGCTCAGCTAGTTGGAAGCACTGGCAGGAGTTTGGGGGATAACAGTGCATCTGCTCCACTCCCATCCTGCTGCTTACAGGGGCCAACACTGCCAAACCCTGGGGGACACCCCATGGCAGCCTCTTCTCCATTCTGCCAGCTCCTGCTGGGCAGAGGGAAAACTATTTCCACTCCTCGCACTTCTGACCTAGAGGTGGTAACACTTCCTGCCACAGCTAGATTCTATATGCCTCAGTATCCCCAGGGGCTCCTTCGCCTACCCACACCTCAGGGAGTTTCTGTCCTTAGCATTGCTTAAATACTTTAAGATCTCATTTTGCCCTGAAATACTGTTCCCATTATTGTGTGAGGCTTTCAAATAGAGGATTGAGGCTCAGAGGCTCAGCTGAAGGGATTTGCCCAATGTTAGACAACCTGGTAAGGGGCTGGGTGAGACTTGAATCAAGGCTGGTGTGATGCCAAAGCCTGGTTCTGGATGTCAAATGTATGTAGCCTTCTACTTGGCCTCCTTTCCTCTGAGAAGCTGCCGTGGCCTGTGGGATCATGCCTGTATCTGGCACAATGCTGGCACCTTCTCAGTGTCTCCTGCACCGTGCCAAGCATGCTGCCCAACAGTCAACGTTAGCAGGCACTGTGAGCTCAGGGGAAGGGTCTGAGGCTGCTGCATCTTCACCTCTGCAGCACACAGTAGGCGCTTGTCCAGTGGGTGTTGTGCAGAAGGTATTGACTTGTCAGTCTCCCCTACTAGACCAAGGGCTCCCAAGGGCAGGACCCCTGACAATCCCTGTGATGGCCCCACAGGACTTGGCAAGCAGTAGCCGTTCAGCCCCTGGATGCTGAGCTGATTCACCCATGGGACAGCAGTGCAGTGGGGCTAGGAGACTTGGGTGAAACCCTGACTCTGCCAGTTACATGCTGTGTGACCTCAGGCAAGAACATGTACCACACTGGGCCTCAGTATCTGCAGGAGGCTGAAAAGCACCCCTGTCATGTAGAGAATCAGTGTGAAAATGAGAACTGCATGTTCTCATCAAGTTAGAGTAGACGGAAGGGATTGGGCTGGGAGAGGGGGCAGAAGCAAAAACAAGGAAGGTTTTTAAGGTTTGCGTTTGAAGCACTAGGTCCAGGGTGAGGAGAAGGGAGGCCAAAAGTCCTCAACTACACAGTCCTCCTTCTGCCCCTCCACCAAAAATGTGACTGACATTCAGGAGAGAGAAGTGCCACATAGTCCTACAGGAGACATCTTACTCTGGATAGCTGCAGCTTCAAAAGAATTTTAGACCTTCAGTCATGCTTTTGTAAAATGACTCAGGCTCCAGTGGATGACCCAGGGCCTTCTCTCTACAGGTTCCTATGGGCAACAGATGCCTAGGCACAAAAATGGCTGGCAGGCAGAACCCTGGGTCTGACCTCAGCTCCACCCGTAGCTGTCTGTGAGTTCTCTCCTGAACTTCATTCTTCTCATTTTTTCATATGAAGGTGGACGTAACTTTGGGGTATAGCCAGGCTTAAAGGGCATTCTATACAGGAAGCCAGTAGGCACTATGCACAGTACCTGAAAAGTGCTCAATACATGTTTGGTGTCTCCTGATTTTCAGCAATGAGCACACTAAGGACAGTCCCCAGCATATATGTGGTGGCCCAGCCTTGTCGGGAAGTGCCATGTCCAGAGAGGGTAGCCCACCTGGCTCAGCAGGTCACTCCTCATCATCACCAGGAAACCTGGAAGGGGGTCATGAAAGACATGCAGAACTGGAGAGGCAGCCCCGGCATGCAGCTTGGTGCTGCAGGTGGTGGGTGTACACTCCATCCTCGGGTGGTGGATCTGCTCCTTCAACACCACCACACAGGCTCCAAGCAAGGAGGAACATGATGACATGAACAAAACCCAACAAACCCTATGCATACTTTATCTCACCTTTATTTACAAATAAAGATTATAACAAAAGACACACAACAGAATATAATAGACTATGAAGAGAAGCTGCCAAATACAGATCAAAAAAAACAAAAAACAAAAACCACATGTAGTCAACTATTAGCATCAACATAGTTTAGCCAGCACATCCAAATTTGTCAGTCAGGCAAAACTTGAGCTGTGGGATTCAGTTAACAATGGGCTGTCCTCTGCACCTGTACCTTGCTCCCAATTGGCCCATCCCGGGCCTCCCCTCATCAGAATAAGTCACTTCCTTCCAATTCTAGGCCCTCCATGGTCCCTCTCCAAAGAAGTGCAGAGGGGAAAATTCAAAGGCTTTGGAGCCAAAAAATATGTGGACCTGAATCCCAGCTCCAATATTTGCTGGCTGTGTAGCCATGAGTAAGTTACTTAACTCCTCTGAACCTCAAATATCTCCTCTGTATTGTAGGGACCACAATACCCATGTAACAGGCATGCTGGGAAGGCTGAGAGAGGTGGTTGTGTAAAACTCCCACCTGGATGCTCTGAAATGCGGGCAGAGGGTACGATTGAGTGAGCAAAGACAACACTTCTCAAACAGGAAGAAGAGTCAAGGCCACCTTGATTTAACCTTCTAAGTGACACAAAAGTCTTAACGCTTTTGTGTTGCAATTGAAGAATACCTGAGGCTGGGAAATTTATGAAGAAAAGAGATTTATTCAGCTCATGATTCTGCAGATCACACAGGAAGCATGGTGCCAATATCTGCTTCTGGCAAGGGCCACAGTCTGCTTCTGCCCTGGGCTGTGGGGCTCCTGTCTGCATCTGACACTGTGCAGGCACTTGCTCAGTGTCTCTCCCAGTGTGCCAAGCATGCTGCCTCCCACACGCTCAACTGTGCCGACAGTCACTGTGAGCTCAGGGGAAAGGACTGGGGCTGCCGCAGCTTCACCTCTACAGCACACAGTAAGCACATGTTCAGTGGGTGTTGAGCAGACTGATGGAAGGCATAGACTAATCAGCCTCCCCTACTAGACCAAGGGCTCCCAAGGTTAGGAATCCTGTCAATCTATGTCATGGTCCCACAAGACTTGACAAACAGTAGCTTGTTCAGTAGCTTGAACAACCTTGGCAGAAGGCCAAGGAGAGGTGGTGTGTGCAGAGATCACAGGGCAGGAGAGGAAGCAAGAGATGTGGAGGGAAGTGCCAGGCTGTTTTTAACAGCAGAGACATACTCATTTCCAGTTCTCACAGGAAGAAACAGAATGAGAATTCATTCATTAATACTTGGAGGGCACCAAGCCATTCATGAGGGATCCACCCCTATGACCCAAAAATCTCCCATTAGGCCACACCATCAACAATGGGGATCACATTTCAACACGTGATTTGCAGGGGCAAACAAACCTAACTACAGCAGCCACTGTCTACAGCTGACTGGTTCGGTCCTGGTTCTTACCTGTTTCCACTGTTTTCAAGCATACACACCTGCTCAAGAACCTTCAGTGCCTCCCCACAGCCTAATGGATCAAGTCCAGACTCCATGCTTCTCTGTGGGCCTACCTCCACTCACCTCTGCATTCTCATCTCCCACATCTCTGTATGTGCATGCCTTGGATTCCCACCAGAGTACAATAGGGTCCACACCCTTTACCCAAAACCTTAGGGCAAAATCAGTTTTGAAATTCAAGACTGGTTTGGATACTAGAAAGCTAGGAATGGGCAATCAGGGAGTCTTCTCAGAGGAGTCCAGGGATGCTCACTGTAATCCATGCAGCATAATATATGAACATCCATAATCACACACATGGAATCAATAAAGGTCAGATATAACCTCATGGCAGTTCAGGTCAGCTGCAACCATTATGAAAATTGCAAAACCCTCTGGGTTTCCAGAGCATTTTGCATTTCAGAAGATAGACGAGGAATCGCAGACATGTATTCCTTTCTCTCTACCGCTGGCTTCCCCAGTTCCGTACCTTTCTTCCTGCTACCCTCTACTCCTACAGTAAAATTCCTGTGACACCTTCATTTGCTGAACTCCCACCTATGCTTCAAACACCCACCTAAGATACCTCTACTCAATGAAAGCCTGGTGAATTGGGAGGGTACTCTGTACAGGGCAATGAGAGCTTTGGAAGCCTGTGTCTAATGTCCCAGAGGTGCAACTTCTCTCTCTGGCCCTCAGTTCCTCATAATTAAAATAGAAGGATTAGTTTAAAATCCTTTCTGCTTGCCAAAAGTAATTTCATTCTAAGTTTGATTCCCACAATATATCCATTAAATTAATGAATAAATGCAGTAAGCAGGTTTCTGTTCTAAACTTAAACCAGGGAAGAAGTAGCCTCAAGCCCTTGGTTCAGGTGGTGGTGCAGTCTCTGCTTACTCACCTCTCAGGATGGCACACACGCTACTTCCAGGCCAGTTGTTTTGGGGCAGTGGTGATTTGACATGCCCCTTCTTATCCTGACCACAACCCCACAACATCCCTCTAGAAGGTGAAAGGCTCAGGAAACAAGGAACTGGGTGCTCTGAGCTGAGTAAGGGCCTGACACCCTGCAGCCCCAGCTCACACCAGCAGTAGGGCAGGTGGGCGGCTGTGAGTGGCAGGATTTTCCCCTCTGCCCCAGGAGCTGCAGTTTGGAGCAAAGAGAGTGCCACCAGCAGGGCACACTGCAGGTGGGGCCATAACTCCCTCCTGCCAGTGATCTCTTCCTGGGCTTACATAGTCAGATGACTCAGATGGTCAACAAAACCCCTTTCCCTTCATGCCCCCATGCACTGCCATGGAGTCTTCACAACAACATTTCAGGAAGATTCTCCCTTCTGTTCTGAAGCTAAAGAAATGGAGACTTGAGGTTAAGTAACTTGTCAGGCAGCACACAGCTTAGTGAGGTGAAGCCAGGATTCACCCCAGGTCCCACTCCAAGCCCAGGCAAGGGAAATCCCAGCGAAGCCCTGGGCAGGTTAGAGTTGGAGGAAACCAGTGCCCACCTCCCCCTCCCCAACCCCAGCCAGGAGCTCCCACCACCCTAGGACCAGGAGCTCCCACCACCCCAGGACCAGGAGCTGATGAGTTACTTAGGAAACCCCAACCGGCACTATCAGAGGAGCGCCAAGTGGGTTGTGGCACCCTGCACAGCCTCTGGGGTTCCCACTACCAGGCAGGCCATGCTCTGTTCTGGAGCAGCAAGTTCCCCTCCCTGCTGGAGCCCCAGAGGACACCATCGGGCCTGGAGAGTAACTCGGCCCCCTCCCCATTCGTTTGTTATTTTCTTCTACTCAGAAAGATGCAGCACTAGAGCGTGAGTTCTGTGGCGTGAGGAAATGGCCTCCAGTCCCCGTCATCTGCTTCCCTCCCATCCCACTCATCTCGGATGGTGCCATCTCTCCAGGACCCCACCACACACATCCAGTGCCCAGAGTCCCCACCAAGTCAGAAGGCACAGTAAGAGTGAGCCTCTCTGCCTGGAGCCTGAGCGCATTCCAGCTGTTGATTTTCTCATCCACTGTGCCAAGGTGGTGCCAAGCGTCTAAAACAGAGATGGGCAATACCAACGCACTCTGCTCACCCGGCTTGTGCCTGCGAGTCTCCCACCTCCGCGAACCTTCCCTCTGCACAGTGCAACTGCGAGCCCCAGTGTGATCCCCAAAGTCCGGCCATCCCCGTTCTCCCCGCCATCTGGCCTACAGTCCCCAAGACCTCACCAAGACTTGACTGGTCGGCAGAGGGTCCTAAAAGACCTTCACCCCACCTCTCGCTTACAAGGGAGAAACTGAGTTCAGACAGGAAATGGTAACTGCACCGTCCCCGCGGCAGGCTCACCCCATCTTCCACCCCCACCCTGAACCCTGGTGTAGCAGTGGAAGGTGGCGGTGGCCACATGCTAGGCCCACATGACCATCCTCCTTGGAACTGAGGGCGAGCAACAGCTCACTGGATTTGCCGCCCTGGTCCTCCTGAGAGGGGGAGACCCCGGGATGGAGGAGCAGCAGGGCAAGAGGAGAGGTTGCAGTCCTGACCAGAGATTCGGAGCAGAGCTGTCCGCTGAGTCGGTGCCTTGCGGTGGGGAGGAACTTACAGGCATGGAAGATAGGGGTGCGAAGGGGCACCCAGGGTCCCAGATGGGGGCTGCACACTGCAGCAGCGCATCCCTACCCCAGCCATCTCACTCTCTGGTCACTCCTCCAGGCTCAGACCCTGAGCTCAGTGGCGCGGCGTCCATCTGCAGCCCTGTGCACCTGAGCGCTGCTGAGGAAGCCTTCTAGGGGGTGGGCGCTTGGTGTCTGGGACCCAGAGATCACTCGAGCCCAATCAGACCTTTTCTGGGTAAGCGTCAAGGGAGCCCCTGGTCCGGAGAATCAGAATTCGGCCTCGCCCTCCCCAAACAGTGTCAGATCATGCTCAGAGGCAGGAAGCAAGACCCCAGATCCTAACTGGGCTGGAATGAGGGCCTGGGCTCCAGAGGCGCCTCCTCCCCGCCTCTCGCCCTGAGCCCTGAGTGCGATGCCAGACCCTGAGTTCTCCGGGGCCCACCTCATGAGTGTTTCCGTGTCTGCCTGGCCGCCTGCCAGCCACCTCGCGTGCCTCCCGCTGCAACTGCCTCTTCTGAGCCCTCCTCGCCGCCACCGGTGACCCTGCGTGATCAATGTGACTGCATTTGCCCAGAGAATTCTTTCCACCCCTTAACTTGGCATCCTTTCAAATTCAGCCCGAACCCCTCTTGGCCTCTGCGCTTTATGCATCCTGCGAAAGCCTTACCAACTTGCCCATGCTTGAGGCTGCTACTTGCTTTTGATTTGCAGCCTGCACGCATTCGAAGGGATTTACCCTAAAAAGATTCAGGTTTTAAACCTGGAAAGACGTCATATAGATACATTCAGAATTTCCATGGTAGGCACAGGCTCAGTGTTCCAAACTATTCCATTTGCAAAGATTTCTTTTCCACACTATGTCCAAGAACTCAACTGGACAAGTGTGCAGTAAGCACATACTGTGTGCAGGGCAGGAGGATGGAAAGGGGAAAGTGCAGCTCCCAGCCCCAGATTGGCATGACCTGAGGCTCACTCTTTCCCCCCAGGAAGGGCTGTCCTGGGAAGAAACACAGGAAGCTTAAGGATCCTGCCTTGCAGATGCGCAGATGATCTGAGGGAAATGATTTGCTCTGCACTGGATCTTGCAGTCCACAGTCAGTGCTCTTTCTACCTTGTTTGCAAAGTCCTCACTCCTGAGAGCCGGGGAGCAAAGACTATGCAACCAGGGGATCGACAGTAACTTCCATTCAATGAGGTCAGAGCCTTGCCCTTTGCCCTTTGCAAAGCTCCTAAGTGGTTTTGTCATTGTGTGAACATCATAGAATGCAGTGACACAAACCTAGGTGGTACAGTCCTCATCGATGGGCCACCATCCTGGCACAGGAGTTCATGAACTGTTTGCTGACAGAGGCGAACTGTGGTTCTCCTTCCCATTGCCTGTAACTGGAACTGGATTTGCAACGAGCTTTTGGCAGCTTCAGCCTCACAGGTCTCCTGCATGGATAACAGAGGAAGCAAACATTCCCTGCTGCTCCTTTTTGGGACCTTGGCTTCCACCTACCAGGGCCTCCTACCTGTACCCAGAGGACGAGGAAGCAAGTTCACCAAGGGACATGAATGTCCCCAGGCTTAGGAAGGCAGCTACTGTTCAGTGTGCAATAGGTGAGTTTGGAGGGAGGTTAGGGAGAAGGTCCCACAAGCCCACTCAGCTCTGTGACGGATGGAACTAGATGGGCAGTCCCTTCTCAGCCCACATCCTCTACTGTACTCTGTGTGTGGGGGGCAGCCCCAGCTGGAACTCCTGCCACTTGGCAGGCCTTTCCTCCGTCACTGATTACCCCGGCCTCCCATGAGTTGCCCGAAGCAGCTGTGTCCCCTCCTCCCTATTGTCTGATCAGTGCCCTAGTCAGCTAATAGCCAGCCTGCTCCAGCCAGAGGCGCTGGTGGTCAGGGTAAGGTGGAAGCCCTTCAGGAACTCCTCTCTGCCACAAATGCTTTCTGGCTCAAAACCCAACCCCACTGCTTCTTTCCTCCTTTGTGGCAGAGGAAACCATCCTCCTCTCCTCCACTGTCCCTCCCCATGCCAATCTGGCCTCCCCAGGGAACTGTCACCCCCACTATCTCCTTGCACCCACCGACCTCCAAATATCTCTCGTTGTGTTTTGTTTTGTTTTTTTTCCTTCACCTCACAAGCATTCTCCAGTCTTCCCCACTCTAACAATGTTTCCCTGCACTTTCACTCTCCCTCAAAATGATCTTCCAGCCCTTGGCTTCCCCTCACAGCCTGAATGAGTAGACAGAACTCAGTATTTATGCTCGCTGGTCACCTTCTCCAACCTCAGAAACTTAGAGCCTGCAGCCACCCTCAGTGTGAGTGTGAATTCCAGCAATTTAGCAGTACCAACATTTTGATTATGCCAACTTTGTTTTTGGTTTGTGTATGTTTGATTAAAAACATTTTTACAGGAAAAAATGTATGTATTATTTTAAATTGTTTTAATAATTTGAACTTTTATTTTAGATTTAAGGGATACATGTGCTGGTTTGTTACCTTGGTATATTGTGTGATGCTGACGTTTGGGGTATGATTGATCCTGTCACCCAGGTAGTGAGCATAGTACACAATAGGCAGTTTTTCCACCCTTGCCTCCTTCTCTTCCTCCCCCATCAAGTAGTTCCCAGTGTCTGTTTTTCCCTTCTTTATATCCACGTATAGCCAGTGTTTAGCTCTCATTTATAAATGAAAACATGTGGCATTTGATTTTCTGATCCTGCATTAATTCACTTAGGATAATGGCCTCCAGCCGTAACCATGGAAAGGGCACGATTTCCATATGTATGGCTGTGTAGTATTCCATGGTGTATATATACCGTATTTTCTTTATCCAATCTACCAATGATGGGCACCTAGGTTGATTCCACATCTTTGCTATTGTGAATAGTGCTGCAATAAATACATGAGTGCTGCAATAAATACATGAGTGCATGTGTCTTTTTGATGGACAAATCCCAGTAATGGGATAGCTGGGTGAAGTGGTAGATCTGTTCTAAGTCCTTTGAGAAATCTCTAGATTGCTTTGCAGAGTGGCTGAACTAATTTACATTTCCATTAACAGTGTATAAGTGTTCCCTTTTCTCTGCAGCCTTGCCAGCATCTGTTGTTTTTTGAGTTTTTAGTAATAGCGTTGCTGACTGGTGTGAGATGGTATCTCACTGTGCTTTCTATTTGCATTTCTCTGATTAGTGATGTTGAGTAATTTTTCATATGCTTCTTGGCCACTTGTATTTCTTTCTTTTGAGAAGGGTCTGTTCATGTGTTTTGCCCACTTTTTAATGGGGCTGTTTTTTGCTTGTAGAATTATTTAAGTTTCTTATACATTCTGAGTATTAGACCTTTGTTGGGTGCATAGTTTGCAATAAGGAAAATGTTTTTTAAAATGTGAATATTTCAAAAGAATACACAGTGAAAAATTCATCTTCCTCCCACTCCAGAACCGCCACTTTCCCAGTGGAAACCACTGTTATCTGTGATAGTGGGTTGAATAGTGTCCCCCAAATACATGTGTTCAATCCTAACCCTTGGTACCTGTGAATGTTTCCTTATTTGGAAATAAGGTCTTTATAGATGTAATTAACCTAAGGATCCCATGATGAGATTATCCTGGCTTTAGGGTGGGCCCTGCATCCAATGACTGGTATTTTAAGAGAAAGTTTTAAGAAAGAGAGAGATTTAAAATACAGAGAGACCTAGGGAAGAAAGCCACATAATTATGGAAGCACAGATTGCAGTTGTGCTGACACAAGTTAAGGAGTGCCAGGAGCCAACAGAAGCTGGAAAAAGCAAGGAAGGTTTCTCCTCTAGAGCCATGGCAAGAGTGCAACCTGTGGACCCTAGATTTCAGAAGTCCTCCTTCCAGAATGGCAAGAGAATAAATTTTTCTTATTTGAAACCACCACATGTGTAGTAATTTGTTACAGCAGCCCTAGAAATCTAATATATCCATTTATTGGCTATCTTTTCAGAGATATTCTACTTTAATAAAAATATTTTAAATGGACTTTTAAACCCATTTTTAAAAATTAATAAAGTACCTATGTTTTTTAAAATTTTGTATATAGATAGATAGATAGATAGATAGATAGATAATAGATAGATATACGTGGGGTGGGACAGGGTACCTTAATCTTTTTAGCTCCTGGGGTCTCCAGCATCCTAACCCAGCCCTAATCTTGGGATAACACTACATCAGTGCACAAACATCTACTCTGTTATTTTTCTGGGTTCAGATCATTTCATTCTACAGATGTTCCACAATGTTCTTAACTAATTTCCTATTGATTGGTGTGTAGGCTGTTCTCTGTCTTTTGCTATTGCAATCAAAGTTGCAATGACTCTCTTTATCCATGCTGTCTGCAAATGTGAGTGTTCCTGTTTCATAAATTCCTAAAAGTGGAATTTTGAGATAAAAGGCACACGAATGCTTTATGTTAATGCTGTCAACCCACCAGCAATGCTGGCAGAATCTGTCAGAATAGGCTAAGTTCTGCTTCTACCACATACACACCCCAAAACTCAACATGACATGAGTGTTTCCAAACTGCTCAATCAAAAGAAAGGTTCAAGTCTGTTAGATGAATGCACATATCACAAAGTAGTTTCTCAGAAATCTTCTGTCTAATTTTATGTGAAGATATTTCCTTTTCCTCCACAGGCCTCAAGTGCTACAAATGTCCAATTGCAGATTCTACAAAGCAGAGTTTTCAAACTGCTCTATCAAAAGAAATTTTCTACTCCATGAGATGAACACACACATCACAAAGAAGTTTCTCAGAATTCTTCTGTCTAGTTTTTATGTGAAGATATATCCTTTTCCACCATAGACCTCAAAGCGCACAAAATGTCCACTTGCAGATTCTACTAAAAGATAATTTCCACACTGCTCAATCAGAAGAAAGGTTTCATTCTGTGAGATGAATTCACACACCACAAAGAAGTTTCTCAAAATTCTTCTGTCTAGATTTTATTTGAAGGTATTGCGTTTTCTACCATAGGAGGCAAAGCGCCCCAAATGTCCACTTCCAGATTCTACAAAAAGAGAGTTTCCAACCTCTCAATCAAAAGAAAGTTTTCACTCTGTGTGATGAATTCACATATCACAAAGAAGTTTCTCAGAAATCTTCTGTATACTTTTTATGTGAAGATATTTTCTTTTCCACCATAGGCCTCAAAGCGCTCCAAATATCCAATTGCAGATTCAACAAAAAGAGAGTTTCCAAATTGCTAAATCAAAAGAAAACTTTCACTCTGTGAGTTGAATGCGCACATCACAGAGAAGTTTCTCAGATTGATTCTGTCTAGATTTTCTGTGAAGATATTTCCTTTGCTACCACAGACCGCAAAGTGCACCAAATGTCCACATGCAGTTTCTACAAAAAGAGTGTGGCCAAACTGCTCAATCAAAAGAATGTTTCAACTCTGTTAAATGAACACAAACATCACAAACATTTTTCTCAGAATACTTTTGTCTAGTTTTTGTGTAAAGATATTACGTCTTCCACAATAAGACTCAAAACACTCAAAATATACACTTGCAGATTCTACAAACAGGAGTTTCCAAACTGTTTAATTAAAAGAAAGTTTTCACTCTGTGAGATGAATGTACACATCACAAAGAAGTTTCTCAGATTGCTTCTGTCTAGATTTTATGTGAAGATATTTCCTTTTCTACCATAAGCTGAAAAGTGCTCCAAATGTCCACTTGCAGATTCTAAAAAAGGAGTTTTTCCAAACTACTCAATCAAAAGAAATTTTCCACTCTATGAGATGAATGCACACATCACAAAGTAGTTTCTCAGAAATCTTCTGTCTAGTTTTTATGTGAAGATATTTCCTTTTCCACAATCGATCTCAAAGTGCTCCATATGTCCAACTTTAGATTCTACAAAAACAGAGTTTCCAATCTGCTCAATCAAAAGAATTTTTCAACTGCATGAGATGAATGCACACATCACAAAGAAGTTTCTCAGAATTCTTCTCAGTAGTATTTATGTGAAGATATTTCCTTTTCCAACGTGGGCTTCAAAGCGCTCCAAATGTCAAATTGCAGACACTACAAAAAGAGAATTTCCAAATTTTTCAATGAAAAGAAAGATTTCACTCTGTGAGATGAATGCCCACATCACAAAGAAGTTTCTCAGAATTTTTCTGAGTAGTTTTTATGTGAAGACATTTCCTTTTAAACCATAGGCCTCAATGGGCTCCAAATGTCCACTTGCAGCTTCTACAAAAAGACAGTTTCCAAACTGCTCAATCAAAAGAAAGTTTTCACTCTGTGAGATGAATACCCACATCACAAAGAAGTTTCTCAGATTGCTTCTGTCTAGATTTTATGTGAAGATATTTCCTTTTCTACCATAGCCTGCAGAGCACTCCAAACATCAACTTACAGATTCTACAAAAAGACTGCTTCCAAACTTCTCAATCAAAAGAAAGGTTCAATTCTGTGAGATGAATGCACACATCACTAGGAAGTTTCTCAGAATTCTTTTGTCTAGTTTTATATGAAGATATTTCCTTTTCCACCACAGGAATCAAAGAGCTCCAAATGTCCACTTGCAGATACTGCAAAAAGAGAGTTTCCAAAATGCTCAATCAAAAGAAACGTTTCACTCTGTGAGATGAATGCAGACATCACAAAGAATTTTCTCAGACTGCTTCTGTCTAGATTTTGTGTGAAGGTATTTCCTATTGTACTATAGGTCACAAAGCACTCCCAAGGTCCACTTGCAGATTCTACAAAAAGAGTGTTTCCAAAAGGCTCAATCAAAGGAAGATTCAACTCTGTGAAATGAACACACACATTACAAAGAAGTTTCTCACAATTATTCTGTCTAGATTTTATGTGAAGATATTTCCTTTTCCACCATAGGCCTCATAGCGCTCCAAATGTCCACTTGTAGATACTACAAAAAGAGAGATTCCAAACTGCTCAATCAAAAGAAACGATTCACTCTGTGAGATGAATGCACACATCACAAAGAAGTTTCTCACATTGCTTCTGTCTAGATTGTATGTGAAGATATTTCCTTTTCCACCATTGGCCTCAAAGTGATTCAAATGTCCACTTGCAGATTCTACAAAGGGAGAGTTTCCAATCTGCTCAATCAAAAGAAAGGTTTCACTCTGTGGGATGAATGCACACATCACAAAGCAGTTTCTCAGATTCCTTCTGTCTAGATTTTATGTGAATATATTTCCTTTTCTACCATAGGCCACAAAATGCTACAAATATCCACTTGAAGATTTTTCAAAAAGAGTGTTTCCAAACTGCTCAATGAAAAGAAACTTTCAACTCTGTGAGATTACCTAAAGCATCACAAAGCAGTTTATCATAATTCTTCGGTCTAGTTTTTATGTGAAGATATATCCTTTTCCACCATAGGCCTCAAAGTGCTCCAAATGTCCACTTGCATATGCTACAAAAAGAGAGTTTCCAAACTGCTAAACCAAAAGAAAGGTTTCACTCTGTGAGATGAATGCACTCATCACAAAAATGTTTCTCAGATTGCTTCTGTCTAGATTTTATATGAAGATACTTCCTTTTCTACCACAGGCCACAGAACACTCCAAAAGTCCACTTAGAGATTCTACAAAAACAGTGTTTCCAAACTAAACAATCAAAAGAAAGGTTCAACTCTGTCACATGAATGCACACATCACAAAGAAGTTTGACAGATTGCTTCAGTCTAGATTTTATGTGAAGATATTCCCTTTTCTACCATAGGATGCAAAGCACTCAAAATGTCCACTTGCAGATTCTACCAAAAGAGTGGTTCCAAACAGCTCAATCAAAAGAAAGTTTCAAATCTTTGAGATGAATGCACACATCACAAAGAAATTTCTCAGAATTCTTCTGTCTACTTTTTATGTGAAGATATTTCCTTTTCTACCATAGGACTCAAAGCACTCCAAAAATCCACTTGCAGATTCTTCAAACAGAATTTCAAAACTGCTCAGTGAAAATAAACGTTTCACTCTGTGAAGTGAATGCACATATCACAAAGAAGTTTCTCAGATTGCTTCTGTCAAGATTTTATGTGAAGATATTACCTTTTCTACCATAGGCAGAAGAGCGCTCCAAACACCCACTTGCAGATTCTACAAAAGGACTGTCTCCAAACTGCTCAATCAAGAGAAAAGTTCAACTCTGTCACATGGATGCACACATCACAAAGAAGTTTGTCAGATTGCTTCTGTCTAGATTTTTTGTGAAGATATTTCCTTTTCTACCATAGGCCGCAAAGCGCTCCAAATGTGCACTTGCAGATCCTTCAAAAAGAGTGTTTCCAAACTGCTCAATCAAAAGAAAGGTTCAACTTTGTGAAATTAACTCAAGCATCACAAAGATGTTTCTCAGAATTCTTCTGTCTAGTTTTTATGTGAAGATATTTCCTTTTCCACCATAAGCCTCAAAGCGCTCCGAATTTCCACTTGCAGATTCTACAAAAAGAGAGCTCCAAACTGCTCAATCCAAAGAAAGTTTTCACTCTGTGAGATGAATGCACACATCACAAAGAGGTTTCACAGATTTCTTCTGTCTAGACTTTATGTGAAGGTATTTCCTTTTCTACAATAGGCTGCAAAGCACTCCAAATGTCCACTTGCAAATCCTACAAAAAAGTGTTTCCAAACTACTCAGTGAAAAGAAAGATTCAATTCTGCGAGATGAACAGACACATCACAAAGAAGTATCTCAGAATTCTTCTGTCTAGTTTTTATGAGAAGATATTTCCTTGTCCCCATTAGGCCTCAAAGAGCTCCAAATGTGCCCATGAAGATTCTACAAAAAGAGAGTTTCTAAACTGCTTAATCAAAATAAAGGTTTCAATCTTTGAGTGAAATGCAAAAATCACTAAGAAGTTTCTCAGATTGCTTCAGTCTAGATTTTATGTGGAGATATTCCCTTTTCTACCATAGGATGCATAGCACTCCAAATGTCCACTTGCAGATTCTACAAAAACAGTGTTTCCAAACTGCTCATTCAAGAGAAAATTTCAACTCTTTGTGATGAACGTACACATCACAAAGAAATTTTTCAGAATACTTCTGTCTAGTTTTTATGTGGAGATATTTCCTTTTCCACCATAGGCCTCAAAGCGCTCCAACTGTCCACTTGCAGTATCTACAAAAAGAGAGTATCCAAACTGCTCAAACAGATGATTCGTTTAACTCTGTGAAATGAATGCACACATCACAAAAGAGTTTCTCAGATTGCTTCTGTTTAGATTTTATGTGAAGATATTTCCTTTTCTACCATAGGCTGCAAGGTGCTCCAAACATCCACTTGCAGATTCTACAAAACGACTGTTGCTAAACTGCTCAATCAAGAGAAAGGCTCAACCTTTGAGATGAATGTACACATCACAAAGAAGTTTCTCAGAATTCTTCCATCTAGTTTTTATGGGAAGATATTTCCTTTTCCACCATAGGCCTCAAATCGCTCTGAATGTCCACTTGCAGCTTCTAAAAAAGAGTGATTCCAAACAGTTCAATTAAAAGAAAGATTTCATTCTGTGAGATGAATGCACACCTCACAAAGAAGTTTCTCAGATTGCTTCTGTCTAGATTTTATGTGAAGATAATTCCTTTTCTACCATAGACCGCAAAGCACTCAAAATGTCCATTCGCAGATACTATGAAAAGAGTGCATCCAAACTGCTCAATCAAAAGAAAGGTGCAACTCTGTGAGATGAATGCACTCATCACAAAGAACTTTCTCAGCATTCCTCTGTCCAGTTTTAGTGTGAACATATTTCCTTTTCCACCATAGGCCTCAAAGCGCTCCAAATGTACACTTGCAGAATCTACAAACAGAGTTTACAAACTGCTCAGTCAAAAGAAAGGTTTGACTCTGTGAGATGAATGCTCACATCATGAAGGAGTTTCTGAAATTGCTTCTGTCTAGATTTCGTGTGAAGATAATTCCTTTCCTACCATAGGCCATAAAGTGCTCCAAATGCCCACTTGCAGAGTCTAGGAAAAGTGTGTTTCCAAATTGCTCAATCAAAAGAAAGTTTCAGCTCTGTGAGATTAACGCAAGCATCGCAAAGATGTTTCTCAGAATTCTTCTGTCTAGTTTTTATGTGAAGATATTTCCTTTTCCACCATGAGCTTCAAAGAGCTCCAAATGTCCACTTGCACATTCTACAAAAAGAGAGTATCCCAACTGCTCAATGAAAAGAATGTTTTCACTTTGTGAGATGAATGCACATATCACCAAGAAGTTTCGCAGATTTCTTCTGTCTAGACTTTATGTGAAGGTATTTCCTTTTCTACCATAGGCCACAGAGCACTCCAAATGTCCACTTGCAGATTCTACAAAAAGAGTGTTTCCAAACTGCTCAATGAAAATAAAGTTTCAACTCTGTGAGATGAATGCACACATCACAAAGTAGTATCTCAGAATTATTCTGTCTAGTTTTGATGTGAAGATATTTCCTTTTCCCAATAGGCTTCGAAGAGCTCCAAACGTCCACATGCAGATCCTACAAAGGAGAGTTTATAAACTGCTCAATCAAAATAAAGGTTTCAATCTGTAGGTCGAATGCAAAACTCAGTAAGAAGTTTCTCAGATTGCTTCAATCTAGATTTTATGTGAAGATATTTTCTTTTCTACCATAGGCTGCAAAGCGCTCAAAATGTCCACTTGCAGATTCTACAAAAAGAGTGTTTCCAAACTGCTCAATCAAAAGAAAGATTCAATTCAGTGAGATGAATGCACAGATCACAAAGAAGTATTTCAGAATTCTTCTGTGTAGGTTTTATGTGAAGATATTTCCTTTTCCACCATAGGCCTCAAAGCACTCCAAATGTCCACATGCAGATTCTACAAAAAGAGAGTTTCTAAACTGCTCAATCAAAATAAAGGTTTCAATCTGTGAGTCAAATTCAAAAATCACCAAGAAGTTTCTCAGATTGCTTCAGTCTAGATTTTATGTGAAGATATTCCCTTTTCTACCATAGGATGCAAAGTGTTCCAAATGTTCACTTGCAGATTCTACAAAAAGACTGTTTCCAAACTGCTCATTCAAAAGAAAATTTCAACTCTATGTGATGGACGCACATATCACCAAGTAATTTTTCAGAATTCTTCTGTCTAGTTTTATTTATTTATTTATTTATTTATTTATTTATTTATTTATTTATTTTTATTATACTTTAGCGTTTTAGGGTACATGTGCACAATGTGCAGGTTTGTTACATATGTATCCATGTGCCATGTTGATTTCCTGCACCCATTAACTCGTCATTTAGCATTAGGTGTATCTCCTAATGCTGTCCCTCCTCCCTCCCCCCACCCCACAACAGTCCTCGGAGTGTGATGTTCCCCTTCCTGTGTCCATGAGTTCTCATTGTTCAATTCCCACCTATCAGTGAGAACATGCAGTGTTTGGTTTTTTGTCCTTGCGATAGTTTACTGAGAATGATGTTTTCCAGTTTCATCCATGTCCCTACAAAGGACATGAACTCATCATTTTTTATGGCTGCATAGTATTCCATGGTGTATATGTGCCACATTTTCTTAATCCAGTCTATCGTTGTTGGACATTTGGGTTGGTTCCAACTCTTTGCTATTGTGAATAGTGCTGCAATAAACATACATGTGCATGTGTCTTTATAGCAGCATGATTTATAGTCCTTTGGGTATATACCCAGTAATGGGATGGCTGGGTCAAATGGTATTTCTAGTTCTAGATCCCTGAGGAATCGCCACACTGACTTCCACAATGGTTGAACTAGTTTACAGTCCCACCAACAGTGTATAAGTGTTCCTGTTTCTCCACATCCTCTCCAGCATCTGTTGTTTTCTGATTTTTTAATGATGGCCATTTTAACTGGTGTGAGATGGTATCTCACTGTGGTTTTGATTTGCATTTCTCTGATGGCCAGTGATGATGAGCATTTCTTCATGTGTTTTTTGGCTGCATAAATGTCTTCTTTTGAGAAGTGTCTGTTCATGTCCTCTGCCCACTTTTTGATGGGGTTGTTTGTTTTTTTCTTGTAAATTTGTTTGAGTTCATTGTAGATTCTGGATATTAGCCCTTTGTCAGATGAGTAGATTGCAAAAATTTTCTCCCATTCTGTAGGTTGCCTGTTCACTCTGATGAGAGTTTCTTTTGCTGTGCAGAAGCTCTTTAGTTTAATGAGATCCCATTTGTCGATTTTGGCTTTTGTTGCCATTGCTTTTGGTGTTTTAGACATGAAGTCCTTGCCCACGCCTATGTCCTGAATGGTATTGCCTAGGTTTTCATGTAGGATTTGAATGGTTTTAGGTCTAAAATATAAGTCTTTATTCCATCTTGAATTAATTTTTGTATAAGGTGTAAGGAAGGGATCCAGTTTCAGCTTTCTACATATGGCTAGCCAGTTTTCCCAGCACCATTTATTAAATCGGGAATCCTTTCCCCATTGCTTGTTTTTCTCAGGTTTGTCAAAGATGAGATAGCCGTAGATATGCGGCATCATTTCTGAGGGCTCTGTTCTGTTCCATTGATCTATGTCTCTGTTGTGGTACCAGTACCATGCTGTTTTGGTTACGGTAGCCTTGTAGTATAGTTTAAAGTCAGGTAGCGTGATGCCTCCGGCTTTGTTCTTTTGTCTTAGGATTGACTTGGTGATGCAGGCTCTTTTTTGGTTCCATATGAACTTTAAAGTAGTTTTTTCCAATTCTGTGAAGAAAGTCATTGGTAGCTTGATGGGGATGGCATTGAATCTATAAATTACCTTGGGCAGTATGGCCATTTTCACGATATTGATTCTTCCAACCCATGAGCATGGAATGTTCTTGCATTTGTTTGTATCCTCTTTTATTTCATTGAGCAGTGGTTTGTAGTTCTCCTTGAAGAGTTCCTTCATATCCCTTGTAAGTTGGATTCCTAGGTATTTTATTCTATTTGAAGCAATTGTGAATGGGAGTTCACTCATGATTTGGCTCTCTGTTTGTCTGTTATTGGTGTACAAGAATGCTTGTGATTTTTGTACATTAATTTTGTATCCTGAGACTTTGATGAAGTTGCTAATCAGCTTAAGGAGATTTTGGGCTGAGACAATGGGGTTTTCTAGATATACAATCATGTCATCTGCAAACAGGGACAATTTGACTTCCTCTTTTCCTAATTGAATACCCTTTATTTCCTTCTCCTGCCTGATTGCTCTGGCCAGAACTTCCAGCACTATGTTGAATAAGAGCGGTGAGAGAGGGCATCCCTCTGTTGTGCCAGTTTTCAGAGGGAATGCTTCCAGTTTTTGCCATTCAGTATGATATTGGCTGTGGGTTTGTCATAGATAGCTCACATTATTTTGAGATACGTCCCATCAATACCTAATTTATTGAGAGTTTTTAGCATGAAGGGTTGTTGAATTTTGTCAAAGGCCTTTTCTGAGTCTATTGAGATAATCATGTGGTTTTTGTCTCTGGTTCTGTTTATATGCTGGATTACATTTATTGATTTGCATATGTTGAACCAGCCTTGCATCCCAGGGATGAAGCCCACTTGATCATGGTGGATAAGCTTTTTGATGTGCTGCTGGATTCGGTTTGCCAGTATTTTATTGAGGATTTTTGCATCAATGTTCATCAAGGATATTGGTCTGAAATTCTCTTTTTTGGTTATGTCTCTGCCAGGCTTTGGTATCAGGACGATGCTGGCTTCATAAAATGTGTTAGGGAGGATTTCCTCTTTTTCTATCGATTGGAATAGTTTCAGAAGGAATGGTACCAGT
>NW_026652293.1:33814248-33827263 GCF_009828535.3 Hylobates moloch | reverse complement strand
TGCTTTGAATGTGTCCCAGAGATTCTGGTATGTTGTGTCTTTGTTCTCGTTGGTTTCAAAGAACATCTTTATTTCTGCCTTCATTTCATTATGTACCCAATAGTCATTCAGGAGCAGGTTGTTCAGTTTCCATGTAGTTGAGCGGTTTTGAGTGAGTTTCTTAATCCTGAGTTCTAGTTTGATTGCACTGTGGTCTGAGAGACAGTTTGTTATAATTTCTGTTCTTTTACATTTGCTGAGGAGAGCTTTACTTCCAACTATGTGGTCAATTTTGGAATAGGTGTGGTGTGGTGCTGAAAAAAATGTATATTCTGTTGACTTGGGGTGGAGAGTTCTGTAGATGTCTATTAGGTCCACTTTATGTAGAGCTGAGTTCAATTCCTGGATATCCTTGTTAACTTTCTGTCTTGTTGATCTGTCTAATGCTGACAGTGGGGTGTTAAAATCTCCCATTATTATTGTGTGGGAGTTTAAGTCCCTTTGTAGGTCACTCAGGACTTGCTTTATGAATCTGGGTGCTCCTGTGTTGGATGCATATATATTTAGGATAGTTAGCTCTTCTTGTTAAATTGATCCCTTTACCATTATGTAATGGCTTTCTTTCTCTCTTTTGATCTTTGTTGGTTTAAAGTCTATTTTATCAGAGACTAGGATTGCAACCCCTGCCTTTTTTTGTTTTCCAGTTGCTTGATAGATCTTCCTCCATCCCTTTATTTTGAGTCTATGTGTGTCTCTGCACGTGAGATGGGTTTCCTGAATACAGCACACTGATGGGTCCTGACTCCTTATGCAGTTTGCCAGTCTGTGTCTTTTGATTGGAGCATTTAGCCCATTTACATTTAACGTTAATGTTGTTATGTGTGAATCTGATCCTGTCATTATGATGTTAGTTGGTTATTTTTCTCGTTAGTTGCTATAGTTTCTTCCTAGCCTCGATGGTCTTTACAATTTGGCATGGTTTTGCAGTGGCTGGTACCGGTTTTTCCTTTCCATGTTTAGTGCTTCCGTCAGGAGCTCTTTTAGGGCAGGCCTGGTGGTGACAAAATCACTCAGCGTTTGCTTGTCTGTAAAGTATTTTATTTCCCCTTCACTTATGAAGCTTAGTTTGGCAGGATAGGAAATTCTGGGTTGAAAATTCTTTTCTTTAAAAATGTTGATTATCGGCCCCCACTCTCTTCTGGCTTGTAGAGTTTCTGCTGAGAGATCAGCTGTTAGTCTGATGGGCTTCCCTTTGTGGGTAACCCGACCTTTCTCTCTGGCTGCCCTTAACATTTTTTCCTTCATTTCAACTTTGGTGAATCTGACAATTATGTGTCTTGGAGTTGCCCTTCTCGAGGAGTATCTTTGTGGCGTTCTCTGTATTTCCTGAATCTGAATGCTGGCCTGCCTTGCTAGATTGGGGAAGTTCTCCTGGATACTATCTTGCAGAGTGTTTTCCAACTTGGTTCCATTCTCCCCATCATTTTCAGGTACACCAATCAGACGTAGGTTTGGTCTTTTC
This sequence comes from Hylobates moloch, assembly GCF_009828535.3. Lineage (NCBI taxonomy): Eukaryota > Metazoa > Chordata > Mammalia > Primates > Hylobatidae > Hylobates > Hylobates moloch. The sequence goes on along the minus strand of NW_026652293.1, from coordinate 33,825,762 downwards.
ACATAGTCCCAAATTTCTCGGAGGCTTTGTTCATTTCTTTTTATTCTTTTTTCTCTAAACTTCCCTTCTCGATTCATTTCATTCATTTCATCTTCCATCAGCGATACCCTTTCTTCCAGTTGATCGCATCTGCTACCGAGGCTTCTGCAATCTTCGCGTAGTTCTCAAAACTTGGCTTTCAGCTCCATCAGCTCCTTTAAGCCCTTCTCTCCATTGGTTATTCTAATTATCCATTCTTCTAATTTTTTTTCAAAGTTTTTAACTTCTTTGCTATTGTTTTGAATTTCCTCTCGTAGCTCAGAGTAGTTTGATCGTCTGAAGCCTTCTTCTCTCAACTCATCAAAGTCATCCTCCATCCAGCTTTGTTCCGTTGCTGGTGAGGAACTGCGTTCCTTTGGAGGAGGAGAGGTGCTCTGTTTTTTAGAGTTTCCAGTTTTTTTGCTCTGTTTTTTCCCCATCTTTGTGGTTTTTATCTACTTTTGGTCTTTGATGATGGTGATGTACAGATGGGTTTTTGGTGTGGATGTCCTTTCTGTTTGTTAGTTTTCCTTCTACCAGACAGGACCCTCAGCTGTAGGTCTGTTGGAGTTTACTAGAGGTCCACTCCAGACCCTGTTTGGCTGGGTGTCAGCAGCGGTGGCTGCAGAACAGCGGATTTTTGTGAGACCACAAATTCAGCTGTCTGATAGTTCTTATGAAAGTTTTGTCTCAGAGGAGTACCCGGTTGAATGAGGTGTCAGTCTGTCCCTACTGGGGGAGTGCCTCCCAGTTAGGCTGCTCAGGGGTGAGGGACCCACTTTAGGAGGCAGTCTGTCCGTTCTCAGATCTCCAGCTGCGTGCTGGGAGAACCACTACTCTCTTCAAAGCTGTCAGTCAGACAGGGACATTTAAGTCTGTGGAGGTTCCTGCTGAGTTTTTGTTTGTCTGTGCCCTGCCCCCAGAGGTGGAGCCTACAGAGGCAGGCAGGCCTCCTTGAGCTGTGGTGGGCTCCACCCAGTTCGAGCTTCCTGGCTCCTTTGTTTACCTAAGCAAGCCTGGGCAATGGCGGGTGCCCCTCCCCCAGCCTCGCTGCCGCCTTGCAGCTTGACCTCAGACTGCTGTGCTAGCAATCAGCAAGACTCCGTGGGCATAGGACCCTCCGAGCCAGGTGCGGGACACAATCTCCTAGTGTGCTGTTTTCCAGGCCCGTTTGAAAAGCGCAGTATTAGGATGGGACTGACCTGATTTTCCAGGTGCCATCTGTTTCCCCTTTCTTTGACTAGGAAAGGGAACTCCCTGACCCCTTGCGCTTCCCGAGTGAGGCAATGTCTCACCCTCCTTAGGCTCGCGCACAGTGCACTTCACCGACTGTCCTGCACCCACTGTTAGGCACTCCCTAGTGAGATGAAACCGGTACCTCAAGCAGAAAGGCAGAAATCACCCGTCTTCTGTGTTGCTGGGGCTGGGAGCTGGAGACCAGAGCTGTTCCTATTCGGCCATCTTGGCTCCACTCTCTTCTGTCTAGGTTTTATGTGGAGATATTTCCTTTTCCACCATAGGCCTCACTTGCAGATTCTACAGAAAGAGAGTTTCCAAACTGCTCAAACAAAAGAATCGTTTCACTCTGTGAAATGAATGCCCACATCACGATGGAGTTTCTCAGATTGCTTTTGTTTAGATTTTATGTGAAGATATTTCCTTTTCTACCATAGGCTGCAAAGCGCTCCAAACATCCACTTGCAGATTCTGCAAAACGACTGTTTCCAAACTGCTGAATGAAGAGAAAGTTTCAACTTTGTGTCACTTAAAGTCTAGACAGAAGCAATCTGAGGATCTTCTGTGTGATGTGAGCATTCATCTCACAGAGTTAAATATTTATTTTGATTGAGCAGTTTTGAAACACTCTTTTGATAGAATCTGCAAGTGGACATTTGGAGGGCTTTGAGGCCTATGTTGGAAAAGGAAATATCCTCACATAAAAACTAGACAGAAGCAATCTGAGAAATTTCCTTCTGAGGTGTGCATTCATCTGATAGAGTACAACTTTCTTTTGATTGAGCCGTTTTGAAACACTCTTTGTGGAATCTGCAAGTGGACATTTGGAGTGCTTTTAGGCCTATGGTGGAAAAAGAAATATCTTCATATAAAAAGTAGACAGAAGCATTCTGAGAAACTTCTTTGTGATGAGTTCATTCATCTCCCAAGGCTGTAACTTTCTTTTAGTTGTGCAGTTGGGAAACACTCTTATTGCAGAATCTGCAAGTGCACATTTGTAGAGCTTTGAGGCCTATGGTAGAAAAGGAAATATCTTCAGATAAAAACTAGACAGAAGTATTCTGAGAAACTTCTTTCTGATTTGTGCATACATCTCACAGAGTTGACCTTTTCTTTTGATGTAACAGTTTTGAAATATTCTTTTTGTAGAATCTGCAAGTGCACATTTGGAACGCTTTGAAGACTACATTGGAAAATGAAATATCTTCATATAAAAACTAGACAGAAGAATTCTGAGAAAGCTCTTTGTGATGTGTGCATTCATCTCACAGAGTTGAACGTTTCTTTTGATGGAGCAGTTTTGAAAAACTCTTTTTTTAGAATCTGCAAGTGGACATTTGGAGCACTTTGTGGCCTATGGTAGAAAAGAAAATATCTTCACATAAAATCTAGACTGAAGCAATCTGAGAAACTTCCTTGTCATGTGTGCATTCATCGCACAGAGTTAAACATTTCTTTTGATTGAGCAGTTTTGAAACTCTCTGTGGAATCTGCAAGTGGATATTTGGAAGGCTTTGAGGCTGAAGGTGGAAAAGGAAATTTCTTCAGATAAAAACTAGATAGAAGAATTCTGAGAAACTTCTTTGTGATGTGTGCATTTATCTCCCAGTGTTGAACATTTCTTTTGATTGATCAGTTAGGAAACACTCTTTTCTTTTTTTTTTGAGACAGAGTCTCGCTGTCACCCAGGCTGGAGTGCAGTGGCGTCATCTCAGCTCACTGCAAGCTCCACCCCCTGGGGTCCACGCCATTCTCCTGCCTCAGCCTGCCAAGTAGCTGAGACTACAGGTGCCTGCCATCTCGCCTGGCTAATTTTTTGTATTTTTGTAGAGACGGGGTTTCACTGTGTTAGCCAGGATGGTCTCGATCTCCTGACCTGATGATCTGCCAACCTCGGCCTCCCAAAGTGCTGGGATTACAGGCATGAGCCACTGCGCCTGGCAGGAAACACTATTTGTAGAATCTGCAAGTGGATATTTGGGGTGATTTTAGGCCTATGTTGGAAAAGGAAATATCTTCATATAAAAACTAGACAGAAGCATTCTGAGAAACTTCTTTGTGATGGGTCAATTCATCTCCCAGAGTTGAATGTTTCTTTTGATTGAGTAGATTTGAAAAACTCTTTTTGTAGAATCTGTAAGTGCACATTTGCAGAGCTTTGGGTCCAATGGAGGAAAAGGAATTATCTTCAAATAAGAACTAGACAGAAACATTCTGAGAAACTTCTTTGTGATGTGTACATTCATTTTACAGAGTTGAATCTTTCTTTTGATGGAGCAGTTTTGAAATACTCTTTTTGTAGAATCTGCAAGTGGACATTTGGAACGCTTTGAGGCCTAATGTGGAAAATGAAATATCTTCACATAAAAGCAAGACAGAAGAATTCTGAGAAACTTATTTGTGATGTGTGCATTTATCTCACAGAGATTAACCTTCGTTTTGATTGAGCAGTTTAGAAGCACTCTTTTTTTAGAATCTGCAAGTGGACATTTGGAGTGCTTTGTGGCCTATGGTAGAAAAGGAAATATCTCCACATAAAATCTAGACAGAAGCAATCTGACAAACTTCTCCATAATGTGTGCATTCATTTCACAGAGACAAACCTTTCTTTTGATTGTGCAGTTTTGAAACTCTCTTTTTGTAGAATCTGCAAGTGGACATCTGGAGTGCTTTGCAGCCTATGGTGGAAAAGGAAATATCTTCACATAAAATCTAGACAGAATCAATCTCAGAAACTTCTTTGTAATGTGTGCATTCATCTCACAGACTTAAACATTTCTTTGGATTGAGCAGTTTTGAAATTCTTTTTCTGTAGAATCTGCAAGTGGACATTTGGAGGGCTTTGAGGCCTATGGTGGAAAAGGAAATATCTTCACATAAAAACTAGAAAGAAGAATTCTGTGAAATTTCTTTGTGATGTGTGCATTCATTTCAAAGTGTTGAACATTTCTTTTGATTGAGAAGTTCGGAAACACTCTTTCTGTAGAATCTGCAGGTGGACATTTGGAGTGCTTTTGGGAGTATGTTGGAAAAGGAAATATCGCCATACAAAAACTAGACAGAAGCATTCTGAGAAACTTCTTTGTGAAGAGTTAATTCATCTCACAGAGTTGAACCTTTCTTTTGATTGAGCAGACTTGAAACACTCTTTTTGTAGAATCTGCAAGGGCACATTTGCAGAGCTTTGAGTCCTATGGAGGAAAAGGAATTATCTTCACATAAAAACTAGGCAGAAGCATTCTGAGAAACTTCTCTGTGATTTGTACATTCATCTCACAGAGTTGAATCTTTCTTTTGCTGGAGTAGTTTTGAAATACTCTTTTTGTAGAATCTGCAAGTGGACATTTGGATCGCTTTGAGGCCTAAGGTGGAAAATGAAATGTCTTCACATAAAAGCAAGACAGAAGAATTCTGAGAAATTTATTTGTGATATGCGTATTTATCTCACAGAGTTGAACCTTACTTTTGATTGGGCATTTTTTAAACACTCTTTTTAGAATCTGCAAGTGGACACTTGGAGTGCTCTGTGTACTATGGTAGAAAAGGAAATATCTCCACATAAAATCTAGACAGAAGCAATCTGACAAACTTCTTCCTGATGTGTGCATTCATCTCACGGAGGTAAACCTGTCTTTTGATTGTGCAGTTTTGAAACTCTCTTTTTGTAGAATCTGCAATTAGACATTTGGAGCGCTTTGCAGCCTATGGTGGAAAAGAAAATATCTTCACATAAAAACCATCAGAAGCATTCTGAGAAACTGCTTTGTGATGTGTGCTTTCATCTCCCAGAGTTGATCCTGTCTTTTGATGGAACAGTTTTCAAATTCTCTTTTTGTGGATTCAGCAAGGGGACATTTGGTGTGCTTTGAGGCCTATGGTGGAAAAGGAAATATCTTCATATAATAACTAGATAGAAAAATTCTGGGAAACTTCTTTGTGATGTGTGCATTCATCTCACATTGTTTAAACTTTATTTTGATTGAGCAGTTTGGAAACACGCTTTTTGTAGAATCTGTGAGTGCACATTTGCAGAGCTATGAGGCCAATTGTAGAAAAGGAAATATCTTCGCATAAAATATAGACAGAAGCAATCTGAGAAACTTCTTCATGATGTGTGCATTCATCTAACAGAGAGAAAACTTTCCTTTGATTGAGCAGTTTTGAAACTCTCTTTTTGTAGAATCTGCAACTGGTCATTTTTAGTGCTTTTAGGCCTATGGTAAAAAAGGAAATATCTTCATATAAAAACTAGAAAGAGGCATTCTGAAAAACTTCTTTGTGATGAGTGTATTCATATCTCAGAATTAAACCTTTCTTTTGATTGAGCAGTTTTCAAACACTGTTTTTGTAGAATCTGTAAGTGGACATTTGGAGTGCTTTAAGGCCTAAGGCAGAAAAGCAAATGTCTTCACATAAAATCTAGACAGAAGCAATTTGAGATACTACTTTGTGATGTGTGCATTCATCTCACAGAGTTAAACCTTTCTTTTGATTGAGTCATTTTGAAACTCTCTTTTTGTAGAATCTGCAAGTGGACTTTTGGAGAATTGTGTGAACTATGGTAGAAAAGGAAATTTCCTCTCATAAAATTTAGACAGAAAAATATATGAGAAACTTATTTGTGATGTGTGCATTCATCTCACAGAGCTAAACTCTCTTTTCAGCAGTTTTGAATCTCTCTTTCTGTAGAATCTGTAAGTGTACATTTGGAGTGATTTGAGGACTATGGTGGAAAAGGAAATATCTCCACATAAAAACCAGACAGAAGAATTCTGAGAAACTACTTTATGATGTGTGCATTCATGTCACATAGTTGAAAGTTTCTTTTGATTGAACAGTTTTGAAACACTCTTTTTGTAGAATCTGCAATTGGACATTTGGAGCGCTTCGAGGCCTATGGTGGAAAAGGAAATATCTTCACATCAAAACTAGACAGAAGAATTCTGAGAAACTTCTTTGTGATGTGTGTGTTCATCTCACAGAGTTCAACCTTTCTGTTCAATGAGCGGTTTGGAAACACTGTTTTTGTTGAATCTGCAACTGGGAATATAGAGCGCTCTGTGGCCTATGGAGGAAAAGAAAATATCTTCACATAAAATCTAGAAAGAAGCACTCTGAGAAACTACTTTGTTATGTGTGGGTTCATCTCACAGAGCAAAACCTTTCTTTTGATTGAACAGTTTGGAAACTCAGTTTTTGTAGAATCTGCAAGTGTACATTTGGAGCGTTTTTGGTCCTATGGTGGAAAAGGAAATATCTACACATAAAAACTAGACAGAAGAATTCTGAGAAACTTCTTTGTGATGTGTGTGTTCATTCCTTGGAGTTGAGCCTTCCTTTTATTTAAGCAGTTTGGAAACACTCTTGTAGAATCTGCAAGTGGACATTTGGAGCACTTTGCAGCCTGTGGTAGAAAAGGAAATATCTTCACATAAAATCTAGACAGAAGCAATGTCTGAAACATCTTTGTGATGTGCATATTCATCTCACAGAGTGAAACATTTCTTTTGATTGAGCAGTTTTGAAAATCTCTTTTTGTAAAATCTGCAAGTGGACAATTGTAGCATTTTGAGGCCTATGGTGGAAAAGGAAATATCTTCACATGAAAACTAGACAGAAGAATTCTGAGAAGCTCCTTTGTGAGGTGTGAATTCCTCTCACAGAAATGAACATTTCTTTTGATTGGGCAGTTTCGAAGCATTCTTTTTGTAGCATCTGCAAGGAGACATTTGGAAGACTTTGTGGCCTATGGTGGAAGTGGAAATATCTTCACATAAATTCTAGACAGAAGCCATGTGAAAATCTTCTTTGTGATGTGTGCATTCATGCAACAGAGTGAAACGTTTCTTTTGATTGAGCGGTTTGAATACTCTCTTTTTGCAGAATATGCAAGTGGACATTTGCAGTGCTTTGAGGCTTACGGTGGAAAAGGGAATATCTTCAAAGAAAAACTAGACAGAAGAATTCTGAGAAACTTCTTTGTGATATGTGCATTCATCTCACAGAGCTGAAACTTTCTTTTCATTGAGCAGTTTGGAAACACTCTATTTCAAGGATCTGCAAGTGGACATTTGGAGCTCTTTGCAGCCAATGGTAGAAAAGGAAATATCTTCACATGAAAACTAGACAGAAGAATTCTGAGAAACTTCTTTGTGATATGTGAGTTCATCTCACAGAGTTGAACCTTTCTTTTACTAGAGCAGTTTGGAAACACACTTTTTGTAGAATCTGTAAGTGGACATTTGGAGCACTTTGAGGCCTATGGTTGAAAAGGGAATATCTTCACATAAAATCTAGACAGAAGCAATCTGAGAAACTACTTTGTGATGTGCACATTCATCTCACAGAGTGAAACATTTCTTTTGATTGAGCAGTTTGGAAACTCTCTTTTTATAGAATCTTCAAGTGGACATTTGGAGTGCTTTGAGGCCTATGGTGGAAAATGAAATATCTTCACATAAAAACTGGACTGAGGAATTCTGAGAAACTTCTTAGAGATTTGTGCATTCATCGCACTGAGTTGAATCATTCTTTTGATTGAGCAGTTTGGAAACACTCTCTTTGTAGAATCTACAAGTCGATATTTGGAGCGCTTTGCAGCCAATGGTAGAAAAGTAAATATCTTCACATAAAATCTAGACAGAAGTAATTTGAGAAACTTCTTTGTGATTTGTGCATTCATCACACAGAGTGAAACATTTCTTTTGATTGAGCAGCTTGGAAACTCTCTTTTTGTAGTATCTGCAAGTGGACATTTGGAGTGCTTTGTGGCCGATGATGGAAAAGGAAATATCTTCACAAAAAAACTAGATGGAAGGATTCTGAGAAACTTCTTAGTGATGTGTGCATTCATCTCACAGACTTGACCCTTTCTTTTGATTGAGCAGTTTGGAAACACTCTTTTTGTAGTATCAGCAAGAGGACATTTGGAGCACTTTGCAGCCTATGTTAGAAAAGGAAATATAGGCTAGGCATGGTGGCTCACACTTGTAATCCCAGCACTGTTGGAGGCCGAGGCGGGCAAATCACGAGGTCAGGAGATTGAGACCACGGTGAAACCCCGTCTCTACTAAAAATATAAAAAATTAGCTGGGCGTCGTGGCGGGTGCCTGTAGTACCAGCTACTAGGAGAGGCTGAGGCAGGAGAATGGTGTGAACCCGGGAGGCGGAGCTTGCAGTGAGCCGAGATTGCACCACTGAACTCCAGCCTGGGCAACAGAGTGAGACTCTGTCTCAAAAAAAGAAAAAAAAAAAGGAAATATCTTCCCATAAAATCTAGACAAAAGCAATCTGAGAAACTTCATTATGATGAGTGCATTCATCTCACAGAGTGAAAACTTTCTATTGATTGAGCAGTTTGGAAACTCTCCTTTTTATAGAACCTGCTAGTGGACATTTAGAGTGCTTTGAAGCTGATTGTGGAAAAGGAAATATCTTCATAAAAAAACTAGATGAAAGAATTCTGAGAAACTACTTTGTGATGTGTATGTTCATCTCAGTGAGTTGAAACTTTCTTTTCAAAAAGCAGTTTGGAAACACTCGTTTTGTAGTATCTGCAAGTGGACATTTTGGGCACTCTGTGGCCTATGGTAGAAAAGGAAACATCTTGACCTAAAATCTAGACAGAAGCAATCTGAGAAACTACTTTGTGATGTGTGTGCTCGTCTCACAGAGCAAAACCTTTCTTTTGATAGAAGAGTTTGGAAACTCTCTTTTTGTAGTATCTGCAGTGGACATTTTGAGCGCTTTTAGTCCTATGGTGGAAAAGGAAATATCTTCACGTAAAATCTAGGCAGAAGTAATCTGAGAAACTTCTTTGTGAATGTGTGCATTCATCTCACAATGTGAAACTTTTCTTTAGACTGAGCAGTTTGGAAACTCTCTTTTTGTTGAATCTGCAAGGGGACATTTGGAGTGCTTTGCAGACTATGATGGAAAAGGAAATATTTTCACATAAAAACAAGAAAGAAGAATTCTGAGAAACTCCTTTGTGAGGTGTGTGTTCATCTGACAGAGTTGAAGCATTCTTTTGATTGAACAGTTTGGAAACACTCTTTTTGTAGAATCTGCGAGTGGACATTTGGAGCGTTTTGATGCCTATGGTGGAATAGTTAAAGTCTTCACATAAAGACTAGACATAAGAATTCTGAGAAACTTCTTTGTGACCTTTGCATTCATCTCAAAGAGTTGAACTTTTCTTTTGATTGAGCAGTTTGGAAACACTTTTTTTGTAGAATCTGCAAGTGGACATTTGGAGTGCTTTGTGCCTATGGTAGAAAAGGAAATATCCTCACATAAAATCTAGACAGAAGCTATCAGAGAAACTCCTTTGTGATGAGTGCATTCATGTCACTGAGTGAAAACTTTCTTTTCATTGAGCAGTTTGGAAACTCTCATTTTGTAGAATCTGCAAGTGGACATTTGGAGCCCTTTAAGGTCTACGGTGGAAAGGGAAATATCTTCACGTTAAAAGTAGACAGAAGAATTCTGAGAAAACTCTTTGTGATGTCTGCATTCATCACATGTAGTTGAGCTTTCCTTTTGATTGAGCAGTTTGGAAACACTCTTTTTGTAGAATCTACAAGTAGACATTCAGAGCGCTTGGTGGTGTATGGTAGAAAAGGAAATATCTTCACATAAAATCTAGACAGAAGCAATCTGAGAAACTTCTTTTTGATGTGTGCATTCATCTCACAGAGGGAAATCTTTCTTTTGATTGAGCAGCTTGGAAACTCTCTTTTTGTAGAATCTGCAAGTGGACATTTGGATCACTTTGTGGCCGATGAAGGAAAAGGAAATATCTTCACAAAAAAACTAAATAGAAGAATTCTGAGAAACTTCTTATTTATGTTTGCATTCATCACACAGAGTTGAACCTTTCTTTTAATTGAGCAGTTTGGAAACACTCTTTTTGTAGTATCAGCAAGAGGACATTTTGAGCGCTTTGCAGCCTATGTTAGAAAAGGAAATATTTTCCCATAAAATCTAGACAGAAGCAATCTGAGAAACTTCATTGGGATGAGTGCATTCATCTCACAGAGTGAAAACTATCTTTTGATTGAGCTGTTTGGAAACTCTCTTTTTTATAGAATCTGCTAGTGGACATTTGGAGCACTTTGAGGCCAATTGTGGAAAAGGAAATATCTTTATAAAAAAACTAGATGGAAGAATTCTGAGAAATGTCTTTGGGATGTGTGTGTACACCTCACAGTGTTGAAGCTTCCATTTGATTGAGCAGTTTGGAAACACTCTTTTTGTAGAATCTGCAAGTGGATATTTGGAGCACTTCGCAGCCTAAGGTAGAAAAGGAAATATACTCACATACAATCCAGACAGAAGCAATATGAGAAACTTTTTTGTGATGTGTGTAATCATCTCACAGAGTGAAAGCTTTCTTTTGATTGAGCAGTTTGGAAACTCTCTTTTTGTAGTATCTGCAATTGGACATATGGAGCACTTTGCAGCCTATGGTGGAAAAGGAAATATCTTCACATAAAAACTAGACAAAAGATTCTGAGAAACTTCTTTGTGATGTGTGTGTTCATCTCACAGAGTTGAAACTTTCTTTTGATTGAGCAGTTTGGAAACACTCTTTTCGTGGAATCTGCAAGTGGACATTTGGAGTGCTTTGAGGCCTAAGGTGGAAAAGGAAATATCTTTGCATAAAAACTAGATGGAACTATTCTTAGAAACTTCTTTGTGATGTGTGTGTTCATCTCACAGAGTTAAATATTGCTTCTGATTGATCCACTTGGAAACTCTTTTGTAGAATCTTCAATTGGACATTTGAGTGCTTTATGGCCTCTGGTGGAAAAGGAAATAACGTCATATAAAATCTAGACAGAAGAAATCTGAGAAACTCCTCTGTGATGTGTGCATTCATCTCACAGAGTGAAACCTTTATTTTGATTGAGCAGTTTGGAAACTCTCTTTTTGTAGAATCTGCAAGTGGACATTTGGAGCACTTTGAGGCACATGGTGAAAAAGGAATATCTTCACATAAAAACTAGAAAGAAGAATTCTGAGAAACTACTTTGTGATGAGGGCATTCATCTCACAGAGTTGAACTTTTCATTTGGTTGATCAGTTTGGAAACACTCTTTTTGTAGAATCTGAAAGTGGACATTTGGAGCACTTTGCTGTCTATGGTAGAAAAGGAAGTATCTTCACATAAAATCTAGACAGAAGAAATCTGAGAAACTTTTTATGATGTGTACATTCATCTCACAGAGTGAAACCTTTCTTTTGATTGAGCAATTT
>NW_026652293.1:33760592-33814238 GCF_009828535.3 Hylobates moloch | reverse complement strand
GTGTTCATCTCACAGAGTTGAACTTTTCTTTTGATTGATCTGTTTGGAAAAATTCTTTTTGTGGTATCTGAAGTGGACATTTGGAGCACTTTGCTGCCTATGGTAGAAAAGGAAATATCATCACAGAAAATCTAGACTGAAGCAATCTGAGAAACTTCTTTGTGATGTGGGTATTCATCTCACAGAGTGAATGCTTTCTTTTGATTGAGCAGTTTCAAAACTCCTTTTTGTAGAATCTGCAAGTGGACATTTGGAGCGCTTTGTGGTCTATGGGGGAAAAGGAAATTTCTTCACATAAAAACTAGACAAAATGATTCTGAGAAACTTGTTTGTGATGTGTGTGTTCGTCTCACAAAGTTGAAACTGTCTTTTGATTGAGTAGTTCTGAAACACTCTTTTTGAAAAATCTGCAAGTGGACATTTGGAGCACTTTGAGGCCTATGGTCGAAAAGGAAATCTATTCACATAGAAAGTAGACTGAATAATTTTGAGAAACTTCTTGATGATGTGTGCAGTCATCTCACAGACTTGAAACTTTTTTTTCAATGTGCAGTTTGGAAATACTCTTTTTGTAGAATCTGCAAGTGGACATTTGGAGCACTCTGCAGCCTATGGTAGAAAGGGAAATATCTTGACATAAAATCTAGACAGAAGCAATCTGAGAAATTTCTTTGTGATCTATGCATTTGTCTCACAGAGTTGAAACTTTCTTTTGATTGAGCAGTTTTGAAACACTCTTTTTGTAGAATCTACAAGAGGACATTTGGAGCGCTTTGTGGCCTATGATGGAAAAGGAAATATGTTCACATAAAAACTAGACAGAAGAATTTTGAGAAACTACTTTGTGAGTTATGTGTTCATCTCACAGAGTTGAAACTTCCTTTTGATTGAACAGTTTGGAAACATTCTTTTTGTAGAATCCAAAAGAGGACATTCGGAGTGCTTTGAGGCCTATAGTGGAATAGTTAATGTCTTCACATGAAGACAAGACAGAAGAATTCTGAGAAACTTCTTTGTGACGTGTGCATTCATCTCAATGAGTTGAACCATTCTTTTGATTGAGCAGTTTTGAAACACTTTTTTTTGTAGAAACTACAAGTGCACATTAGGAGCGCTTTTTGGCCTATAGTAGAAAAGGAAATATCTTCACATAAAATCTAGATAGAAGCAATCTGAGAAACTTCTTTTTGATGTGTACAATCACGTCACTGAGAGAAAACTTTCTTTTGACTGAGCAGTTTGGAAAATATCTTTTTGTAGAATTTGCAAGTGAAAATTTGGAGTGCTTTAAGGTCTATGGTGGAAAAGGAAATATCTTCAAATTAAAACTAGACTGAAGAATTCTGAGAAACATCTTTGTGATGTGTGCTTTCATCACATGCAGTTGAAACTTTCTTTTTATTGAGCAGTTTGGAAACACTTTTTATAGAATCTGCCAGTGGACATTTGGAGCACTTTGTGGCCTGCAGTAGAAAAGGAAATATCTTCACATAAAATCTAGACAGAAGCAATCTGAGAAACCTCTTTGTGATGTGTGCATTCATCTCACAGACTGAAACTTTTCTTTTGAGTGACTAGTTTGGAAACTCTCTTTTTGAATTACCTGCAAGTGGACATTTGGAGTGCTTTGAGGAGTACAGTGGAAAAGGAATATCTTCACATAAAAACTAGAGAGAAGAATTCTGAGAAACTTCTTTGTGATGAGGGTATTCTCACAAGGTTGAACCTTTCTTTTGATTGAGCAGTTTGGAAACACTCTTTTTGTAGAATCTGCAAGGGGACATTTGGAGCACATTTCACCCTATGGTAGAAGAGGAAATATCTTCAAATGAAATCTACACAGAAGCAATCTGAGAATCTTCTTTGCTTTGTGTGCATTCATCTGACAGAGTGAAAAGTTTCTTCTGATTGAGCAGTTTGAAAACTCTCTTTTTGTAGAATCTGCATTTGGACATTTGGAGAGCTTTGAAGCCTGTGGTGGAAAATGAAATATCTTCAAATAAAAACTAGACAGAAGAATTCCCAGAAAGTTCTTTGTGATGTGTACATTCATCTCAGAGTTGAACCTTTCTTTTGAGTGTGCAGTTTGGAAGCACTCTTTTTGTAGAATATGCAAGTGGACATTTGGAGCGCTTTGAGGCATATGGTGGGAAAGGAAATGTCTTCACATAAATAGTTGACTGAATAATTCAGAGAAACTTCTTTGTGATGTCTGCTTTCAACTCACAGAGTTGAAATCTTCTTTTGCCTGAGCAGTTTGGAAACACTCTCTTAGTAGAATCTGCAAGTGGACATTTGGAGTGCCTTGTGGCCTATGGTAGAAAAGGAAATATCTTCACATAAAATCTAGACAGAAGCAATCTGAAAATCTTCTTTGTGATGTGTGCATTCATCTAACAGAGTGAAACATTACTTTTGATTGAGGAGTTTGAAAACTCTCTTTTTGTAGAATCTGCAAGTGGACGTTGGCAGTACTTTGCTGCCAAAGGAAATATCTTCACATAAAATCTAGACACTGGAAATGTGAGAAACTTCTTTGTTATGTGCACATGCAGCTCACACAGTGAAACCCTTCTTTTTATTGAGAAGTTTGGAAACTCTCTTTTTGTAGAATTTGCAAGTGGACATTTGGAGTGCTTTGAGGTCTATGGTGGAAGAGGAAATGTTTTCACATAAAATCTAGACAGAAGTATTCTGAGAAACTTTTTGTGATGTGTGTGTTCATCTCACAGAGTTGAATTTTTCCTTCTGATTGAGCAGTACGGAAACAATCTTTCTGTAGAATCTGCAGGGGGATATTTGGAGCGCTTTGCGGCCTATGGTAGAAAAGTAAATATCTTCACATAAAATCTAGACAGAAGTAATCTGAGAAACTTCTTTGTGATGTGTGCATTCATCTCACAGAATGAAACATTTCTTTTGATTGAGCAGCTTGGAAACTCTCTTTTTGTAGAATCTGCAAGTGGACATTTTGAGCGCTTTGAGGCCTATTGTGGAAAAGGAAATATCTTCACATAAACTGTAGACAGAAGAATTCTGAGAAACTTCTTTGTGATGTGTGCATTCATCTCATGGAGTTGAAACTTTCTTTTGATTGAGCTGTTTGGAAACACTCTTTTGTAGAATCTGCTGTTGGACATTTGGAGTGCTTTGCGGCCTATTGTTGAAAAGGAAATAACTTCACATAAAATCTAGACAGAAGGAATCTGGGAAACTTGTTTGTGATGTGTGCATTCATCTTACAGAGGGAAACCCTTCTTTTGATTGAGCTGTTTGGAAATTCTCTTTTTGTAGAATCTGTATATGGACATTTGGAGTGCTTATATTCCTATTGTGGAAAAGGAAATATGTTCACATAAAAGCTAGACAGAAGAATTCTGAGAAACTTCTTTGTGAGACATGAATTCATCTCACAGAGTTGATCCTTTCTTTGGATTGAGCAGTTAGGAAAAACTCTTTTTGTAGAATCTGCAAGTGGACATTTGGAGTGCTTTGTGGCCTATGCTAGGAAAGGAAATACCTTCACATAAAATATAGAAAGAAGCAATGTGAGAATCTTTTTGGTGATGTGTGCATTCACCTCACAGAGTGAAACCTTTTTTTTTATTGAGCAGTTTGGAAACTCTCTTTTTGTAGAATATGCAAGTAGACATTTGGAGCGCTTTGTGGCCTATGGTGGAAAAAAATATCTTCACACAATTCTAGACAGAAGAATTCTGAGTAACTACTTTCTTATGTGTGCATTCATCTCACAGAGTTGTACCTTTCTTTTGATTGAAGGGTTTGGAAACACCTTTTTGTAGAATCTGCAAGTGGACATTTGGTGTGCATTGCTGCCTTTGGTAGAAAAGGAAATATCTTCACATAAAATCTAGAGAGAAGCAATCTGAGAAACTCCTTTGTGATGTGTGCATTCATCTCACAGAGTGAAATCTTTCTTTTGATTGAGCAGCTTGAAAGCTCTCTTTTGTAGGATCTGCCAGTGGACATTTGGAGCACTTCAAGGCCTATGGTTGAAGAGAAAATATCTTCAAATAAAAACTAGACAGAAGAATTCTGAGAAACTTCTTTGTGATGTGTGCGTTCATCTCACAGAGTTGAAACTTTCTTTTGAGCAGTTTGGAAACACTATTTTTTGTGGAATCTGCAATTGGATATTCGGAGCAATTTGTGACTTTATGTAGAAAAGGAAACATCTTCACATAAAATCTAGACAGAAGCAATCGCAGAAATTTCTTTGTGATGCATGCAATTATCTCACAGAGTAAAACCTTTCTTTTGATTGAGAAGTTTGGAAGTTCTCTTTTTGAAGCATCTGCAAGTGGACGCTTTGAGCTCTTTGAGGGCTATGGTGGAAAAGGAAATTTCTTCATTATAAAAACTAGACAGAAGAATTCTGAGGAACATCTTTGTGATGTGTACATTCATCTCACTGACTTGAATCTTTCTTTTGATTGAGCAGTTTGGAAACTCTCTTTTTGTAGAATCTGCAAGCGGACACTTGGAGCACTTTGAAGCCTGTGGTGGAAAAGGAAATATCTTCACAGAAAAATTTGACAGAAAAATTCTGAGAAACTTCTTTGTGCTGTGTGCATTCATCTCACAGAGTTGAACCTTTATTTTGATTGACCAGTTTGGAGATATTATTTTTGTAGTATCTGCAAGTGGGCATTTGGAGCACTTTGAAGCCTATGGTAGTAAAGGAAATGTCTTCACATAAAATCTAGGCAGAAGCAATCTGAGAAACTTCTTTGTGATGGGTGCATTCAGCTCACAGAGTGAAATCTTTCTTTTGATTGAGCAGTTTGGAAACTCTGTTTTTGTAGAATCTGCAAGAGGACATTTGCAGTACTTTGAGGCCAATGTTGGAAAAGAAATAACTTCATATAAAAACTAGACAGAAGAATTCTGAGAAACTTCTTTGTGATATGTTCGTTCATTTAACAGAGTTGAACCTATCTTTTGATTGAGCAGTTTGGGAACACTCTTTTTGTAGAGTCTGCAAGTGGACATTTGGAGCGCTTTGCGGCCTGTGGTAGAAAAGTAAATATCTCCACATTAAATCTACACAGAAGCAATATGAGAAACATTTTGTGGTGTGTGCATTCACCTCATGGAGTGAAGCATATCTTTTGATTGAGCAGTTTGGAAACTCTTATTGAATCCACAAGAGGACATTTGGTGCGCTTTGAGGCCTATGGTGGAAAAGGAAACATCTACTCATAAAAAATAGAAGCATTCTGAGAAACTTGTTTGTGATGTATTCTTTCATCTCACAGAGTTGAAATTTTCTTTTGACAGAGCAGTTTGGAAACACTCTTTTTGTAGAATCTGCAATAGAACATGTTGAGTGCTTTGTGGCATATGGTAGAAAAAAATATCTTCACATAAAATCTAGACAGAAGCAATTTGCAAAAATTCTTTGTGATGTTTGCATTCATATCACAGAGCAAAATATTTCTTTTGATGGAGTATTTTTGAAACTCTCTTTTTGTGGAATCTGCAAGTGGACATTTGAAGCACTTTGAGGTTTATGGTGAAAAGGGAAATATGTTCACTTAGAAACTACACAGGAGAATTCTGAGAAACTTCTTTGTGATGTGTGCATTCATCTCACAGATTTGAAACTTTCTTTTGATTGAGCAGTTTGGAAAAATTCTTTTTTTAAATCTGCAAGTGGACATTTGGAGCAATTTGTGGCCTATGATAGAAAAGGAAATATCTTCACATAAAATCTAGGCAGAAGCAATCTGAGAAACTTCTTTTTGATGTGTGCATTCATCTCACAGAGTGAAACCTTTTTTTGATTGAGCAGTTTGGAAATTCTCTTTTTGTAGAATCTGCAAGTGGACATTTAGAGCACTTTGAGCCCTATGATGGAAATGGCAATATCATCCCACAAAAACTAGACAAAAGAATTCTGAGAAACTATTTGGTGATGTTTGCATTCATCACACAGAGTTGAAACTTTCTGTTGACTGAGCAGCTTGGAAACACTCCTTTTGTAGAATCTGCCAGTGGAGATTTGGAATGCTTTGCAGCCTATTGTAAAAAAGGAAATACCTTCACATAAACTCTAGATAGAATCAATCTGAGAAACTACTTTGTGATGTTTGCATTCATCTGACCAAGTGAAACCTTTCTTTAAATGGAGCAGTTTGGAAACTCTCTTTTTGTAGAAAATACAAGTTGACATTTGGAGTGCTTTGAGGTCTATAGTGGAAAAGGAAGTATCTTCACATGAAATCTAGACAGAAGCAATCTGAGAAATTACTTTGTGATGTGCGAATTCATCACACAGAGTTGAACCTTTCTTTTGATTGAGCAGTTTGGAAAAACTCTTTTTGTAGAATCTGCATGTGGACATTTGCAGCGCTTTGTGACCTATGGTAAAAAAGGAAATACCTTCACATAAATTCTAGAAAGAAGCAATCTGAGAAACTTCTTTGTGATGGGTGCATTCATCTAACAGAGTGAAACCTTTCTTTCCATTGAACAGTTTGGAAACTCTCTTTTAGTAGAATCTGCAAGTGGACATTTGGAGTGCTTTGAGGCCTATGGCAGAAAAGGAAATATCTTAATGTAAAAACCAGACATAAATATTCTGACAAACTTATTTGTGATGCATGCATTCATCTCACAGAGATGAACCATACTTTTTATAGAGCAGTTTTGAAACTCTCTTTTTGTACAATCTGCAAGTGGACATTTGGAGCACTTTGAGGCCTATCTCAGAAAAGGAAATATCATCACATAAAAACAAGGCAGAAGTATTCAGACAAACTTCTTTGTGATGTGTACATTCATCACACAGAGTTGAACCTTACTTTTCATAGAGCGGCTTTGAAACATTCTTTTTATAGAATCTGCAAGTTTATATTTGGAGTGCTTTGAGGCCTTCGGTGGAAATGGAAATATCTCCACATAAAAACAATACAGAAGCATTGTGGCAAACTTATTTGTGATGTGTGCATTCATCTCACAGAGTTGAACTTAATTTTGATTGAGCAGATCTGAAACACTCTTTTTGTAGAATCTGCCAGTGGACAGTTTGAGCACATTGAGGCCTAAGGTGGAAAAGGAAATATCTTCTTATAAAAACTAGACAGAAGCATTCTGACAAACTTTTTAGTGAAGTGTGCATTCATCTCACAGAGTTGAACCTTACTGTTGATTGAGCCGCTTTGAAACACCCTTTTTGTAGAATCTGCAAGTGGACACTTTGAGTGGTTTGAGGCCAATCTGGGAAAAGGAAATATCTTCATATAAAAACTAGACAGAAGCATTCTGACAAACTTCTTTGTGATGTGTGCATTCACCTCGCAGTGTTTAACCTTACTTTTCATAGAGCAGCTTTGAAACATTCTTTATATAGAATCTGCAAGTGGACATTTGGAGTGCTTTGAGGCCAATCTTGGAAAAGGAAGCATCTTCACATAAGAACTAGACCAAAGCATTGTAACAAACTACTTCATGATGTGTGCATTCATCTCACAGAGTTGAACCTTACCTTGATTGAGCAGCTTTGAAATACTCTTTTTATATAATCTCTAAGTGGACATTTGGAGCGCTTTGAGGCCTATCATGGAAATGGAAGTATCTTCACATAAAAACTATACAGAAGCATTCTGACAAACTATTTTGTGATGAGTGCATTCATCTCACAGAGTTGAACCTTACTTTTAAAAGGACAGTTTTGAAACAGTCTTTTTGTAGACTCTGCTTGTGGACATTTGGAGCACTTTCAGTCATTTGGAGGAAAAGCACCTCTCTTCACATAAAAACTAGATAGAAGCATTCTGACAAAACTTCTTTGTGATGTGGGCATTCATCTCACAGAGTTGAACCTTACTTTTCATAGAGCAGGTCTGAAACACTCTTTTTGTAGAATCTGCAATTGGACATTTGCACCTATTTGAGGCCTATGGTGGAAAAGGAAATATATTCAGATAAAAATTAGACAGAAGGACTCTTACAAACTTGTTTGTTATGTGTGCATTCATCTAACAGAGTTGAATCTTAGTTTTGATAGAGCAGCTTTGAAACACTTTTTTTGTAGAATCTGCAAGTGTACATTTTCAGTGCTTTGAGACCTATGGTGGAAAAGGAATTATCCTCACATGAAAACTACACAGAAGCATTCTGAAAAACTTCTTTGTGCTGTGTGGATTCATCTCACAGAGTTGAACGTTACTTTTGATAGAGCAGTTTTGAATCTCTCTTTTTGTAGTATTTGTAAGGGGACATTTGGAGCGCTTTAGGGCTATATTGGAAGAGGAAATATCCTCACATAAAAATTAGACAAAAGCATTCTGACAAACTTCTTTATGATGTGTACATTCATTTCACAGAGTTGAACCTTGCTTTCAATAGAGATGTTTTGAAACACTCCTTTTGTGGAGTCTGCAGGTGGACATTTGGAGTGCTTTGAGGCCAACATTGGAAAAAGAAATATCTTTATATAAAAACAAGACAGAAGCATTCTGACAAACTTCTTTGTGATGTATGCATTGATCTCACAGAGTTGAATCTGACTTTTGATAGAGCAGTTTTGAAACACTCTTTTTGAAGAATCTGCAAGTGGACATTTTGAGCACTTTGAGGCATATAGCGGTAAAGGAAACATCTTCACATAAAATCTAGATAGAAACATTCTGACAAACTTCTGTGTGATGTGTGCTTTCTTCTCACAGAGTTTAACTTTACTTTTGATAGAACAGTTTTGAAATACTCTTTTTGTAGAATCTGCAAGTGGTCACTTGGAGCACTTGAGGCCTAAGGTGGAAAAGGAAATATCTTAATAGAAAAACTAGACAGAAGCATTCTCAAAAACTTCTTTGTGATGTGTACATTCATCTCACAGCGTTGAACCTAACTTGTGATAGAGCAGCTTTGAAACACTCTTTTTGTAGAATGTGCAAGTGGACATTTTGAGCACTTTGAGGCCTATGGTGGAAAAGGAAAGATCTTCACATAAAAACTAGACAGAAGCATTCTGACAAACTTTCTTGTGATGTGTGCATTCATCTCACAGAGTGGAACCTTACTTTTGACAGAGCAGCTTTGAAACACTCTTTTGGTATAATCTGCAAGTGGATATTTGGAGCTCTTTGAGACCTACGGTGGAAAATGAAATATCTTCACATAAAAGCTACACAGAAGCATTCTGACAAACTTTTTTGTGACGTGTGCTTTCATCATACAGAGTTGAACTTTACTTTTGATAGAGCAGTTTTGAAATTCTCTTCTTGCAGTATCTGTAAGGGGACATTTGGAGCCCTTTAGGGCTATCTTAGAAAAGGAAATATCCTCATATAAAAATTAGAAGCATTCTGACAAACTACTTTGTGACATGTGCATTCAGCTAACAGAGTTTAACCTTAGTTTTGATACAGCAGCTTTGAAACACTCTTTTTGTAGAATCTGCAAGTGGACATTTGGAGCGCTTTGTGGCCTACAGTGGAAAAGGAAATATCTTCACATAAAAACTAGTCAGAAGCATTCTGACAAAATTCTTTGTGACGTGTGCATTCATCTCACAGAGTTGAACTTTATTTTTGATAGAGCAGTTTTGAAACATTCTTTTTGTGGAATCTGCAAGTGGACATTTGGTGTGCTTTGAGGACTACAGTGGAAAAGGAAATATCTTTATATAAAAACTAGACAGAAGCTTTCTCACAAACTTCTCTGTGATGTGTACTTTCACAGAGTTGAAACTTACTTTTTATGGAGCAGATTTGAAACGCTCTTTTTGTAGCATCTGCAAGTGGACTTTGCGAGTACTTTGAAGCCTATGTTGGAAAAGGAAATATCTTCACATATAAACTAGACAGAAGCATTCTGACAAGATTCTTTGTGATATGTGCATTCATCTCACAGAGTTGAACCTTACTTTTGTTAGGGCAGCTTTGAAACTCTCTCTTTGGAGAATCTCCAAGTGGACATTTTTAGTGCTTTGAGGCCTTTGGTGGAAAAGGAAATATCTTCACATAAAAACTAGATAGAAGCATTCTCACAAACTTCTTTCGATGTGTGCATTCATCTCACAGAGTTGAACATTACTTTTCATGGAACAGTTTTGAGATACTCTTTTTGTAGAATCTTCAAGTGGAAATTTGGAACAATTTGAGGACTATGGTGGAAAAGGAAATATCTTTAGATAAAAATTAGACAGAAGCATTCTGACAAATTTCTTGGTGATATGTGCATTCATCTCACAGAGTTGAACCTTACCTTCTTTGAGCAGCTATGAAGCACTGTTTTTATAGAATCTTCAAGTGGACGTTTGGAGCGCTTTGAGGCCTGTCATGGAAATGGAAGTATCTTCACATAAAAACTACACAGTATCATTCTGACAACCTATTTTGTGATGTGTGCATTCATTTCACAGAGTTGAACTTTACTTTTAAAAGAACAACTTTTTTTCTTTTATTATTATACTTTAGGTTTTGGGGTACATGTGCACAATGTGCAGGTTTGTCACATATGTATCCACGTACCGTGTTGGTTTGCTGCACCCATTAACTCGTCATTTAGCATTAGGTATATCTCCTAATGCTCTCCCTCCCCACTCCCCCCACCTCACAACAGTCCCTGGAGTGTGATGCTCCCCTTCCTGTGTCCATGAGTTCTCACTGTTCAATTCCCACCTATGAGTGAGCACATGCGGTGTTTGGTTTTTTGTCCTTGTGATAGTTTACTGAGAATGATGTTTTCCAGTTTCATCCATGTCCCTACAAAGGACATGAACTCATCATTTTTTATGACTGCATAGTATTCCATGGTGTATATGTGCCACATTTTCTTAATCAAGTCTATCACTGTTGGACATTTGGTTTGGTTCCAAGTGTTTGCTATTGTGAATAGTGCCACAATAAACACATGTGTGCATGTGTCTTTATAGCAGCATGATTTATAATCCTTTGGGTATATACCCAGTAATGGGATGGCTGGGTCAAATGGTATTTCTAGTTCTAGATCCCTGAGGAATCACCACACTGACTTCCACAATGGTTGAACTAGTTTACAGTCCTACCAACAGTGTAAAAGTGTTCCTATTTCTCCACATCCTCTCCAGCACCTGTTGTTTCCTGACTTTTTAATGATGGCCATTCTAACTGGTGTGAGGTGGTATCTCATTGTGGTTTTGATTTGTATTTCTCTGATGGCCAGTGATGATGAGTATTTTTTCATGTGTTTTTTGGCTGCATAAATATCTTCTTTTGAGAAGTGTCTGTTCATGTCCTTCACCCACTTTTTGATGGGGTTGTTTGTTTTTTTCTTGTAAACTTGTTTGAGTTCATTGTAGATTCTGGATATTAGCCCTTTGTCAGATGAGTAGGTTGCAAAAATTTTCTCCCATTCTGTAGGTTGCCTGTTCACTCTGATGGTAGTTTCTTTTGCTGTGCAGAGGCTCTTTAGTTTAATTAGATCTCATTTGTCAATTTTGGCTTTTGTTGCCATTGCTTTTGGTGTTTTAGACATGAAGTCCTTGCCCACGCCTATGTCCTGAATGGTATTGCCTAGGTTTTCTTCTAGGGTTTTTATGGTTTTAGGTCTAACATGTAAGTCTTTAACCCATCTTGAATTAATTTTCGTATAAGGTGTAAGGAAGGGATCCAGTTTCAGCTTTCTACATATGGCTAGCCAGTTTTCCCAGCACCATTTATTAAATAGGGAATCCTTTCCCCATTGCTTGTTTTTCTCAGGTTTGTAAGATCAGATAGTTGTAGATACGTAGCATTATTTCTGAGGGCTCTGTTCTGTTCCATTGAGTTTTGAAACACTCTTTTTGTAGAATCTGCAAGTGGAAACTCGGAGTGCTGTGAGGCCTACGGTGGAAAAGGAAATATCTTCATATAATAACAAGACAGAAACATTCTGACAAGCTTCTTTGTGATGCATGCATTCATCTCACAGAGATGAACCATACTTTTTATAGAGCAGTTTTGAAACTATCTTTGTGTAGTATCTGCAAGGGGACATTTGGAGTGCTTTGAGGCCTTTATTGGAAAAGGAAATATCTTCACATTAAAACTAGACAGAAGTATTCTGACAAACTTTTTTGTGATGTTTGCATTTATGTCACAGAGTTGATCCTTACTTTTGATAGAGCAGTTTTGAAAATCTCCTTTTGTAGAATCTACAATTGGATATTTGGAGTGCTTTGAGGCCTGTGGTGGAAAAGGAAATATCTCCCCATAAAAACTAGACAGAAGCATGCTGACAAACTTCTTTCGATGTGTGCATTCATCTCACAGAGTTGAACCTTGCTTTTGATAGAGCAGCTTTGAAACACTCTTTTTGTAGTACCTGCCAGTGGAAATTTGGAGAGTTTGAGGCCTATGGTGGAAAAGGAAATATTTTTATATAAAAACTAGACAGAAGCATTCTCACAAACTTCTTTGTGATGTGTACATTCATCTCACAGAGTTGAACCTAACTTTTGATAGAGCAGCTTTGAAACACTCTTTTTGTAGTACCTGCAAGTGGACATTTCGAGTGCTTTGAGGCCTACAGTGGAAAAGGAAATATATTCACATAAAAACTAAACAGAAGCATTCTGACAAACTACTTTATGATACGTGCATTCATCTCACAGAGTTGAGCCTTACTTTTCATAGAGAAGCTTTGAAAAACTCTTTTTGAGGAATATGCAAGTGGATATTTATAGCGATTTTGAGGCCTATCTTGAAAAAGGAAATATCTTCACATAAACACTAGACAGAAGCATTCTGACAAACTTCTTTGTGATGTGTGCATTTATCTCACAGAGTTGAACCTTACTTATGACAGAGTAGCTTTGAAACACTCTTTTTGGAGAATCTGCAAGTGGACATTTTGAGCTCTTTGAGTCTTTGGTGGAAAAGGACCTCTCTTCACATTAAAACGAGATAGAAGCATTCAGACAATCTTCTTTGTGATGTGTACATTCATCTCACAGATTTGAACCTTACTTTTTACAGAGCAGTACTGAAACACTCTTTTTGTACAATCTGCAATTGGACATTTGCAGCTCTTTGAGGCCTATGGTGGAAAAGAAATTATCTTAAGATAAAAATTAGACAGAAGCATTATGACAAACTTGTTTTTATGTGTGCATTCATCTAACAGAGTTGAACCTTAGTTTTGATAGAGCAGCTTTGAAACACTTATTTTGTAGAATCTGCAAGTGTACATTTGCAGTGCTTTGAGACCTATGGTGAAAAAGGAAATATCTTCACATAAAAACTAGAAAGAAGCATTCTGACAAACTTCTTTGTGATATGTGCATTCATCTCACAGAGTTGAACCTTATTTTTGGTAGAGCAGTTTTGAAACACTCTTTTTGGAGAATCTTCAAGTGGACATTTTGAGTGCTTTGAGGCCTAAGGTGGTAAAGGAAACATCTTCACATAAAAACTAGACAGAAGCATTCTGACAAACTACTGTGCGATGTGTGCATTCTTCTCACAGAGTTGAGCCTCACTTTAGATAGGGCAGTTTTGAAATACTTTTTGTAGAATCTGCCAGTGGACATTTGGAGTGCTTGAGGCCTATGTTGGAAAAGGAAATATCTTCATATAAAAACTAGACAGAAGCATTCTCATAAACTTCTTTGTGATGTGTACATTCATCTCACAGAGTTGAACCTAACTTTTGATACAGCAGCTTTGAAACCCTCTTTTTGTACAATCTGGAAGTGGACATTTCAAGTGCTTTGAGGCCTATAGTGGAAAATGAAATATCTTCACATAAAAACTAGACAGAAGCAGTCTGACAAACTACTTTATGATATGTGCATTCATCTCACAGAGTTCAACCTTACTTTTGATTGAGCAGCTTTGAAACACTCTTTGTGTAGAATCTGCAAGTGGATATTTGGAGTGCTTTGAGGCCTATCTTGAAAAAGGAAATAACTTCAAATAAACACTAGACAGAAGCATTCGGCCAAACTTCTTTGTGATGTGTGCATTCATCTCACAGAGTTGAACCTTACTTATGACAGAGTAGCTTTGAAACACTCTTTTTGGAGAATCTGCAAGTGCACATTTGGACCTCTTTGAGTCCTTTGGTGGAAAAGGACCTCTCTTCACATAAAAAATAGATAGATAGAAGCATTCAGACAAACTTCTTTGTGATGTGCGCACTCATCTCACAGAGTTGAACCTTACTTTTCATAGAGCAGTTCTGAAACACTCTTTCTGTAGAATCTGCAACTGGACATTTGCAGCTCTTTGAGGCCTATGGTGGAAAAGGAAGTACCTTCAGATAAAAATTAGACAGAAGCATTCTGACAAGCTTCTTTGTTATATGTGCATTCATCTAACAGAGTTGAACCTTAGTTTTGATAGAGCAGTTTGAAACACTCTTTTTGTAGAATCTGCAGGTGTACATTTGCAGTGCTTTGAGACCTACGGTGGAAAAGGAAATATCTTCACATAAAAACTAGACAGAAGCATTCCGACAAACTTCTTTGAGATTTGTGCATTCATCTCACAGAGTTGAACCGTACTTTTGTTAGAGCAGTTTTGAAACTCTCTTTTTGTAGTATCTGTAAGGAGACATTTGGAACGTCTTAGGGCTATATTGGAAAAGGAAATATCCACACATAAAAATTAGACAAAAGCATTCTGACAAACTTCTTTGTGATGTGTGCATTCCTCTCACGGATTTGAACCTTGCTTTTGATAGAGCAGTTTTGAAACTCTCTTTCTGTACAGTCTGCAAATGGACATTTTGAGTACTTTGAAAACTACGGTGGAAAAGTAAATATCTTCACATAAAAACTAGACAGAAGTATAAATATAAACTTCCTTGTGATGTGTGTATTCATCTCACAGAGTTGAACCTTACTTTTGATAGAACAGTTTTGAAACACTCTTTTTGTAGAATCTGCATGTGGACATTTGGAGCGCTTTGAGGCCTACGGTGGAAAAGGAAATATCTTCACGTAAAAACTAGACAGAAGCATTTGACAATCTTCTTTGTGATGTGTGCATTCATCTCACAATGTTGAACCTTATTTTTGATAGAGCAGCATTGAAAAACTCTTTTTGTAGAATCTGCAAGTGTACATTTGGAGCACTTTGAGACCTACAGTGGAAAATGAAATATCTTCACATAAAAACTACACAGAAGCATTCTGACAAACTTTCTTGAGATGTGTGCATTCATCTCACAGAGTTGAACCTTACTTTTGATAGAGCAGTTTTGAAATTCTCTTTCTGTAGTATCTGTAAGGGGACATTTGGAGCATTTTAGGACTATCGTGGAAAAGGAAATATCCTCACATAAAAATTAGAAGCACTCTGACAAACTTCTTTTTGATGTGTGCATTCATCAAACAGAGTTGAATCTTAGTTTTGATACAGCAGCTTTGAATTACTCTTTTTGTAGAATCTACAAGTGCTCATGTGGAGCACTTTGTGACCTATGGTTGAAAAGGAAATATCTTCACATAAAAACTAGTCAGTAGCACTCTGACAAAATTCTTTGTGACATGTGCATTCACCTCACAGAGTTGAACTTTACCTTTGATAGAGCAGTTTTGAAACATTCTTTGAGTGGAATCTGCAAGTGGACATTTTGAGTGCTTTGAAGACTATGGTGGAAAAGGAAATATCTTTATATAAAAACTAGACAGAAGCATTCTGACAAACTTCTTTGTGATGTGTACATTCATCTCACAGGGTTGAACTTTACTTTTGATAGAGCAGCTTAGAAACACTCTTTTTATAGAATCTGCAAGAGGACATTTCGTGCATTTTGAGGACTTTGGTGGAAAAAGAAATATCTTCACATAAAAACTAGACTGAAGCATTCTGACAAACTACTTTGTGATACTTGCATTAATCTCACAGAGTTCAATCTTACTTTTGATTGAGCAGTTTTGGCACCCTCTTTTTTTAGTATCTGCATGTGGACATTTGGAGTGCTTTGAGACCTATCATGAAAAAGGAAATATCTTCACATAAAAACTAGACAGAAGCATTCTGACAAACTTCTTTGGATATGTGCATTCATCTCACAGAGTTGAACCTTACTTTTGATAGAATAGCTTTGAAACACTCTTTTTTTAGAATCTGCAAGTGGACATTTGGAATGAATTGAGGCCTACGGTGGAAAAGGAAATATCTTTAGATAAATATTAGACAGAAGCATTCTGACAAACTACTTGGTGATGTGTGCATTCATCTAACAAATTTGAACCTTAGTTTTGATAGAGAAGCTTTGAAACACTCTTTTTTTGGAATCTGCAAGTGGACATTTGGAGCACTTTGAGGCCTTTGGTGGAAAAGGAAATATCTTCAAGTAAAAAATAGACAGAATAATTCTGACAAACTTTTTTGTGATTTGTGTATTCATCAGAGAGACTTGAACCTTACTTTTGTTAGAGCTGTTTTAAACTCTCTTTTTGTAGTATCTGTAAGCGGACATTTGGAGCACTTTAGGGCTGTATTGGAAAAGGAAATATCCTCACATAAAAATTAGACAGAAGCATTATGAGAAACTTCTTTGTGATGTGTGCATTCAGCTCACAGAGTTGAACCTTGATTTTGATAGAGCAGTTTTGAAACTCTCTTTTTGTAGAGTCTGCAAGTGGACATTTGGAACGCTTTGCGAACTACAGTGGAAAAGGAAATATCTTCACATAAAAACTAGACAGATGTATTCTTACAACATTCCTTGTGATGTGTGTATTGATCTCAGAGAGTTGAACATTATTTTTGATAGAGCAGTTTTGAAAAGCTCTTTTTGTAGTATCCGCAAGGGGATATTTGGAGTGTTTTAGGACTATATTGGAAATGGAATTATCTTCACATAAAAACCAGACAGAAGCAATCTGAGAAACTTCTTTGTGATGTGTGCATTCATCTCACACTGTTGAGCCTTACTTTTGATAGAACAGTTTTGAAACACTCTTTTTGTAGAATCTTCGTGTGGACATTTGGAGCACTTTGAGGACTATCATGGAAAAGGAAATATCTTCACATAAAAACTAGACAAAAGCATTTTGACAAACTTCTTTGTGATGTTTGCATTCATCTAACAGAGCTGAACCTTAGTTTTGATAGAGCAGCTTTGAAATACTCTTTTTGTAGAATCTGCAAGTGTACATTTGGATTGCTTTGGTGCCTACAGTGGAAAAGGAAATATCTTCACATAAAAACGACACAGAAGCATTCAGACTAAATTCTTTTTGATGTGTGCATTCATCTCACAGAGTTGAAACTTACTTTTGATAGAGAAGTTCTGAAACACTCTTTTTGTGGAATCTGCAAGTGGACATTTGGAGTGCTTTGAGGCCTACAGTAGGAAAGGATACATCTTCACATAAAAACTTGACAGAAGCATACTGACACACTTCCTTGTGATACGTGCATTCATCTCACAGAGTTGAACCTTACTTTTGATAGAGCAGTTTTGAAACTCGCTTTTTGTAGTATCTGCAAGGGGACATTTGGAGCGCTTTGAGGCCTATGTTGGAAAAGGAAATATCTTCACATAAAAACTAGACAGAAGCATTCTGACAAACTTCTTTGTGATGTGTGCATTCATCTCACAGATTTGAACCTTACCTTTCATAGAGTAGTTTTCAAATGCTCTTTTTGTAGAATCTGCAACTAGACATTTGGAGCGCTTTGTGAACTTTTGTGGGAAAGGGAATATCTTCACATAAAAACTAGACTTCTTTTCTTTAAGTTTTTTAAACTTAAAAAGGCCGCATAGCGCTCCAAATGTTCACTTGCAGATTCTACAAAAAGAGAGTTTCAAAACTGCTCCATCAAAAGAAAAGTTTAACACCTTCAGATGAATGCACACATGACAAAGAAGTTTCTCAGATTGCTTCTGTCTAGATTTTATGTGAAGATATATCCTTTTCTACCTGAGGCCACAAAGCGCTCCAAATGTTCACTTGCAGATTCTACAAAAAGAGAGTTTCCAAACAACTCCATCAAAAGAGAGGTTTCACTCTGTGAGATGAATGCCCACATCACAAAGAAGTTTCTCAGATTGCTTCTGTCTGGATTTTATGTGAAGATATCTCATTTTCTACCAAGGGCCACAAAGGGCTCCAAATGTCCACTTGCAGATTCTACAAAAAGAGTGCTTCCAAACTCCTCCATGAAAAGAAAGGTTCAACTCTGTGTGATGAACGCACACATCACAAAGACGTTTCTCAGAATTCTTCTGTCTAGTTTTTATGTGAAGATATTTCCTTTTCCACCATAGGCCTCAAAGTGCTCCAAATGTCCAATTGCAGATTCTACAAAATGAGAGTTTCAACATTGCTCAATCAAAAGAAAGGTTTCACTCTTTGACATGAGTGAAACTTCACAAAGAAGTTTCTCACTTTACTTCTGTCTAGATATTATGTGAAGATATTTCCTTTTCTTCCAAAAGCCACAAAGCGTTTGAAATGTCCGCTTGTAGATACAACAAAAACAGTATTTCCAAATTGCTCCATCATAAGAAAGGTTCAACTCTCTGAGATGAATGCACACATCACAAAGAAGTTTCGCCGAATCCTTCTGTTAAGTTTTTATGTAAAGATATATCCTTTTCCACCATAGGCCTGAAAGCTCTCCAAATGTCCACTTGCAGATTCTACAAAAAGAGAGTTCCAAAACTGCTCAATCAAAAGAGACATTTATCTCTGTGAGATGAATGCACACATCACCAAATATTTCTGACACTGTTTCCGTATAGATTTTATGTGAAGATATTACCTTTTCTACCACTGTCCACAAAGTGCTCCAAATGTCCACTTTCAGATTCTACAAAAAGAGTGTTCCCAAACTGCTCCATCAAAAGAAAAGTTCAAATATTAGAGCTTAACGCACACATCAGAAAGTAGTTTCTCAGAATTCTTCTGTCTAGTTTCTAGGTGAAGATATTCCCTTTTCCACCAAATGCCTAAAAGTGCACCAAATGTCCTCATGCAGATTATACAAAAAAGGAGTTTCCAAACTGCCCAATCAAAAGAAAGGATCAACTCTGGGACATGAATGCACACATCACAAAGAAGTTTCTCTGAATTCTTCTGTCTAGTTTTTATGTCAAGATATTTCCTTTTCCACCGTAGGCCTCAAAGCGCTCCCTACGTCAACTTGCAGATTCTACAAAAAGAGAATTTCAAAACTGTCCAACCAAAAGAAAGGTTTCACTGTCTGAAATGAATGCACACATCACAAAGAAGGTTCTCATATTGCTTCTGTCTAGATTTTATGTGAAGATATTTCCTTTTCTACCATAGGCCACAAAACGCTCCTAACATTCAATTGAAGATTCTACAAAAAGAGTGTTTCCATAATGCTCAATCAAAAGAAAGGTTCAACTATGTGAGATGAACCCACACATCACAGAGAGGTTTCTCAGAATTCTTCTGTCAAGTTTTTATGTGAAGATTTTTTTTTTTTACACCATTGGCCTCAAAGCACTCCAAATGTCCCCTTGCATATTCTACAAAAAAAGAGTTTCGAAGCTACTCAATCAAAAGAAAGGTTTCACTCTGTGAGATGAATGCACACATAACAAATAGGTTTCTCAGATTGTTTCTGTCTAGATTTTATGTGAAAGTATTTCCTTTTATACGATAGGATGCACAGTGCTCCAAATGTCCACTTGCAGATTCTACAAAAAGAGTGATTCCAAACTGAAAAACCAAAACAAAGGTTCAAATCTGTGAGTTGAACGCATACATCACAAAGAAGTTTCTGAGAATTCTTCTGTCCAGTTGTTATGTGAAGATATTTCCTTTTCCAACATTGGCCTCAAAGTGCTCCAAATGTCCCATTGCAGAGTCTACAAAAAGAGAGTTTCAAAACATCTCAATAAAAAGAAAGGTTTTACTCTGTGAGATGAATGCACACATCACAAAAAGTTTCTCAGATTGCTTCCATCTTGATTTTATGTGAAGATATTTCCTTTTCTACAAACGGCCACAAAGCGCTCCAAGTGTCCATTTGCAGATTCTACAAAAAGAGAGTTTTAAAACTGCTCAAACAAAAGAAGTTTTCACTCAGTGAGATGAATGTACACATCACAAAGAAGTTTCTAAGATTGCTTCTGTCTAGATTTTATGTGAAAATCAAAAAAATTTTCATCTGTGAGAGGTCAAGTCACATTTCTCAGATGTTCTGTTAGAGTTGGATTTTTCCTTTTCTCCAAATGTCCACTTGTAGACGCTACTAATAGAGAGTTTCAACACTGCTCAATCAAAAGTAAGGTTTCACTCTGTTAGATGAATGCACACATCACAAAGAAGTTTGCAGATTCTTTCTGTCTAGATTTTATGTGATGATATTACCTTTTCTACCAAAGGCCACAAAGCGCTCCAAAGGTCCACTTGCCATTCTCCAAAAAGAGTGTATCAAAACTGTTCAATCAAAAAAAAGTTTTAACTCTGTGAGATGAACACACACATGACAGAGCCCCAATGTCCATTGCAGTTCTACAAAAAAAGTTTTCCAAATGTCAATCAAAAAGTTCTATCCGTGGGATGAATGACACATAACAATGTCTAGTTTTATTGTGAAGATATTTCCTCTTCTCCATAGGCTGCAAAGCACTCCAAATGTCCACTTGAAGATTACACAAAAAGAGTTTTTCCAAACTGGTCAATCAAAAGAATGGTTGAAATCTGTGAGATGAACACACACATTACAAAGAAGTTTCTCAGAATTCTTCTGTCTAGTTTTTATGGGAACATATTTCCTTTTCCACCACAGGCCTCAAAGCACTCCAAATGTCCACCTGCAGATTCTACAAAAAGAGAGTTTCAAAACTCCTTAATAAAACGAAAGGGTTCTCCCTGTGAGATGAATGCACACATCACAAAGAAGTTTTTCAGATTACCTATGTCTAGATTTTATGTGATAATATTACCTTTTCTACCATAGGCCGCAAAACACTCCGAATGCCTAGTTGCTGATCTTACAAAAAGATTGTTTCCAAACTGCTCAATCAGAAGAAAGTTTCAACTCTGCGAGATGAATGCACACATCACAAAGAAGTTTCTCAGAATTATTCATTCTAGTTTTTTTATGAAGCTATTTCCTTTTCCACCACAGGCCTCAAAGTGCTCCAAATGTCCAAATGCAGATTCTACAAAAAAAGAGTTTCCAAACTGCTCAATGAAAATAAAGGTTTTGCTGTGTGAGACGAATGCACACATCACAATGAAGTTTTGCAAATTGCTTCTGTCTAGATTTTATGTGAAGATATTTCGTTTTCTACCATAGGCCACAAAGCGCTTCAAACGTCCATTTGCAGATTCTACAAAAACTGTGTTTCCAAACTCCTGTATCAACAGAAAAGTTCAACTCTGTGAGATAAAAGCACACATCACAAAGAAGTTTCTCAGAATTCTTCAGCCTAGTTTTAATGTGTAGATATGTCATTTTCCAACATAGGCCTCATAGCGCTCCAAATGTCCACTTGTAGATTTTACAAAAAGAGAGTTTCCAAACTGCTGAATGAAAAGAAAGATTTCATTCTGTGAGATGAATGCACACAGCACAATGAAGTTTCTCAGATTGCTTCTGTCTAGATTTTCTGTGAAGATATTTCCTTTTCTGCCATAGGTCGCAAAGTGCTCAGAACTTCCAGTTACAGATTCTACAAATGAGTGTTTCCAAACTGCTCAATCAAAAGAACGTTCAACTTTGTGAGATGAATATACACAAAATAAAGAAATTAATTAAAATTTTTCTGTCCAGTTTTTATGTGAAGATATTTCCTTTTCCACCAAGTCCTCAAAGTGCTCCAAATGTCCACTTGAAGATTCTAAAAAAAGAGTGTTCCCAAACTGCTCAATCAAAAGAAAGATTCAACTCTGTGAGATGAATGCACACATCACAAAGAATTTTCTCAGAATTCTTCTCTCTAGTTTTTATGTGAAGATATTTCCTTTTCCACTATTGGCCTCAAAGCGCTCGAAATGTCCACTTGCAGATTCTACAAAAAGAGTGTTTCAAAACTACTCAATCAAAAGAAAGGTTTCACTCTGTAAGATTAACAGACACATCATGAAGAAGTTTCTCACATTGCTTCTGTCTGGAGTTTATGTCAAGGTATTTCCTTTTCTGCCATTGGCCACAAAGCACTCCAAATGTCCACTTGCAGATTCCACGAAAAGGGTCTTTACAAACTGCTCAGTCAAAACAAAATTTCAACTCTGTGAGATGAACGGACACATCACAGAGAAGTTTGTCGGAATTCCTCTGTCTAGTTTCCATGTGAAGATATTTCCTTTTCCACCATTGGCCACAAAGCGCCCCAAATGTCCACTTGTAGATTCTACAAAAAGAGAGTTTCAAAACTGCTTAATCAAAAGAAAGGTTTCCCCTTGTGAGATGAATGTACACATCTCAAAGAAGTTTCTCAGATTGCTACTGTCTACATTTTATTTGAAGATGTTTCCTTTTCTACCATAGGCTGCAAAGTGCTCCAAATGTCCACTTGCAGATTCCACAAAAAAAGTGTTTCCAAACTCCTCAACAAATGAAAGATTCAACTCTTTGGGGTGAAAGCACACACCACAAAACAGTTTCTCAGAATTTTTCTGTCTAGTTTTCATATGAAGATATTTCTCTTTCCACCAAAGACCTCCAAGCTTTCCAAATGTTCACTTGCAGATTCAACAAAAAGATTGTTTCCAAACTGCTCAATCAAAAGAAACGTTCAACACTGTGAGATGAACACACACACCAGGAAAACGGTTCTCAGAATCCTCCTGTCCAGTTTTTATGTGAAGATATTTCCTTTTCGACCATAGGCCTCAAATCACTCCAAATGTCCACATGCAGATTCTATAAAAAGAGAGTTTCCAAACAGCTCAATCAAAAGAATGGTTTCAAACTGTGAGATATATGCACACATCAAAAAGAAGTTTCTCAGATTGCTTTTTTCTAGACTTTATGTGAAGATAATTCCTTTTCTACTATACGCCGCAAAGCGCTCCAAATGTCCACTTTCAGATTCTACAAAAAAGTGTTTCCAAACTGTGCAATCAAAACAAAGGTTCAACTCTGTGAGATGAACATACACATCATAAAGAAGTTTCTCAGAATTCTTCTATCTAGTTTCTATGTGAAGATATTTCCTTTTCCACCTTTGGCCTCAAAGCACTCCAAACGTCCATTGCAGATTCTACAAACAGAGATTTTCCAAACTGCTCTATGAAAAGGAAGGTTTCACTCTGTGAGATGAATGCACACATCGCAAAGAATTTTCTCAGATTGCTTCTGGCTAGATTTTATGTGAAGATATTTCCTTTTCTACCATATTCCACAAAGCGCTAAATTGGCCACTTGCAGATACTACAAAAAGAGTGTTTGCAAACTGCTCAATCAAAAGAAAGTTTCAACTCTGTGAGATGAATGCACACATCACAAAGAAGTTTCTCAGAATTCTTCTGTCTAGCTTTATGTGAAGATATTTCCTTTTCCACCATAGACCTCAAAGCACTCCAAATGTCCACTTGCAGATTCTACAAAGAGAGTTTCCAAACTGCTCAATCAAAAGGAAGTTTTCACTCTGTGAGATAAACACACAGATCCCATAGAAGTTTGTCTGATTGCTTCTATCTAGAATTTATGTGAAGATATTTCCTTTTCCACTGTAGACTGCAAAGTGCTCCAAATAGTGACTTGCAGATTCTACAAAAAGAGTGTTTCCAAACTTCTCAATCAAAAGAAAGATTCAATTCTGTGAGATGAATGCACATGTCACAAAGAAGTTTCTCAGAAATGTTCTGTCTAGTTTTTATATGAAGATATTCCCTTTTCCACCATAGGCATCAAAGCGCTCAAAATGTCCACTTGCAGATTCTACAAAAAGAGAGTTTCCAAACTGCTCAGTCCAAAGAAAGATTTCACTCTGTGAGATGAATGCACATATCACAAAGAAGTTCCTCAGATTGCTTCAGTCCAGATTTTATGTGAAGATATTTCCTTTTCCACCATGGGCTGCAAAGCACTCCAAATGTGCACTTGGAGATTCTACAAAAAGAGTGTTTCAGAACTGCTCAATCAAAAGAAAGATTAAACTCTATGAGATGAATGCACACATCATAAAGAAGTTTAACAGTATTCTTCTGTCTTATTTTTATGTGAAGATATTTCCTATTCCACTGTAGGCCTCAAAGTGCTCCAAATGTCCACTTGCAGATTCTAGAAAAAGAGAGTTTCCAAACTGCTCTATCAAAAGAAGTGTTTCACTCTGTGAGATGAATGCATACTTCACAAAGAAGTTTCTCAGATTACTTCTGTCTAGATTTTATGTGAAGATATTTCCTTTTCTACCAAAGGCCTCAAAGTGCACTAAATGTCCACTTGAAGATTCTACGAAAAGAGCATTTCCAAACTGCTCAAACAAAAGAAAGTTTCAACTCTGTGAGATGAACACACACATCACTAAGCAGTTTCTCAGAATTCTTCTGTCTAGTTTTTATAAGAAGTTATTTTCTTTTCCACCTTAGTCCTCAAAACACCCCAAATGTCCACTTAAAGATTCTACAAAAGGAGTGTTTCTAAACTTCTCAAACAAAAGAAAGTTTCAACTCTGTGAGATGAACACACACATCACAAACTAGTTTCTCAGAATACTTCTGTCTGGTTTTTATGTGAAGATATTTCCTTTTCTACCAAAGGCCTCAAAGGGCACCAAATGTCCACTTGAAGATTCTATGAAAAGAGCATTTCCAAACTGCTCAAACAAAAGAAAGTTTCAACTCTGTGAGATGAACACACACATCACTAAGCAGTTTCTCAGAATTCTTCTGTCTAGTTTTTATATGAAGTTATTTTCTTTTCCACCTTAGTCCTCAAAGCACCCCAAATGTCCACTTGAAGATTCTACAAAAGGAGTGTTTCTAAACTTCTCAAAGAAAAGAAAGTTTCAACTCTGAGATGAACACAGACCTCATAAGGTAGTTTCTCAGAATAGTTCTGTCTAGTTTTTATGGAAGATATTTCCTTTTCCACCATAGGCCTCAAAGTGCTCCAAATGTATGCTTGCAGATTCTACAAAAGGAGAGTTTCAAAACTGCACAATCAAAAGAAAGATTTCACTCAGTGGGGTGAATGCACAAATCACAAAGAAGTTTCTCAGATTGCTTCTCTCTAGATTTTATGTGAAGATATTTCCTTTTCTACAATAGGCCGCAAAGTGCACCAAATATCCACTTTCAGATTCTTCAAAAATACAGTTTACAAACTGCTCCATCAAAAGAAGGTTTTCACTCTGTGGGATGAATGCACACATCATAAAGAAGTTTCTCAGATTGCTTCTGTCTAGATTTTATGTGAAAATATTTCCTTTTCTACCACAGGATACAAAGTGCTCCAAATGTACACTTGCAGAATCAAAAAAAGAGTTTTTCATAACTGCTCAATCAAAAGAAGTGTCTAAATCTGTGAGGTGAATGCACACATCACGATGAAGTTTCTCAGATTGCTTCTGGCTAGATTTTATGTGAAGATATTTCCTTTTCTACGTTAGTCCACAAACCACACCAAATGTCCACTTGCAGATTCTACAAAAAGAGGCTTTCCAAACTGCTCAATCAAAAGAAAGGTTGAACTCTGTGAGATGAATGCACACATCACAGAGAAGTTTCTCAGAATTCTTCTGTCAGGTTTTTACGTGAAGATATTGCCTTTTCCACCATTGGCCACAATGTGCTCCAAATATCCACTTGCAGATACACCAAAAAGAGAGTTTCCAAACTGCTCAATCAAAAGAAAGGTTTCACTCTGTGAGGTGAATGGACACATCACAAAGAAGTTTCTCAGATTGCTTCTGTCTAGATTTTATGTGAAGATATTTCCTTTTCTTCCATAGACCACGAAGCATTCCAAATGTCCAATTGCAGATTCCACAAAAATAGTGTTTCCAAAATGCTCAAACAAAAGAAAGATTCAACTCTTTGATCTGAACGCACACATAACAAAGAAGTTTCTCAGAATTCTTCTGTCTAGTTTTTATATAAAGATATTTCCTTTTACACCATAGGCCTCACAGCACTCCAAATGTCCACTCACAGATTCTACAAAAAGATAGTTTCTAAAATACTCTATCAAAAAAAAGGTTTCACTCTGTGAGCCGAATGCACACATAACAAAGTTGTTTCTCAGATTGTTTCTGTCTAGATTTTATTTGATGGTATTTCCTTTTATACCATAGGCCACACAGTACTCCAAAAGTCCACTTGTAGATTCTACAAAAAGAGTGTTTCCAAACTGCAAAACCACAAGAAAGGTTCAACTCTGTGAGTTGAATGCACACATCACAAAGAAGTTTTTCAGACTTCTTCTGTCTAGTTTTAATGTGAAAATATTTCCTTTTCCACAGTAGGTCTCAAAGTGCTCAAAACGTAC
This sequence comes from Hylobates moloch, assembly GCF_009828535.3. Taxonomy (NCBI): domain Eukaryota; kingdom Metazoa; phylum Chordata; class Mammalia; order Primates; family Hylobatidae; genus Hylobates; species Hylobates moloch. The sequence goes on along the minus strand of NW_026652293.1, from coordinate 33,787,872 downwards.
ACTTCTATACTGTACAAAAAGAGAGTTTCCAAACTGCTCTATCAAAAGATTTCACTTGGTGAGATGAATGCACAGATCACAAAGTAATTTCTCAGATTTTTTCTTTCTAGATTTTATGTGAAGATATTTCCTTTCCTACTATACACCACAAAGAGCTCCAAATGTCCACTTGCAAATTCTACATAATGAGTGTTTCCAAACTGCACAACCAAAAGTAATGTTCAATTCTGTGAGATAAATGCACACTTCACAAAGAAGTTTCTCAGAAGTCTTCTGTCTAGTTTTTATGGGAACATATTTCCTTTTCCACCATAGGCCTCAAAGTGCTCCAAATGTCCTCTTGTAGATACTACCAAAAGAGAGTTTCCAAACAGCTCAATCAAAAGAAAGGTTCCACTCTGTGAGATGAATGCACACACCACAAAGAAGTTTCTGAGATTGCTTCCAATGTAGATTTTATGTGAAGATATTTCTTTTTCTACCAAAGGCCGCAAAGCGCTCCAAATGTCCACTTGCAGATTCTACAAAAAGAGTGTTTCCAAACTGCTCAATCAAAAGAAAGGTTCAGCTCTGTGAGATGAATGCACACATCACAAAAAGTTTCTCAGAATTCTTCTGTCTAGTTTTTATGTGAAGTTTTTCACTTTTCCACTATAATCCTCAAAGCACTCCAAATGTCCACTTGCAGATTCTTCAAAAAGAAAGTCTCAAAATTGCTCAATAAAGCAAAGGTTTCACTCTGTGAGATGAACGCACACATCACAAAGACGTTTCTCATATGGCTTCTGTCTAGATTTCATGTGAAGATATTTCCTTTTCTACTATAGGCCACAATGCACTCCAAATGTCCACTTGCAGGTTCTACAAAAAGAGTTTCCCAATCTGCTCAATCAAAAGAAAGCTTCAACTCTTTGAGATGAATGCACACATCACAAAGAAGTTTCTCAGAATTCTTCTGTCTGGTTTTAATGTGAAGGTATTTTCTTTTCCACCATAGGCCTAAAAGCACTCCAAATATCCACTTGCAGATTCAACAAAAAGAGACTTTCCAAACTGCTCAATCAAAAGAAATGTTTCAGTCTGTGAGAGGAACGCACACATCACAAAGAAGTTTCTCAGATTGCTTCTGTCTAGATTTTATGTGAAGATATTTCCTTTCTCTACCATAGGCCGCAAAGTGCATCAAATGTCTATTTGCAGATCGTACAAAAACAGTGTTTCAAACTACTGAATAGAAAGAAAGGTTCAACTCTGTGACATGAATGCACATATCACAAATAAGTTTCTCAGAATTCTTTTGTCTAGTTTTTATGTGAAGATATTACCTTTTCCACAATACCTCTCAAAGCACTGAAAATGTCCACTTGTAGATTCTACAAAAAGAGAGTTTCAAAACTGCTCAATCGAAAGAAAGGTTTCACTCTGTGAGATGAATGCACACATCACAGAGAATTTTCTCAGATAGTTTCTCCTAGATTTTATATGAAGATATTTCCTTTTCAACCATAGGCCGCAAAGAGCTTCATATATCCACTTGTGGATCCCACAAAAAAAGCGTTTCCAAACTGCTCAATCAAAAGAAAGTTTCAACTCAGTGAGATGAACAGACACATCACAAAGGAGTTTCTCAGAATTCTTCTTTCTAGTTTTTATGTGAAGATATTTCATTTTCCATGAAAGGCCTCAAAGTTCTCCAAATGTCTGCTTTCAGATACTACAAAAAGAGAGTTTTGAAACTGGTCAATCAAAAGAAAGATTTACTTCTGTGAGATGAATGTACATAAAACAAAGCAGTTTCTGGGTGCATCTGTCTAGATTTTATGTGAAGTTACTTCCTTTTATACCACAGGCCACAAAGCACTCCAAATGTCCACTTGCAGATCCTACAAAAAGAGTTTCCCCAATTGCTCCTTCAAAGGAAAGTTTAAACTCTGTTAGATGAATGCACACATCACACAGAAATTTCTCAGAATTGTTCTGCCTACATTTATGTGAAGATATTTCCTTTTACACCATTGGCCTTGAAGCGCTCCAAATATCCACTTGCAGATTCTACAAAAAGAGGGTTTCCATACTGCTCTATGAAAAGAAAGGTTGAACTCTGAGAGATGAATGCACACATCACAAGGAAGTTTCTCAAAATTCTTCTGTCTTGTTCTTATGTGAAGATATTTCCTTTTCAAGCATAGGATGCAAATCACTCAAAATGTCCACTTGCAGATCCTACAAAAAGAGAGTCTCAAAACTGCTCAGTCAAAAGAAAGGTTTCCCTCTGAGATGAATGCAGACATCATAAAGAAGTTTTTCAGAATTCTTCTGTCTAGTTTTTATGTGAACATATATCCTTTTCCAACATAGGACTCAAATTGCTTTAAATGTCCACTAGCAGATTCTACAAAAAGAGAGTTTCAAAACTACTCAATCAAAAGAAAGGTTTCACACTGAGAGATGAACACACACATCACAAAGAAGTTTCTCAGATTGCTTCTGTCTAGATTTTAAGTAAATATATTCCCTTTTCCACCATAGGCCACAAAGTGCTCCAAATATCCACTTGCAGAGTCTACAAAAAGGAGTGTTTCCAAACTGCTGAATTAAAAGGAAGGTTCAACTCTGTGAGATGAATGCACACATCACAAAGAACTTTCTCAGAATTCTTCTGTCTACATTTAATGTGAAGGTATTTCCTTTTCAACCAAAGTCCTCAAAGTGCTCAAAATGTCCACTTACAGATTCTACAAAAGGAGAGTTTCAAAACTGCTCAATCAAAAGAAAGGTTTCACTCTATGAGATGAACACACACATTACAAAGAAGTTTCTCAGATAGCTTCTGTCTAGAATTTATGTGAAGATATTTCCTTTCCTACCATAGGCCACAAAGAGCTCCATATATCCACTTGCAGATCCTACAAAAAGGGTGTTTCTAAACTGCTCAATCAAAAGAAACTTTCAACTCTCTGAGATTAACAGACACAACACACAGGAGTTTCTCAGATTTCTTCTTTCTAGTTTTTATGTGAAGATATTTCATTTTCCACGAAAGACCTCAAAGGGCTCCAAATGACTGCTTGCATATCCTACAAAAAGAGAGTTTTGAAACTGATCAATCAAAAAAAGGTTTACTTCTGTGAGATGAATGAACACATCTCAAAGCAGTTTTCAGGTTGCTTCTGTCTAGATTTTATGTGAAGATATTTCCTTTTATACCATAGGCCACAAAGCACTCCAAATGTCCACTTGAAGATTCTACAAAAAGTTTGTATCCGAACTGCTCCTTCAAAGGAAAGTTTCAACTCTGTTAGACGAATGCACACATCACAAGGAAGTTTCTCAAAATTCTTCTATCTTGTTCTTATGTGAAGATATTTCCTTTTCCTGCATAGGACTCAAAGCCTCCAAAATCTCCACTTGCAGATTCTACAAAAAGAGAGTTTCAAAACTGCTCAACCAAAAGAAAGGTTTCACTATGAGAGATGAACACACACTTCACAAAGAAGTTTCCCAGATTGCTTCCATCTAGATTTTAAGTAAATATATTCCCTTTTTGACCATAGGCCGCAAAGTGCTCCAAATATCCACTTGCAGATTCTATAAAAAGAATGTTTCCAAACTGCTGAATTAAAAGAAATGTTCAACTCTGTGAGATAAATGCACACATCACAAAGAACTTTCTCAGAATTCTTCTGTCTACTTTTAATGTGAAGGTATTTCCTTTTTCACCAAAGTCCTCAAAGCGCTCCAAATGTCCACTTGCAGATTCTACAAAAGGAGAGTTTCAAAACTGCTCAATCAGAAGAAAGGTTTCACTCTGTGAGATGAATACACACATCACAAAGAAGTTTCTCAGATGGCTTCTGTCTAGATTTTATGTGAAGATATTTCCTTTTCCATCATAGGCTGCAAAGCGCTCATAAAGTCTACTTGCAGATTCTACACAAAGAGTTTTTCCAAATTGCTCAATAAAAAGAAAGGTTCAATTTTTTGACATGAACGCACACAACAAATAGAAGTTTCTCAGAATTCTTCTTTCTGGTTTTTATGAGAAGATGTTTCCTTTTCCACCATTGGCGTCAAAGCACACCAAATGTCCACTTACAGATTCTACAAAAGGAGTATTTCAAAACTGCTCTATCAAAAGTATGGTCGAATTCCGTGAGATGAATGCACACATCACAAAGAAGTTTCTCACATTGCTTCTGTCTATATTTTATGTGAAGATATTTCCTTTTCCACCACAGGCTGCAAAGCCCTCCAAATTTCTACTTGCAGAACCTACAAAAACAGTGTTTCCAAACAGCTCAGTCAAAAGAGAGGTTCAACTCTGTGGGATGAACACACACATCACAAAATTTTTCTCAGATTTCTTCTGTCTGTTTTTTTTTGTGAAGATATTTCCTTTTCCACCATAGGCATCAAAGCACTCCAAGTGTCCACTTGCAGTTATTTGAAAAGGAGAGTTTCAAAACTACTCAGTGAAAAGGAAGATTTCACTCTGTGAGGTGAACGCACACATAACAAAGAAGTTTCTCACATTGCTTCTGTCTATATTTTATGTGAAGATATTTCCTTTTCTTCCATACGCCGCAAAGCGTTCCAAATTTCCACTTGCAGATTCTACAAAAAGTGTGTTTCCAAACTGCTCAATCAAAAGAAAGGTTCAATCTGTGAGATAAATGCACACACCACAAAGAAGTTTTTCAGTATTCTTCTGTCTAGTGTTCATGTGAGTATATTTCCTTTTCCAGCATAGGACTCAAAGTGCTCAAAATGTCCACTTGCAGATTCTACAAAAAGAGAGTTTCAAAACTGCTCATTTGAAAGAAAGTTTCCCTCTTTGAGATGAATGCACACATCACAAAGAAGTTTTTCAGAATTCTTCTGTCTAGTTTTTATGTGAACATATATCCTTTTCCAACATAGGACTCAAATTGCTTTAAATGTCCACTAGCACATTCTCCAAAAGAGAGTTTCAAAACTGCTCAATCAAAATAAAGGTTTCACTATGAGAGATGAACACACACAACACAAAGACATTTATCAGATTGCTTCTGTCTAGATTTTAAGTAAATATATTCCCTTTTCCATGACAGGCTGCAAAGCACTCCAAATATACACTTGTAGAATCTACAAAAAGAGTGTTTCCAAACTGCTGAATTAAAAAGAAGGTTCAACTCTGTGAGATGAACGCACACATCACAAAGAACTTTCTCAGAATTCTTCTGTCTGCTTTTAGTGTGAAGGTATTTCTTTTCCCACCAAGGTCCTCAAAGTGCTCCAAATGTCCACTTGCAGATTCTACAAAAGGAGAGTTTCAAAACTGCTCAATCAAAAGAAAGGTTTCACTCTATGAGATGAATACACACATCACAAAGGAGTTTCTCAGATGACTTCTGTCTAGATTTTATGTGAAGATATTTCCTTTTCTACCATAGGCCACAAAGAGCTCCATATATCCACTTGCAGATCCTACAAAAAGAGTGTTTCCAAACTGCTCAATCAAAAGAAAGTTTCAACTCTGTGAGATGAACAGACAGATCACAAAGGAGTTTCTCAGAATTCTTCCTTCTAGTTTTTATGTGAAGATGTTTCATTTTCTATGAAAGGCCTCAAAGTGCTCCAAATGTGTGCTTGCAGATCCTACAAAAAGAGAGTTTCAAAAGTGATCAATCAAAAGAAATGTTTACTTTTGTGAGATGAATGCACACATCACAGAGCAGTTTCTGGATTGCTTCTGTGTAGATTTTATGTGAAGATATTTCCTTTTATACTGTAGGCCACAAAGCACTCCAAATGTCCACTTGCAGACTCTACAAAAAGAGTATATCTGAACTGCTCCTTCAAAAGAAAGTTTCAACTCTGTGAGATGAATGCACACATCACACAGAAATTTCTCAGAATTCTTCTGTCTACATTTGTGTGAAGATATTTCCTTTTCCATCACCAGCCTCAAAGCACTCCAAATATCCACTTGCAGATTCTGCAAAAAGAGGGTTTCCAAACTGCTCTATGAAAAGAAAGGTTCAACTCTGTGTGGTGAATGTACACATCACAAGGAAGTTTCTCAAAATTCTTCTGTCTTGTTCTTATGTGAAGATATTTCTTTTTACAACATAGGACTCAAAGCACTCAAAATGTCCACTTACAGATTCTACAAAAAGAGAGGTTCAAAACTGCTCAGTCAAAAGAAAGGTTTCCTTCTTTGAGATGAATGCACACATCAGAAAGAAGATTTTCAGGATTCTCCTGTCTAGTTTTTATGTGAACATATTTCCTTTTCCAACATAGGTCTCAAATTGCTTTCAATGTCCACTAGCAGATTCTACAAAAAGAGAGTTTCAAAACTGCTCAATCAAAAGGAAGGTTTCACTCTGAGAGATGAATGCACACATCACAAAGAAGTTTCTCAGATTGCTTCTGTCTAGATTTTAAGTAAATATATTCCCTTTTCCACCATTGGCCACAAAGTGCTCCAAATATCCACTTGCAGATTCTTTAAAAAGAGTGTTTCCAAACTGCTGAATTAAAAGAAATGTTCAACTCTGTGAGATGAACGCACACATCATAAAGAACTTTCTCAGAATTCTTCTGTCTACTTTTAATGTGAAGGTATTTCCTTTTTCACCAAAGTCCTCAAAGCACTGCAAATGCCCACTTGCAGATTCTGCAAAAGGAGAGTTTCAAAACTGCTCAGTCAAAAGAAAGGTTTCACTCTGTGAGATGAATACACACATCACAAAGAAGTTTCTCAGATGGCTTCTGTCTAGATTTTATGTGAAGATATTTACTTTTACATCATAGGCCACAAAGTGCCCATAAAGTCTACTTACAGATTCTACAAAAAGAGTTTTTCCAAACTGCTCAATCAAAAGAAAGGTTCAACTCTTTGTCATGAATGCACACATTAAATAGAAGTTTCTCAGAATTCTTCTGTCTAGTTTTTATGAGAAGATATTTCCTTTCCCACCATTGGCATCAAAGTGCTCCAAATGTCCACTTGCGGATTCTACAGAAGGAGAGTTTCTAAACTGCTCAATGAAAAGAAAGGTTTCACTCTGTGAGATGAATGCGCACATCACAAAGAAGTTTCCCACATTGCTTCTGTCTATATTTTATGTGAAGATATTTCCTTTTCCACCATAGGCTGCAAAGCCCTCCAAATATCCACTTGCAGAAGCTACAAAAACAGTGTTTTCATACAGCTCAGTCAAAAGAGAGGTTCAACTCTGTGGGATGAACACACACATCACAAAATATTTCTCAGAATTCTTCTGTCTGGTTTTTTTGTGAAGATATTTGTTTTCCTCTCTAGGCCTCAAAGTGCTCCAAATGTCCACTTGCAGATTCTACAAAAGGAGAGTTTCAAAACTACTCAGTGAAAAGAAAGGTTTCACTCTGTGAGATGAATACACACATCACAAATAAGTTTCTCAGATGACTTCTGTCTAGATTTTATGTGAAGATATTTCCTTTTCTATCATAGGCCACAAAGCACTCATAAAGTCTACTTGCAGATTCTACAAAAAGAGTTTTTCCAAACTGCTCAATCGAAAGAAAGGTTCAACTCTTTGACATGAATGCACACATCAAATAGAAATTTCTCAGAATTCTTCTGTCTAGTTTTTATGAGAAGATATTTCCTTTTCTACCATAGGCCACAAAGTACACCAAATGTCCATTTGCAGATTATACAAAAGGAGATTTTCCAAACTGCTCAATGAAAAGGATGCTTCAACTCTGTGAGATGAATGCACACATCACAAAGAAGCTTCTCAGAATTCTTCTGTCTAGTTTTCATGTGAAAATATTTCCTTTTCTACCATAGGCTGCCAAGCTCACCAAATGTCCACTTGCAGATTCTACAAAAGGAGAGTTTCCAAACTGCTCAACCAAAAGAAAGTTTTCACTCTGTGAGGTGAATGCGCACATCATAAAGAAATTTCTCAGAAAGCTCCTGTCTAGATTTTATGTGAAGATATTTCCTTTTCCACCATAGGCTGCAAAGGCCTCCAAATATCCAGTTGCAGAATCTACAAATACAGGGATTCCAAACAGCTCAGTCAAAAGAGACGTTCAACTCTGTGGGATGAACACACATCACAAAATGTTTCTCAGATTTCTTCTGTCTAGTTTTTTTGTGAAGATATTTCCTTTTCCACCGTAGACCTCAAAGCTCTCCAAATGTCCACTTGGAGATTCAACAAAGGGAGAGTTTCAAAACTGCTCAGTGAAAAGAAAGATTTCACTCTGTGAGGTGAAAACACACATTACAAAGAAGTTTTTCAGATTACTTCCGTCTAGATTTTATATGAAGATATTTCCTTTTGCACCATAGGCCCCAAAGCCCTCCAAATGTCCACTTGCAGATTCTACAAAGGAGTGTTTCCAAACTTCTCAGTCGAAGCAAGGGTTCAAATCTGTGACATGAATGCATACATCACAAAAACGTTTTTTAGAATTCTTTTGTCTAGTTTTTATGTGAAGATATTTCCCTTCAACCTAGTCCTCAAATAGCTTCAAATGTCCACTTGCAGATTCTACACAAAGGGAGTTTCAAAACTGCTCAATCAAAAGAAAACTTCAACTCTGTGAGATGAATGCACACATCTCAAAGTCGTTTCTCAGAATTCTTCTGTCTTGTTTTTATGTGAAGATATTTTTTCCTCCATAGGCCTCAAAGCTCTCCAAATGTTCACTTGCAGATTCTACCAAAAGAGTGCTTCCAAACTGCTCAATAAAAAGAAAGGTTCAACTCTGTGAGATGAATGTACACATCATGAAGAAGTTCCTTAGAATTCTTCTGTCTGATTTTTACGTGAAGATAATTCTTTTTCCACAATACATCCCAAAGTATTCGAAATGTCCACATGTAGATTCTAAAAAAAGAGAATTTCAAAACTGTTCAATAAAAAGAAAGGTTTGACTCTGTGAGACGAACACATGTATCACAAAGAAGTTTCTCAGATTGCTTTTGTCTAGATTTTAAGTGAAGATATTTCCTTTTCTACCATAGATCACAAAGCACTCCAAATGTCCACATGCAGACTCTACAAAAAGAGTGTTTCCAAACTGCACAATCAAAAGAAAGGTTCAATTCTGTGAGATGAATGCACACATCACAACGAAGTTTCTCAGAATATCTCTGTCTAGTTTCTATATTATGATACTCCTTTTTCCACCATAGGCCTCAAAGCAATCCAAATGTCCAACTGCATATTCTTCAAAAAGAGAGTTTCAAAACAGCTCAACCAAAAGAAAAGTTTCACTTCGTGAGATGAACACAAACATCACAAAGAAGTTTCTCCAATTGCTTTTGTCTAGCTTTTATTTGAAGTTATTTCCTTTTCTGCCATAGGCCACAAAGTGCACGAAATGTCCTCTTGCAGATTCTACAAAAAGACTGCTTCCAAACTGCTCCCTCAAAAGAAATGTTCAGCTCTGTGAGATGAATGCACATATCACAAAGGAGTTTCTCAGAATTCTTCTGTCTGGTTTTTATGTGAAGATATATCCTTCTCCACCATAGGCCCCAAAGAGCTCCAAATGTTCACTTGCAGATTCTACAAAGAGAGAGTTTCAAAAATGCTCAATCAAAAGAAAGGTTTCACTCTGTGAGGTGAATGCACATATCACAAAGAAGTTTCTCAGATTGCTTCTGTCTAGATTTTATGTGCAGATATTTCCTTTTCTACAATAGCCTCAAAGTACTCCAAATATCCACTTACAGATTATACAAAAAGAAAGTTTCATAACTGTTCAATAAAAAGAAAGGTTTCACTCTGTGAGATGAATGCACATATCACAAAGAAGTTTCTCAGATTGCTTCTGTCTAGATTTTAAGTGAAGATATTTCCTTTTCTACCATAGGGCTCAAAGTGCTCCTAGTGTCCACTTGCAGATTCTGCAAAAAGATTGTTTACAAACTGCTCAATCAAAAGAAAGTTTCAACTCTGTGAGATGAACACACACATCATGAAGAAGTTTCTCAGAATTCTTCTGTCTAGTTTTTATGTGAAGATTTTTCCTTTTCCCTATAAGCCTCAAAGTGCTCCAAATGTCCACTTGAAGATTCTATAAAAAGAGAGTTTCCAAACTTATCAATCTAAATAAAGGTTTCACTCTGTGAGATAAACACACACACATCAGAAAGAAGTTTCTCAGAATGCTTCTGTGTAGATTTTATGTGAAAATAGTTCCTTTTCTTCCATAAGATGCAATATGCTCCAAATGTCCACTTGCAGAATCTACAAAAAGAGTGTTTCCAAACTACTCAATCAAAAGAAAGTTTCAACTCTGTGAGATAAATGCAAATATCACAGAGAAGTTTCTCAGAATTCTTCTGTCTAGTTTTTATGTGAAGATTTTTCCTTTTCCCCACAGGCCTCAAAGCACTCCAAATGTTCACTTGCAGATTCTATAAAAAGAGAGTTCCAAACTTCTCAATCTAAAGAAAGATTTCACTCTGTGAGATGAATGCACACATCAGAAAGAAGCATCTCAGAATGCTTCTGTCTAGATTTTATGTGAAGATATTTCCATTTCTTCCATAGGTTGCAATGCGCTCCAAATGTCCACTTGCACAATCTACAAAAAGAGTATTTTCAAACTGCTCAATCAAAACAAAGTTTCAACTCTGTGAGATGAATGCACACATCACAAAGAAGATTCTCAGAATTCTTGTGCCTAGTTTTTAAGTGAAGATAATTCCTTTTCCACCATAGGCCTGAAAGCACTCCAAATATCCATTTGCAGATTTAACAAAAAGAGAGTTTCCAAACTGCTGAATCAAAAGAAAGGTTTCACTCTGTGGAATGAACACACGCATCACAAAGAAGTTTCTGAGATTGCTTCTGTCTAGATTTTATCTGAAGATAATTCCTTTTCTATCATTTGACACAAATTTCTCTGAAAGTCTGCTTGCAGATTCTACAGAAAGGGTTTCCAAACTGCTCAATCAAAAGAAAGGTTGAACTCTGTGAGATGAATGCACACATCACAAAGAATTTTCTCAGAATTCTTCTGTCTCTTTTTTTGTAAAGATATCTCCTTCTCCACCATAGTTCTCAAAGCTTTCCAAATGTCCACTTGCAGATTCTATAAAAAGAGAGTTTCAAAACTTCTCAATCAAAAGAAATGTTTCACTCTGTCAGATGTATACACAAATCACAAGGAAGTTTCTCAGATTGCTTCTGTCTAGAATTTGTGTGAAGACATTACCTTTTCCACCACAGGCTGCAAAGCCCTCCAATTGTGCACTTGCAGATTCTACCAAATGAGTGTTTCCAAACTGCTCAAACAAAATAAAGGTTCAACTCTGTGACATAAGCGAACACATCACAAAGAAGTTCCTCAGAATTCTTCTGTCTTCTGTCTAGTTTTTATGTGACGTTATTTCCTTTCTCACAGTAGGTCTCAAAGCACTCAAAATGTACACTTCTAGATTCTACAAAAAGAGAGTTTCCAAACTACTCTATCAAAAGAAAGGTTTGCTCTGTGAGATGAACACACAGATCACAAAGTAATTTCTCAGACTTTTTCTTTCTAGATTTTATGTGAAGATATTTCCTTTCCTAAAATACACTGCAAAGGGCTCCAAATGTCCACTTGCAGATTATACAAAAAGAGTGTTTCCAAACTGCACAATCAAAAGTAATGTTCACTTCTATGAGATGAATGCACACGTCACAAAGAAGTTTCTCAGAATTCTTCTGTCTAGTTTTTATGTGAACATATTTCCTTTTCCACCATAGGCCTCAAAGTGCTCCAAATGTCCACTTGCACATTCTACCAAAAGAGAGTTTCCAAACTGCTCAATCAAAAGAAATGTTTCACTCTGTTAGATAAATGCACACACCACAAAGTAGTTTCTCAGATTGCTTCTGTCTAGATATTATGTGAAGATATTTCTTTTTCTACCAAAGTTCACAAAGCACTCCAAATATCCACTTGAAGATTCTACAAAAAGAGAGTTTCAAAACATCTCAATCAAAAGAAAGCTTTCATTCTGTGAGATGGATGCACACATCACAAAGAATTTTCTCAGATTGCTTCTGTCTAGGTTTTATGTGAAGATATTTCCTTTTCTACCGTAGGCTGCAAAGTGCTCCAAATGTCCACTTGCAGATTCTAGAAAAAGAGAGTTTCAAAACTGCTCAATCTAAAGAAAGGTTTCTCTCTTTGAGATGAACCCACACATCACAAAGAAGTTTCCCAGATTACTTCTGTCTAGATTTTATGTGAAGATATTTCCTTTTCTACCATGGGCCTCAAAGACCTCCAAATAGCCACTTGCAGACTCTACAAAAAGAGTGTTTAAAAACTGCTCAATCAAAGAAAGGTTCAACTCAGTAACATAAATGCACACATCACTAAGAAGTTTTACAGAATTCTTCTGTCTAGTTTTTATCTGAAGATATTTCCTTTTCCACAGTAGGTCTCAAAGCTCTATAAATGTCAACTTCCGGATTCTACAAAAAGAGAGTTTCCAAACTGCACAATCAAAAGAAAGGTTTCACTCGGTGAGATAAACACACAGATCACAAAGAAATTTCTCAGATTTTTTCTTTGTTGATTTTTTGTGAAGATATTTCCTTTCCTTCTATAGACCGCAAAGGGCTTCAAATGTCCACTTGCAGATTCTACAAAAAGAGTGTTTCCAAACAGCACAATCAAAAGTAATGTTCAATTCTATGAGATGAATGCACACGTCATAAAGAAGTTTCTCAGAATTATTCTGTCTAGTTTTTATGTGAACATATTTCCTTTTCCACCATAGGCCTCAAAGCACTCCAAATATTCACTTGCAGATTATTCCAAAAGAGAGTTTCCAAACTGCTCAATCAAAAGAAAGGTTTCACTGTGTGAGATGAATGCACACACCACAAATAAGTTTCTCAGATTGCTTCTGTCTAGATTTTATGTGAAGATATTTATTTTTCTACCATAGGCCTCAAAGTGCTACAGATGTCCAGTTGCAAATTCTACAAAAAGAGTGTTTCCAAACTGCTCAATCAAAAGAAAGTTTCAACTCTGTGAGATGAACCCACACATCACAAAGGAGTTTCTCAGAATTCTTCTGCATACTTTGTACATGAAGATGTTTCCTTTTCCACCACAGGCCACAAAGTGTTCCAAATGTCCACTTGCAGATTCTACAAAAAGAGAGTTTCAAAACATCTCAATCAAAAGAAAGGTTTCATTCTGTGAGATTAACACACACATCACAAAGAAGTTTCTCAGTTTGCTTCTGTCCAGATTTCATGTGAAGATATTTTCTTTTCTACCATAAGCCGCAAAGCACTCCAAATCTCCACTTGCAGATTCTACAAAAAGAGTGTTTCCAAACTGCTCAATCAAAAGAAAAGTTCAACTCTGAGATATGAATGCACACATCACAAAAAGTTTCTCAAAATTCTTCTGTCTGGTTTTTAAGTGAATGTATTTCCTTTTCCACTATAATTCTCAAAGGACTCCAATAGTCCAATTGCAGATTCTACAAAAAGAGACCTTCAAAACTGCACAATCAAAAAGAATATTTCTCTCTTTGAGATAAATGCACACATCATGAAGAAGTTTCTTCGTTACTTCTGTCTACATTTTATGTGAAGATATTTCCTTTTCTACTATGGGCCACAAAGATCTTGAAATATCCACTTGCAGATTCTACAAAAACAGTTTTTCCAAACAGCTCAATCAAACGAAAAGTTCAACTCTGTGAGATGAATGCACACGTCACAAAGAAATTTCTCAGAATTCTTCTGTCTAGTTTTTATGTTAAGATATTTCCTTTTCCACCATAGGCCTCAAAGTTCTCCAAATGTCCACTTACAGATTCTATCAAAAGAGTGTTTCCAAAATGCTCTATCAAAAGAAAATTTCAACCTGTGAGATGAATGTACACTTCTCAAAGAAGTTTTTCAGAATTCTTTTGTCTAGTTTTTATGTGAACATACTTCCTTTTGGAACATAGGTCTCAAATTGCTTTAAATGTCCACTAACAGATTCTACAAAAACAGAGTTTCAAAACTGCTCAATCAAAAGAAAGATTTCACTATGTGAGATGAAGACACACATGACAAAGAAGTTTCTTGGATTGCTTCTGTCTAGATTTTAAGTAAATATATTTCCTTTTCCACCATAGACCACAAAGCGCTCCAAATATCCACTTACAGAGTCTCCAAAAAGAGTGTTTCCAAACTGCTCAATTAAAATAATGGTTCAACTCTGTGATATGAATGCACACATCACAAAGAACTTTCTCAGAATTCTTCTGTCTAGTTTTAATGTGAAGGTATTTCCTTTTCCAACAAAGTCCTCAAAGCTCTCCAAATGTCCACTTGCAGATTCTACAAAAAGAGAGTTTCAAAACTGCCCAATGAAAAGAAAGTTTTCACTCTGTGAGATGAACACACACATCTCAAAGAAGTTTCTCAGATTGCTTCTGTCTAGATTTTAGGTGAAGATATTTCCTTTTCCATCATAGGCCACAAATCACTCATAATGTCTACTTGCAGATTCTACAAAACGAGTTTTACCAAACTGCTCAATCAAAAGAATGGTTCAAATCTTTGATATGAATGCACAAATCAAATAGAAGTTTCTCAGAATTCCTCTGTCTAGTTTTTATGGGAAGATGTTTCCTTTTCCACCATTGGCCTCAAAGTGCACCAAATGTCCACTTGCAGATTCTACAAAAGGAGAGTTTCTAAACTTCTCAATGAAAAGAAAGATTTCAATCTTTGAGATGAACACAATCACAAAGAAGTTTCTCACATTGCTTCTGTCTATATTTTAGGTGAGGATATTTCCTTTTCTTCCATATGCCGCAAAGCGATCCAAATTTCCACTTGCAGATTCTACAAAAAGTGTGTTTCCAAACTGCTCAATCAAAAGAAAGGTTCAAATCTGTGAGATGAATGCACAGTTCAGAAGCAAGTTTCGCAGAATGCTTCTGTGTAGTTTTTATGTGAAGATATTTCGTTTTTCACCATAGGCCTGAAAGAGCTCCAAATGTCCACTTGCAGATTCTACAAAAAGAGAGTTTCAAAACTGCTCTATCAAAAGAAAATTTTCACTAAGTGAGATGAGTGCACACATCACAAAGAAGTTCTTCAGATGGCTTCTGTCTAGATTTCACGTGACGATATTTCCTTTTCTACCATAGGCCGCAAAGGACCCCAAATGTCCACTTGCAGATTCTACAATAGAAGTGTTTCCAAACTGCTCAATTAAAAGAAAAGTTCAACTCTGCGAGATGAATGCACACATCACAGAGAAGTTTCTCAGAATTCTTCTGTCTAGTTTTTATATGAAGATATTTCCTTTTCCACCATAGGCTGCCAGTCACACAAAATGTCCACTTGCAGATTCTACAAAAGGAGAGTTTCCAAACTGCTCAATCAAAAGAAAGTTTTCACTCTGTGAGATAAACATGCACATCATAAAGAAGTTTCTCAGAAGACTTCTGTCCAGATTTGATGTGAAGATATTTCCTTTTCCACCATAGGCTGCAAAGCCCTCCAAATATCCACTTGCAGGATCTGCAAAAACAGTGTTTCCAAACAGCTCAGTCAAAAGAGAGGTTCAACTCTGTGGGATGAACACACACATCACAAAAAGTTTCTCAGATTTCTTCTATCTGGTTTTTGTGTGAAGATATTTCCTTTTCCACTGTAGGCCTCAAAGCGCTCCAAATGTCCACTTGCAGATTCTACAAAAGGAGAGTTTCAAAACTGCTCAGTGAAAAGAAGGGTTTCACTCTGTGAGGTTAATGCACACATCACAAAGAAGTTTCTCAGATTGCTTCTGTCTAGATGTTATATGAAGATATTTCCTTTTGTATCATAGGCTGCAAATCACTCCAAATGTCCACTTGCAGATTCTACAAAAACAGAGTTTCAAAACTGCCCAATGAAAAGAAAGTTTTCACCCTGTGAGATGAACACCCACATCTCAAAGAAGTTTCTCAGATTGCTTCTGTCTAGATTTTATGTGAAGATATTTCCTTTTCCATCATAGGCCACAAAGCACTCATAATGTCTACTTGCAGATTCTACAGAAAGAGTTTTTCCAAACTGCTCAATCAAAAGAACGGTTCAACTCTTTGATATGAATGCACAAATCAAATAAAAGTTTCTCAGAATTCCTCTGTCTAGTTTTTATGGGAAGATATTTCCTTTTCCACCATTGGCCTCAAAGTGCTCCAAATGTCCACTTGCAGATTCTACAAAAGAAGGGTTTCTAAAGTGCTCAATGAAAAGAAAGGTTTCACTCTTTGAGATGAATGCACACTTCACAAAGGTGTTTCTCATATT
Organism: Hylobates moloch; assembly: GCF_009828535.3. NCBI lineage: Eukaryota > Metazoa > Chordata > Mammalia > Primates > Hylobatidae > Hylobates > Hylobates moloch. The sequence continues at coordinate 33,771,562 of NW_026652293.1, read as the reverse complement.
GCTTCTGTCTATATTTCATGTGAAGATATTTCCTTTTCTTCCATACACCGCAAAGTGCTCCAAATCTCCACTTGCAGATTCTACAAAAAGTGTGTTTCCAAACTGCTCAATCAAAAGAAAGTTTCAAATCTGTGAGATGAATTTACACATCACAAAGAAGTTTTTCAGAATCCTTTTATCTAGTTGTTATGTGAACATATTTCCTTTTCGAATATATTTCCTTTTCAAATCACTTTAAATGTCCACTAGCAGATTCTGCAAAAAGAGAGTTTCAAAACTGCTCAATCAAAAGAGAGATTTCAGTATATGAGATGAAGGCACACATCACAAAGAAGTTTTTCAGATTGCTTCTGTCTAGATTTTAAGTAAATATATTCCCTTTTCCACCATAGGCCACGAAGTGCTCCAAATATCCACTTGCAGAGTCTACAAATAGAGTGTTTCCAAACTGCTCAATTAAAAGAATGGTTCAACTCTGTGATATGAATGCACACATTACAAAGAACTTTCTCAGAATTCTTCTGTCTAGTTTTAATGTGAAGGTATTTCCTTTTCCAACAAAGTCCTCAAAGCGCTCCAAATGTCCACTTGCAGATTCTACAAAAAGAGAGTTTCAAAACTGCCCAATGAAAAGGAAGCTTTCACTGTTTGAGATGAATGCACACATCTTAAAGAAGTTTCTCAGATTGCTTCTGTCTAGATTTGATGTTAAGATATTTCCTTTTCCATCATAGGCCACAAAGCACTCATAAAGTCTACTTGCAGATTCTACAAAAAGAGTTTTTCCAAACTGCTCAATCAAAAGAACGGTTCAACTCTTTGATATGAACCCACAAATCAAATAGAAGTTTCTCAGAATTCCTCTGTCTAGTTTTTATGGGAAGATATTTCCTTTTCCACCATTGGCATCAAAGTGCTCCAAATGACCACTTGCAGATTCTACAAAAGGAGAGTTTCTAAACTGCTCAATGAAAAGAAAGGTTTCACTCTGTGAGATGAATGCACACATCACAAAGAAGTTTCTCACATTGCTTCTGTCTATATTTTATGTGAAGATATTTCCTTTTCTTCCATATGCCACAAAGCGCTCAAAATTTCCACTTGCAGATTCTACAAAAATTGTGTTTCCAAACTGCTCAATCAAAAGTAAGGTTCAACTCTGTGAGACAAATGCACAGATCAGAAGCAAGTTTCACAGAATGCTTCTGTGTAGGTTTTATGTGAAGATATTTCATTTTCCACCATAGGCCTCAAAACACTCCAAATGTCCACTTGCAGATTCTACAAAAAGAGAGTTTCAAAACTGCTCAATCAAAAGAAAGTTTTCACTCAGTGAGATGAGTGCCCACATTACAAAGAAGTTCCTCAGATGGCTTCTGTCTAGATTTTATGTGAAGATATTTCCTTTTCTACCATACGCCACAAAGGACCCCAAATGTCCACTTGCAGATTCTACAAAAGAAGTGTTTCCAAAATGCTCCAGTAAAAGAATGCTTCAAATTTGTGAGGTGAATGCACACATCACAAAGAAGTTTCTCAGAATTCTTCTGTCTAGTATTTATATGAAGATATTTCCTTTTCCAAACCAAGCTGCCAGGCTCAGAAAATGTCCACTTGCAGATTCCACAAAAGGAGAGTCTCAAAACTGCTCAATCAAAAGAAAGTTTTCACTATGTGAGATGAACACACACATCATAAAGAAGTTTCTCAGAAGGCTTCTGTCCAGATTTGATGTGAAGATATTTCCTTTTCCACATTGGCTGCAAAGCCTTCCAAATATCCACTTGCAATATCTACAAAAACAGTGTTTCCAAACAGCTCAGTCAAAAGAGAAGTTCAACTCTGTGGGATGAACACACACATCACAAAGTGTTTCTCAGATTTCTTCTGTCTAGTTTTTTTGTGAAGATATTTCCTTTTCCACTGTAGGCATCAAAGAGTTCCACATGTCCACTTGCAGATTCTACAAAAGAAGAGTTTCAAAACTCCTCAGTGAAAAGAAAGGTTTCACTCTGTGAGGTGAATGCACACACCACAAAGAAGTTTCTCAGATTGCTTCTGTCTAGATTTCATATGAAGATATTTCCTTTAGTACCATAGGCCACAAAGTGCTCCAAATGTCCACTTGCAGATTCTACAAAATGAGTGTTTCCAAACTGCTCAATCAAAAGAAAGGTTGGACTCTGTGACATGAATGCACACATCACAAACCTTTTTTCAGAATTCTTTTGTCTAGTTTTTATGTGAAGGCATTTCCTTTCCACCATAGTCCTTAAATAACTTCTAATGTCCACTTGCAGATTCTACAAAAAGAGAGTTTCAAAACTGCTCAATCAACAGGCAGGTTTCACTGTGTGATATGAACACACACATAAAAAGGAAGATTCTCAGATTGCTTCTGTCTAGATTTTAAGTTAAGATATTTCCTTTTCTACCATAGGCCACAAGGTGCTGCAAATATCCACTTGCAAATTCTACAAAAAGAGTGTTTCCAAACTGCCCAATCAAAAGAAAACTTCAACTCTGTGAGATGAATGCACACATCTCAAAGTAGTTTCTCAGAATTCTTCTGTCTAGTTTTGATGTGAAGATATTTTCTTTTCCACCATAGGCCTCAAAGCACTCCAAATGTCCACTTGCAGATTTTACCAAAAGAGTGTTTCCAAACTGCTCAATCAAAAGAAACGTGTAACTCTGTGAGATGAATGTACACATCACAAAGAAGTTTCTTAGAATTCTTCTGTCTAGTTTTTATGTGAAGATAATTCCTTTTCCACAACAGGTCTCAAAGTACTCTGAATGTCCACATGTAGATTCTACAAAAAGAGAGTTTCTACATAAAGGGAGTTTCCAAACTGCTCAATCAAAAGAAAGATTTCACTGTGTGTGATGAAGGCACATATCACAAAGAACTTTCTCAGATTGCTTCTGTCTAGATTTTGTGTGAAAATATTTCCTTTTCTACCATAGACAGCAAAGTGCTCCAAATGTCCACTTGCAGATTCTACAAAAAGAGTGTTTACAAACTGCACAATCAAAAGAAAGTTTCAATTCTGTGAGATGAATGTACACATCACAAAGTAGTTTCTCAGAATTCTACTGTCTACTTTTTATGTGAAAATGTTTCCTTTTTCACCATAGGCCTCAAAGCGCACCAAATGTCCTCTTGCAGATTTTACAAAAAGAGAGTTTCAAAACTGCTCAATCAAAAGAAAGGTTTCCCTCTGTGAGATGAACGCACACATCACAAAGAAGTATTTCAGATTGCTTCTGTGTAGATTTCATGTGAAGATACATCGTTTTCCACCATAGGCCTCAAAGCGCTCCAAATGTCCACATGCAGATTCTACAAGAAGAGTGTTTCAAAACTCCTCAGTCAAAAGAAAGTTTTCACTCTGTGAGATGAATGCACACATCCAAAGAAGTTTCTCAGATAGCTGCTGTCTAGATTTTAAGAGAAGATATTTCCATATCTACCATATGCAGCAAAGCGCTCCAAATATCCACTTGCCAATTCTACAAAAAGAGTGTTTCCAAAATACTCAATAAAAGAAAGGTTCAACTCTGTGAGATGAATGCACACATTGCAATGATGTTTCTCAGAATTCTTCTGTCTAATTTTTTTTATGTGAAGATATTTCCTTTTCCACCATAGGCCTCAAATAGCTCCAGATGTCCACCTGCAGATGCTATAAAAAGAGAGTTTCAAAACTGCTCAATAGAAAGAAATGTTTCACTCTGTGAGATGAATGCACACATCACAAAGAAGTTTCTCAGATTGCTTCTGTCTAGATTTTATGTGAAGATATTTCATTTTCTATCATAGGCTGCAAAGCATTCCAAATGTCCACTTGCAGATTCTACAAAAAGATCTCAAAAAAAAATTTTAATCTGTGTGAAGGACACATCAGAAAAATTTCTCAGTTTTTGTCTAGATGTTATGTGAAGTCTGCAAAGCGCTAAAATGTCCACCTGCAGTTTTTATAAAGAGTATTTCCATACTGCTCAATCAAAAGAAGTGTTCAACTCTCTGAGATGAATGGTTGCATCACAAAGAAGTTTCCCAGAATTTTTCTGCCTAGTTTTAATGTGAAGATACGTCTTTTTCCAAAAGAGGCCTCAAAGTGCTTCAAATGTCCAGTTGCAGATTCTACAAAAAGAGAGTTTCAAAACTGCTTAATCAACACAAAGTTTTCACTCTTTGAGATGAATGCTCTCATCACAAAGAAGTATCTCAGATTGTTTCTGTCTAGATTTTATGTGAAAATATTTCATTTTCTACCATAGGCCACAAAGCGCTCCAAATGTCGACCTTCAGATACTACAAAAAGAGAGTTTTCAAACTGCTGAATCAAAAGAAAGGTTCAATCCAATGAGATGAAAACACGCATCACAATGTAGTTTCTCAGAATTATTCTGTCTAGCTTTCTGTGAAGATATTTTGTTTTCCACCATAGGCCGCAAAGCCCTCCAAATATCGACTTGTAGATTCTTCAAAAAGACAGTTTCAAACCTGATGAATCGAAAGAAAATTTTAACTCTGTTAGATGATGGGCTCATCACAAAGAAGTTTCTCACGTTTCTTCTGTCCAGATATGATGTGAAGATATTTCCTTTTCTACCATCGGCCACCACATGCTCCAAATGTCCACCTGCAGATCCAGCAAGAAGGGAGTTTCCAAACTGCTCAATCAAAAGAATGGTTTCACTCTGTGAGCTGAACGCACACATGCAAAGAACTTTCTCAGATTGCTTCTGTCTAGATTTTATGTGAAGATATTTCCTTTTCTACCATAGGAAGCAAAGTTCTCCAAATGTCCACTTGCAGATTCTACAAAAAAGAGGGTTTCCAAACTGCACAATCAAAAGAAAGGTTCAACTCTGTGAGATGAAAGCACACATCACAAAGAAGTTTCTCAGATTGTTTTTCTGTAGTTTTGATGTGAAGACATTTCCTTTTCCACAATAGGCCTCAAAGTGCTTGAAATGTCCACTAGTAGATTCTACAAAACGAGAGTTTCAAAACTGTTCAATCAAAAGAAAGGTTTCACTCTGTGAGATGAATGCACACATCACAAAGCAGTTTCTCAGATGGCTTCTGTCTAGATTTTATGTGAAGATATTTCCTTTTCTACAATAGGCCTCAAGGTGCTCCAAATGTCCACTTGCAGATTGTACAAAAAGAGAGTTCCAAAACTGCTCAATCAAAAGAGATGTTTCACTCTGTGAGATGAATGCACAAATTTCCAAAAAGTTTCTCAGATTGCTTCTGTCTAGATTTTATGTGAAGATATTTCCTTTTCTACCATAGGCTGCAAAGCGCTCAAAATGTCCACTTGAAGATTCTAAAAAAAGAGTGTTTCCAAACTGCTCAATCAAGAGAAAGGTTCAACTCTTCAACTTGAAGGCACACAACACAAAAAGGTTTCTCAGAAGTATTCTGCCTAGTTTTTATGAGAAGATATTTCCTTTTCCACAACAGGTCTCAAAGCCCTCAAAATGTCCACTTGTAGATTCCACAAAAAGAGAGTTTCAAAACTGCGGAATGAAAAGAAAGGTTTCAGTCTGTGAGATGAATGCCCAAATCACAAAGGAGTTTCTCAAAATTCTTCTGTCTAGTTTTTATGTGAAGATATTTCCTTTTCTACCATAGGCCTCAAAGCACTCCAAATGTCCACTTGCAGATTCTACAAAAAGATGTTTTCAAAACTGCTCAATCAAAAGAAATATTTCACTCTCTGAGATGAATTCACATATCACAAAGAAGTTTCTCAGAATTCATCTGTCTAGTTTTTATGTGAATATATTTCCTTTTCCACCATAGGCCTCAAAGAGCTCCAAATGTCCATTTCCACATACTATAAAAATAGAGTTTCAAAGCTGCTCAATCAAAAGAAAGGTTTCATTATGTGAGATGAGCCCACACATCACAAAGTAGTTTCCCAGATTGCTTCTGTCTAGTTTTTATGTGAAAATATTTACTTTTCTACTGTAGGCCACAAAATGCTTTAAAGGTCCACTTGCAGATTCTGCAAAAAGAGTGTTTTGAAACTGCTCAAACTAATGAAAAGTTCAACTCTGTGATATGAATGTACACATCAGAAATCACTTTCTCAGAATTCTTCTGTCTAGTTTTTATTTGAAGATATTTTCTTTTCCATCATAGCCCTAATATCACTCCAAATGTCTACTTGCAGGTTCTACAAAAAGAGAGTTTCAAAGCTGCTCAATCAGAAGAAAGGTTTCACTCTGTGAAATGAACGCACATATCCAAAGATGTTTCTGAGATTGCTTGTGTCTAGATTTTATGTGAAGATATTTCCCTTTCTAACATAGACTGCAAAGTGCTCCAAATATCCACTTGCAGATTCTACAAAAAGCGAGTTTCCAATCTTCTCAGTCAAAGAAAGATTTCACTCTGTAAGATGAATACACACATCAGAATAAAGTTTCTCAGACATAAAACTGGATAAAAGCATTCTGAAAAACTTCCTTGTGATGTGCATATTCACCTCACAGACCTGAGCCTTACTTTTGAAACTTACTCTTTTTGTAGAATATGCAAGTGGACTTTTGGAGTGCTTTGAGGTCTATCTTGGAAAAGGAAATATCTTCACCTAAAAACTATACAGAAGCATTCTGACAAACTTCTTTGAGATGTGTGCATTTATCTCACAGAGTTGAACCTTACTTTTGATAGAGCAGTTTTGAAAAACTCTTTTTGTAGAATCTGCAAGTGGGCATTTGGAGTGCTTTGAGGCCTATGGTGGAAAAGGAAATATCTTCAGATAAAAATTAGAAGTATTCTGACAATCTTCTTTAAGATGTGTGCATTGATCTCATGGAGTTCAACCTTACCTTTGATACAGCAGCTTTGAAACACTCTTTTTGAAGAATCTGTAAGTTGATATTTGGAGAGCTTTGAGGCCAAGGATGGAAAAGGAAATATCTTCACATAAAAATTAGACAGCAGCATTCTGACTAACTTCTTTGTGATGTGTGCATTCATCTTACAGAGTTGAACCTTACTTTTGATAGAGTAGTTTTGAAACACTCTTTTTGTAATATCTGCAAGGGACATTTAGAGTGCTTTGAAGCCTATCTTGGAAATGGAAATATCTTCACATAAAAACTAGACAGAAGCACTCTGACAAACTTCTTTCTGATTCGTGCATTCATCACACAGAGTTGAATCTTACTTTTGATTGAGCAGTTTTGAAACACTCTTTTTGTAGAACTTGCAATTGGACATATTGAGGGCTTTGAGGCTTATGATGGAAAAGGAAATATCTTCACATGAAAACTAGACAGAAGCATTGTGACAAACTTCTTTGTGATGTGTGCATTCATCTCACAGAGTTGAACCTTGCTTTTGATTGAGCAGCTTTGAAACACCCTTTTTGTAGAATTTGCAAGAGGACATTTGGAGTGCTTTGAGGCCTATCTGGTAAAGGGAAACATCTTCACATAAAAACTAGAAAGATGCAATCTGACCAACATCATTTTGATGTGTGCTTTCTCCTCACAGAGTTGAACCTTACTTTTGATAGAGCAGCATTGAAACACTCTTTTTGTAGTATCTGCAAGGGGACATTTGGAGCACTTTATGGCTATATTGAAAAGTATATGTCTTCACATAAAAACAAGACAGATGCATTCTGACAAATTTCTTTGTGAGAAGTGCATTCATCCCACTGAGTTGAACCTTACTTTTGATAGAGCAGTTTGGAAATACTCTTTTTGCAGAATCTCCAACTGGACATTTGGAGCACTTTGAGACCTATGGTGGAAAAAGAAATATCTTCACATATAAACCAGACAGAAACTTTCTAACAAACTTCTTTGTGATGGATGCATTCATCTCACAGAGTTGAAATTTACTTTTGATTGAGCAGATTTGAAACATTCTTTTTGTAGAATCTGCAAGTGGACATTTGGAGCAGTTTGAGGCCTTCGGTGGAAAAATAAATATCTTCACATAAAAACGAGACAGAAGCATTCTGACAAGCTTTTTTGTGATGTGTGCATTCATCTCACACAGTTGAAAATTTCTTTTGCTAGAACAGTTTTGAAACACTCTTTTTGTAGAACCTGCAATTGGACATTTGGAGTGCTTTGAGGCCTACAGTGGAAAAGGAAATATCTTCATATAAAAACTAGACAGAAACATTCTGACAAACTTCTTGGGATTCGTGTATTCATCTCACAGAGTTTAACCTTACTTTTGATATAGCAGTTTTGAAACTCTCTTTTTGTAGTATCTGCAAGGGGACATTTGTAGCACTTTGGGGCCTATCTTGGAAAAGGAAATATGTTACATAAAAACTAGACAGAAGCATACCGACAAGCTTCTTTGTGATGTGTGCATTCATCTCACAGAGTTGAACCTTACTTTTCACAGAACAGTTTTGAAACTCTCTTTTTGTAGTATCTACAAGGGGACATTTGGAGCACTTTGAGGCCTATGGTGGAAAAGGAAATATCTCCATATAAAAGCTAGACAGAAACATTCTGAGAAACTTCTTTGTGATGCTGCATTCATCTCAGAGAGTTGAACATTACTTTTGATAGAATAATTTTGAAACTTTTTGTAGTAACTGCAAGGGGACATTTGGAGCTCTTTAGGGCTATCATGGAAAAGGAAATATCTCCATATAAAAACTAGACAGAAGCATTCTGAGAAACTTCTTTGTGATGCTGCATTCATCTCAGAGAGTTGAACTTTACTTTTGATAGAATAATTTTGAAACCCTCTTTTTGTAGTAACTGCAAGGGGACATTTGGAGCTCTTTAGGGCTAACTCAGAAAAGGTTTTTATCTTCACATAAAAACCAGACAGAAGCATTCTGACAAACTTCTTTGTGATGTGTCCATTAATCTACAAAGTTGAACCTTACTTTTGATACAGCAGCTTTGAAATTCTCATTTTTTAGAATCTACAAGTGGACCTTTGGTGCGCTTTGAGACCTATAGTGGAATAGGAAATATCTTCATATAAAAACTAGACAGAAGCCTTCTGACAAACTTCTTTGTGATGCATGCATTCATCTCTCATAGTTGAACCTTACTTTTGATGCATCAGTTTGAAACACTCTTTTGGTAGAATCTGCAAGTGGACATTTGGAGTGCTTTCAGAATTATGGTGGTAAAGGAGACATCTTCACATAAAAACTAGATAGAAGCATTCTGAAAACTTATTTGTGACATGTGCATTCATCTCATTGTGTTGAATCTTACTTTTGATAAAGCAGTTTTGAAACACTCTTTTTGTAGAATCTGCCAGTGGACATTTGGAGCACTTTGAGGCCTCTGGTGGAAAAGGAAATATCTTCACATAAAAACTAGGCAGAAGCTTTCTGTCAAACATCTTTGTGATGTGTGCATTCATCTCACGGAGATGAAACCTACATTTGATGGAGAGCTTTGAAACACTTTTTGTAGAATCTGCAAGTGGACATTTGGAGTGCATTGAGGCCTATGGTGTTAAAGGAAACATCTTCACATAAAAACTAGGTAGAAGCATTCTGAGAAACTTCTTTTTGATGTGTTCATTCATCTCACAGAGTTGAACCTTACTTTTGATAGAGCAGTTTTGAAACACTCTTTTTGTGGAATCTGCCAGTGGACATTTGGATTGCTTTGAGGTCTATGGTGGATAAGAAAATATCTTCACATAAAAACTAGACAGAATCATTCTAAGAAACGTATTTGTGATGTGTGCATTCATCTCACAGAGTTGAACCTTACTGTTGATAGAGCAGTTTTGAAACACTCTTTTTATAGAATCTGCAAGTGGACGTTTTGTGGGATTTGAGGCCTACAGTGGAAAAGGAAATATCTTCACATAAAAGCTAGACAGAAGCATTCTGACCAACTTCTTTGTGATGTGTGCATTCATCTCACAGAGTTGAACTTTACTTTTGATACAGCAGTTTTCAAACACTCTTCTTGTAGAATCTGCAAGTGGAGATTTGGAGCACTTTGACACCTACAGTTAAAAAGGACATATCTTCATATAAAAACGACACAGAAGCATTCAGACAAACTTCTTTGTGATACGTGCATTCATCTCAGAGTCAAACTTTATTTTTGATGGAGCATTGTTGAAACTCTCTTTTTGTAGTCTCTTCAAGGGGACATTGGAGTGCTTTGAGGTCTACCATGGAAAAGAAATATCTTCACATATAAACTAGGCACAAGCATTCTGACAAACTTCTTTGTGATGTGTGCATTCACCTCACAGAGTTAAACCTTACTTTCAATTGAGCAGTTTTGAAAAGTAGACAGAAGCATTCTGACAAACTTTTTTGTGATGTGTTTATTCATCTCACAGAGTTGAAACCTACTTTTGATAGATCAGCTTTGAAACCATCTTTTTGTAGAATCTGAAGGTGGACATTTGGAGCACTTTGAGGCCTATGGTGGTAAAGGGAACATCTTAACATAAAAACTAGATAGAAGCATTCTGACAAACTTCTTTGATATGTGTGCATTCATCTCACAAAATTGAACCTTATTTTTCATAGAGCAGTTTTGAAACACTCTTTTTGTATAATCTGCCAGTGGACATTTGGTGAGCTTTGAGGCCAATAGTGGAAGAGGAAATATCTTCACATAAAAACTAGACACAAGCATTCTGACAAACTTCTTTGTGATGTGTGCGTTCATCTCACCAAGTTGAACCTTACATTTTATAGAGCAGCTTTGAAACACTCAGTTTGTAGAATCTGGAAATGGACATTTGGAGTGCTTTGAAGTCTATGATGGTAAAGGAAATATTTTCACATAAAAACTAGACAGAAGTATTCTGACAAACTTCTTTCTGATATGTGCATTCATCTCACAGAGTTGAACATTACTTTTGATAGAGCACTTTTGAAACACTCTTTTTGTAGAATCTGCAAGTGGACATTTGGAGCGCTTTGAGGCCTATGGTGGAAAAGGAAATATCTTCACATAAAAACTAGACA
>NW_026652293.1:33750028-33760582 GCF_009828535.3 Hylobates moloch | reverse complement strand
CATTCATCTCACAGAGTTGAACCTTACTGTTGATAGAGCAGTTTTGAAACACTCTTTTTATAGAATCTGCAAGTGGACGTTTTGTGGGCTTTGAGGCCTACGTTGGAAAAGGAAATATCTTCACATAAAAGCTAGACAGAAGCATTCTGACCAACTTCTTTGTGATGTGTGCATTCATCTCACAGAGTTGAACTTTACTTTTGATACAGCAGTTTTCAAACACTCTTCTTGTAGAATCTGCAAGTGGAGATTTGGAGCACTTTGACACCTACAGTTAAAAAGGACATATCTTCATATAAAAACGACACAGAAGCATTCAGACAAACTTCTTTGTGATACGTGCATTCATCTCAGAGTCAAACTTTATTTTTGATGGAGCATTGTTGAAACTCTCTTTTTGTAGTCTCTTCAAGGGGACATTGGAGTGCTTTGAGGTCTACCATGGAAAAGAAATATCTTCACATATAAACTAGGCACAAGCATTCTGACAAACTTCTTTGTGATGTGTGCATTCACCTCACAGAGTTAAACCTTACTTTCAATTGAGCAGTTTTGAAAAGTAGACAGAAGCATTCTGACAAACTTTTTTGTGATGTGTTTATTCATCTCACAGAGTTGAAACCTACTTTTGATAGATCAGCTTTGAAACCATCTTTTTGTAGAATCTGAAGGTGGACATTTGGAGCACTTTGAGGCCTATGGTGGTAAAGGGAACATCTTAACATAAAAACTAGATAGAAGCATTCTGACAAACTTCTTTGATATGTGTGCATTCATCTCACAAAATTGAACCTTATTTTTCATAGAGCAGTTTTGAAACACTCTTTTTGTATAATCTGCCAGTGGACATTTGGTGAGCTTTGAGGCCAATAGTGGAAGAGGAAATATCTTCACATAAAAACTACACACAAGCATTCTGACAAACTTCTTTGTGATGTGTGCATTCATCTCACCAAGTTGAACCTTACATTTTATAGAGCAGCTTTGAAACACTCAGTTTGTAGAATCTGGAAATGGACATTTGGAGTGCTTTGAAGTCTATGATGGTAAAGGAAATATTTTCACATAAAAACTAGACAGAAGTATTCTGACAAACTTCTTTCTGATATGTACATTCATCTCAGAGAGTTGAACATTACTTTTGATAGAGCACTTTTGAAACACTCTTTTTGTAGAATCTGCAAGTGGACATTTGGAGCGCTTTGAGGCCTATGGTGGAAAAGGAAATATCTTCACATAAAAACTAGACAGAATCATTCTGACAAACTTCTTTGTGATGTATGCGTTCATCTCACAAAGATGAACTTTACTTTCGTAGAGCAGTTTTCAAACACTCTTTTTGTAGAATCTGCCAGTGGACATTTGGAACACTTTGAGGACTTTGGTGGAAAAGGAAATATTTTCATATAAAAAGGAGACAGAAGCATTCTCACAAACTTCTTTGTGATGTGTGCATTCATCTCACAGTGTCGAGTCTTAGTTTTGATAAAGCAGTTTTGAAACACACTTTTGGTAGAATCTGTAAGTGAACATTTGGAGTGCATTGAGGCCTATGGTGGAAAAGGAAATATTTCCAAATCAAAACTAGAAAGAAGCATTCTGACAAACTTCTTTGTGATGTGGACATTCATCTCTCAGAGTTGAATCTTACTTTTGATAGAGCAGGTTTGGTACACTCTTTTTGTAGAATCTACAAGTGGACATTTGGAGCGCTTTGAGGCCCATGGTGGAAAAGGAAATAGCTTCACATAAAAATTAGACAGAAGCATTCTGACAAACTTCCTTCTGATGTGAATTCATCTCCATCTCACAGAGATGAACCTCACTTTTGATTGAGCAGCTTTGAAACACTCTTTTTGTAGAACCTGCAAGTGGAGATTTGGGGCACTTTGTGGCCTACGGTGGAAAAAGAAATATCTTCATATAAAAAGGAAACAGAAGCATTCTGACAAAATTCTTTGTGTTGTGTGCATTCATCTCACAGAGTTGAAACTTATTTTTGATAGAGTAGTTTGGAAACCCTCTTTTTATAGAATTCACAAGTGGACATTTGGAATGCTTGGAAGCCTATGGTGGAAAAGGAATTATCTCTACATAAAAACTAGACAGAAGCATTATGAGAAACTTCTTTGTGATGTGTGCATTCATCTCACAGAATTCGACCATACTTTTGATAGAGCAGTTTTGAAATACTCTTTTTGTAGAATCTGCAAGTGGACATTTGGAGTGCTTTGAGGCATATGGTGGAAAAGGTAATATCTTCACATAAAAACTAGAGAGAAGGCCGGGCACGGTGGCTCATGCTTGTAATCCCAGCACTTTGGGAGGCCGAGGCGGGCGGATCATGAGGTCAGGAGATCGAGACCACGGTGAAACCCCGTCTCTACTAAAAATACAAAAAAAATTAGCCGGGCGTGGTGGTGGGCGCCTGTAGTCCCAGCTACTCGGAGAGGCTGAGGCAGGAGAATGGCGTGAACCCGGGTGGTGGAGCTTGCAGTGAGCCGAGATTGCGCCACTGCACTCCAGCTGGGCGACAGAGCGAGACTCCGTCTCAAAAAAAAAAAAAAAAAAAACTAGACAGAAGAATTCTGAGAAACTTGTTTGTGATGTGTGTGTTCATCTCAAAGAGTTAAACCTTTCTTTTGATTGAGCAGTTTGGAAATACTCTTTTTTTATAATCTGCAAGTGGACATTTGGAACGCTTAGTGGGCTATGGTAGAAAAGGAAATATCTTTGCAAAAAATCTAGACAGAAGTGATGTGAGAAACTTCTTTGTGATGACTGCATTCATCTCACAGAATAAAACTTTCTTCTGAGTGAACAGTTTGAAAACTCTCTTTTTGTATAATATGGAAGTGGACATTTGGAGCACTTTGTAGCCTATAGTAGAAAAGGAAATATCTTCCCATAAAATCTAGACAGAAGCAAACTGAGAAACTTCTTTGTGATGAGTGCATTCACCTCACAGAGTGAAACCTTTCTTTTGATGGGGCAATTTTGAAACTCTCTTTTTGTAGAATCTGCAAGTGGACATTTGGAGTGCTTTGAGGCCAATAATGGAAAAGGAAATATCTTAAAATAAAAACTATACAGAAGAATTCTGAGAAACTTCTTTGTGATGTGTGTGTTCATCTCACCAATTTTAACCTTTCTTTTGATTGAGCAGTTTGGAAATGCTGTTTTTGTAGAATCTGCAAGTGGGCATTTGGAGGTATTTGCAGCCTATGGAAGAAAAGGAAATACCTTCACATAAAATCTAGACAGAAGCAATCTGTGAAACTTGTTAGTAATGTGTGTATTCACGTCACAGAGTGAAACCTTTCTTTTGACCTAGGAGTTTGGAAACTCTCTTTTTGTAGTATCTGCAAGTTTACATACGGAGCACTTTGAGGCCTATGGTGGAAAAGGAAATATCTTCACATAAAAACTATACAGAAGAATTTTGAGAAACCTCTTTGTGATGTGTGCATTCAACTCTCAGAGTTGAACCTTTCTTTTGATTGAGCAGTGTAGAAACACACTTTTTATAGAATCTGCAAGTGGACATATGGAGCGGTTCGCGGCCTGTGGTAGAGAAGGAAATAGCTTCACATAAAATCTAGACAGAAGCAATGTGAGAAACTTCTTTGTTATGAGTGCATTCATCTCTCAGAGTGAAACATTTCTTATGATTGAGCAGATTGGAAACTCTCTTTTTGTAGAATCTGCAAGTGGACATTTGGAGCACTTTGCAGACTCTGGTAGAAAAAAATACTTTCACATAAATTGTAGACATAAGTAATCTGATAAACTTCTCTGTGATGTATGCATTCATCTCACAGAGTGAAACTTTTCTTTTGATTAAGCTTTTTGGAAACACTCTCTTTGTAGAATCTGCAAGTGGACATTCTGAGCACATTGCAGCCTATGGAAGAAAAGGAAATATCTTCACATAAAATCTAGATAGAAGCAATATGAGAAACTTCTTTGTTTTGTGTGCATTCATCTCACAGATTGATACCATTCTTTTGATTGAGCAGTTTGAAAACTCTCATTTTGTAGAATCTGCAAGTGGACATTTGGAGCAATTTAAGGCCTACGGTGAAATAGGAAATATCTTCACATATAAACTAGACAGAAGAATTCTGAGAAATTTCCTTGTGATGGGTGCATTCACCTCACAGAGTTGAACCTTTGTTTTGATTGAGCAGTTTGGACACACTCTTTTTGTAGAATCTGCAAGTGGACATTTGGAGTGCTTTGCAGCCTTTAGTAGAAAAGGAAATATCTTCACATAAAATTTAGACAGAAGCAATCTGAGGAACTTCCTTGTGATGAGTGCATTCATCTCACAGAGTAAAAATTTTCTTCTGATTGAGCAGTTTGGAAAGTCTCTTTTTGTAGAATCTGGAAGTGGACATTGGGAGCACTTTGTGGCCTATGGTAGAAAAGGAAATCTCTTCACATAAAATCTACACAGAAGCTATCTGAGAAACTTGTTTGTTATGTGTGCATTCATCTCACAGAGTGAAACTTTTCTATTTACTGAGCAGTTTGGAAACTCTCTTTTTGTAGTATCTGTAAGTGGACATTTGGAGAACTTCGAGGCCAACGGTTGAAAAGTAAATGTCTGCACATAAAATCTAGACCGAAGCAATCTGAGAAACTTCTTTGTGATGTGTGCATTCATCTCACAGATTGATACCTTTCTTTTATTAGAGCAGTTTGGAAACTCTCTTTTTGTAGAATCTGCAAGTGAACACTTGGAGAGCTTTGAAGCCTTTGGTGGAAAAGGAAATATCTTCACATAAAAAATAGACAGAAAAATTCTGAGAAACTTCTTTCTGATGTGTGCGTTCATGTCACAGAGTTGACCTTTTCTTTTCATTGAGCAGTTTGGAAACACTCTTTTTGTAGAATCTGCAAGTGGACATTTGGGGCACTTTTAGGCCAATGGTTGAAAAGGAAATATCTGCAGATAAAATCTAGACCGAAGCAATCTGAGAAACTTCTTTGTGATGTGTGCATTCATCTCACAGATTGATACTTTTCTTTTGTTAGAGGAGTTTGGAAACTCTCTTTTTGCAGAATCTGCAAGTGAACACTTGGAGCGCTTTGAAGCCTTTGGTGAAAAAGGAAATATCTTCACATAAAAACTAGACAGAAAAATTCTTAGAAACTTCTTTCTGATGTGTGCATTCATGTCACAGAGTTGAACTTTTCTTTTCATTGCGCAGTTTGGAAACACTCTTTTTGTAGAATCTGCAAGTTGACATTTGGAGCGCTTTGCGGCCTATGGTATAAAAGGAAATATCTTCACATAAAATCTGGACAGAAGCAATCTGAGAAACTTCTTTGTGATGTGTGTATTCTTCTCACAGAGTGAAACCTTTCTTTTCATTTAGCTGTTTGGAAACTCTTTTTTTTGGAGAATCTGCATGTGAACATTTGGAGCGCTTTGAGGCCTTCGGTGGAAAAGGAAATCTCTTCAAATAAGAACTAGACAGAAGAATTCTGAGAAAAATTTTTGTGATGTGTGCGTTCATCTCACACCTTTGAAATTTTCTTTTGATTGAGCAGTTTGGAAACACTCTTTTTGTAGAATCTGCAAGGGGATATTTGGAGCACTTTGTGGCCTATGGTTGAAAAGGAAATATCTTCACATACAATCTAGACAGAAGCAGTCTGAGAAACTTCTTTAGGATGAGTGCATTCATCTAACAGAGTGAAAACTTCCTTTTGATTGAGTAGTTTGGAAACTCTCTTTTTGTAGAATCTGCAAGTGCACATTTTGAGCGCTTTGAGGCCTATGTTGGAAAAGGAAATACCTACAAATAAAACTAGAGAGAAGAATTCTGAGAAACTTCTTTGCCAGGCGTGGTGGCGGGCACCTGTAGTCCCAGCTACTCAGAGAGGCTGAGGCAGGAGAATGGCGTGAACCCCGGAGGCGGAGCTAGCAGTGAGCCGAGATCGCGCCACTGCACTCCAACCTGGGTGACAGAGCGAGACTCCGTCTCAAAAGTTTGGAAATGCTGTTTTTGTAGAATCTGCAAGTGGGCATTTGGAGCACTTTGTGGCCTATGGGAGTAAAGGAAATATCTTCACATAAAATCCAGACAGAAGCAATCTTTGAAACTTGTTTGTATTGTGTGCATTCACGTCACAGAATTAAACATTTCTTTTGACTGAGCAGTTTGGAAACTCTCTTTTCACAGCATCTGCAAGTGGACATATGGAGCGCTTTGAGGCCCACGGTGGGAAAGGAAATATCTTCACATGAAATCTAGACAGAAGCAATCTGAGAAACTTCTTTGTAATGAGTCCATTCACCTCACAAAGTGAAACCATTCTTTTGATGGAGCCATTTGGAAAGTCTCTTTTTGTAGAATCTGCAAGCAGACATTTGGAGAGCTTTGAGGCATATGGTTGAAAAGGAAATATCTTCATATATAAACTAGAGAGAAGAATTCTGAGAAACTTCCTTGTAATGTGTGTATTAACCTCACAGAGTCGAACCTTTCTTTTTATTGAGCCGTTCAGAAACACTCTTTTTGTAGAATCTGTAAGTGGACATTTGGAGCGCTTTGCGGCCTTTAGTAGGAAAGGAAATATCTTCAAATAAAATCTAGATAGAAGCAATCTGAGAAACTTCTTTGTGATGAATGCATTCATATCACAGAATGAAAACTTTCTTTTGAGTGAGCAGTTTGGAAACTCTCTTTTTGAATAATCTGGAAGTGGACATTTGGAGCGCTTTGTAGCCTATAGTAGAAAAGGAAATACCTTTCCATAAAATCTAGACAGAAGCAAACTGAGAAACTTCTTTGTAATGAGTGCATTCACCTCACAGAGTGAAACCTTTTTTTTGATGGAGCAATTTTGAAACTCTCTTTTTGTAGAATCTGCAAGTGGACATTTGGAGCACTTTGAGGCCTATGGTGGAAAAGGAAATATCTTAAAATAAAAACTAGACAAAAGAATTCTGAGAAACTTCTTTGTGATGTGTGTGTTCATCTCACCAATTTGAACCTTCCTTTTGATTGACCAGTTTGGAAACACTGTTTTTGTAGAATCTGCAAGTGGGCATTTTGAGTGCTTTGCGGCCTATGGAAGAAAAGGAAATATCTTCACATAAAATCTAGACAGAAGCAATCTTTAAAACTTGTTTATAATGTGTGCATTCACGTCACAGAGTGAAACTTTTCTTTTGACTGAGCAGTTTGGAAACTCTCTTTTTGCCGTATCTGCAAGTGGACATACAGAGTGCTTTGAGGCCCACAGTGGAAAAGGAAATATCTTCACATAAAAACTATACAGAAGAATTCTGAGAAACTACTTTTTAATGTGTGCATTCAACTCTCAGAGTTGAATTCTTTTGATTGAGCATTGTAGAAACACAATTTTTGTAGAATCTGCAAGTGGACATATGGAGCACTTCATGGCCTGTGGTAGAAAAAGAAATAGCTTCACATAAAATCTAGACAGAAGCAATCTGAGAAACTTCTTTGTGATGAGTGCATTCATCTCACAGAGTGAAACATTTCTTATGACTGAGCAGATTGGAAACTCTCTTTTCGTAGAATCTGCAAGTGGACATTTGGAGCACATTGCAACCTATGGTAGAAAAAAATACTTTCACATAAAATCTGGATGTAAGCAATCTGATAAACTTCTCTGTGATGTATGTATTCATCTCACAGAGTGAAACTTTTCTTTTGATTAAGCATTTTGGAAACACTCTTTTTGTAGAATCTGCAAGTAGACATTTTGAGTGCCTTGCAGCCTATGGAAGAAAAGGAAATATCTTCACATAAAATCTAGACAGAAGCAATATGAAAAACTCCTTTGTTTTGTGTTCATTCATCTCACAGATTGATACCTTTCTTTTGATTGAGCAGTTTGGAAACTCTCATTTTGTAAAATCTGAAAGTGGACATTTAGAGCGCTTTAAGGCCTATGATGAAATAGGAAATATCTTCACATATAAACTAGACAGAAGAATTCTGGGAATCTTCTTTGTGATGTGTGCATTCACCACATGGAGTTGAACATTTGTTTTGATTGAGCAGTTTGGAAACACTCTTTTTGTAGAATCTGCAAGTGGACATTTGGAGCACTTGGCAGCCTATGGTAGAAAAGGAAATATCTTTGCATAAAACCTAGACAGAAGCAATCTGGGAAACATCCTTGTGATGTGTGCATTCATCTCTCAGAGTGAAACATTGCTTTTGATTGAGCAGTTTGGAAACACTCTTTTTGTAGAATCTACAGGTGGACATTTGGAGTGCCTTGTGGCCTATGGGAGAAAAGGAAATATCTTCACATAAAATCTAGACAGAAGCAATCTGAGAAACTTCTTTGTGATGTGTGCATTCAGCACACAGAGTTAAAACTTTCTTTTGATTGAGTTGTTTGGAAACTCTCTTTTTATAGAATCTGCAAGTGGATAGTTGGTGTGCTTTGAGGCTTATGGTGGAAAAGGGAAGATCTTCACATAAAACCTAGACAGAAGAATTCTGAGAAACTTCTTTGTGATGTGTGCATTCATCTCATGGAGTTAAACTTTTATTTTGATTGAGCAGTTTGGAAACACACTTTTTGTAGAATCTGCATGTTGATATTTGGAATGCTTTGCAGCCTATAGTAGAAAATGAAATAACTTCACATAAAATCTAGACAGAAGCAATCTGAGAAACATGTTTGTGATGAGTCTATTCACATCACAGATTGAAACCTTTCTTTTGATGGAGCAATTTGGAAACTCTCTTTTTGTAGTATCTGCAATTGGACATTTGGAGTGCTTTGAGGCCTATGGTGGAAAAGGAAATATCTTCACATGTAAACCAGACAGAAGAATTCTGAGAAACTTCTTTGTGATGTGTGCATTCACCTCACAGAGGGAACTCTTGTTTTGATTGAGCAGTCTGTAAACACTCTTTTTGTAGAATCTGCAACGGGACATTTGGAGAGCTTTGCGACCTTTAGTAGAAAAGGGTATATCTTCACATGTCTTCTATCTAGACAGAAGCAATTCTCTGTCATGTGTGCATTCATCACACAGATTGATACCTTTCTTTTTATTGAGCAGCTTGGAAACTCCCTTTTTGTAGAAACTGCAAGTGGACACTTGGAGCGGTTTGTGGCCTATGTTAGAAAAGGAAATATCCTCACATAAAGTCTAGACAGTGGCAATCTGAGAAACTTGTTTGTAATGTCTGCATTCATCTCACAGAGTGAAACCTTTCTTTTGACTGAGTAGTTTGGAAACTCTCTTTTTGTAGTATCTGCAAGTGGACATTTGGAGCATTTTGAGGCCTAAGTTGGAAAAGGAAATATCTTCACGTAAAATCTAGACAGAAGCAACCTGAGAAACTTGTTTGTGATGTGTGCATTGCATTCGTCTCAGAGATTGATAACTTTCTTTTGATTGAGCAGTTTTGAGACACTCTTTTGTAAAATCTTCAGGTGGACATTTGGAGTGCTTTGAGGGCTTTGGTGGAAAAAGAAATATCTTCACATAAAAACTACACAGAAGCATTCTGCGAAACTTCTTTGTGATGTGTGCAATCTTCTCACAGATTGAAACTTTTCTTTTGATTTAGCAGTTTGGAAACTCTTTTTTTGGAGAATCTGCATGTGGACATTTGGAGCGCTTTGAGGCTTAGTGTGGAAAAGGAAATATCTTCAAATAAAAACTAGACAGAAGAATTCCGAGAAGCTTGTTTTTGATGTGTGCATTCATCTCACACATTCGAAACTTTCTTTTGATTAAGCAGTGTGGAAACACTGTTTTTGTAGATTCTACAGGTGGATATTTGGAGGGCTTTTCGGCCAGTGGTAGAAATGGAAATATCTTCACATGAAATCTAGACAGAAGCAATCTGAGAAACACCTTTGTGATATGTGCATTCATCTCTCAGAGTGAAACATTGCTTTTGATTGAGCAATTTGAAACTCTCTTTTTGTAGAATCTGCAAGTGAGCAATTGGAGCACTTTGTAGCCTATGGCAGAAAAGAAAATATCTTCACATAAAATACAGAGAAGTATTCTGAGAAACTTTTTGGTGATGTGTACATTCATCTCACAGAATGAAAACTTTCTTTTCATTGAACAGTGAGGAAACTCTCTTTTTGTAGAATCTGCCAGGGGACATTTGCTATGCTTTGAGGCATATGGTGGAAAAGGAAAGATTTTCACATAAAAACTAGACAGAAGCAATCTAAGAAACTTCTTTGTGATGTGTGCATTCATCTCACAGAGTGAAACCTTTCTTTTCATTGAGCATTTTGAAAACTCTCTTTTTGTAATAACTGCAAGTCGACATTTAGAGTGCTTTGAGGCCTATGGTTGAAAAGGAAATATCTTCACATAAAAACTAGACAGAAGAAATCTAAGAAACTTCTTCATGATGTGTGCCTTTATCTCCCAGAGTTGAACCTTTCTTTTGATTTAGCAGTTTGGAAACACACTTTTTGTAGGATCTGCAAGTGGACATTTGGAGCGCTTTGCAGCCTATGGTAGAAAAGGAAATATCTTCACATAAAATCTAGACAGAAGCAATCTGAGAAACTTCT